>NW_022900943.1:6573892-6607909 GCF_012274545.1 Fukomys damarensis | reverse complement strand
TTTTGGTTTTTTGAGACAGAGTCTCAATATGTAGTTCAGACTGAACTGGAACTCACTATGTAGCCAAGGCTGGTCTCAAACTCACAGCAATCCTCCTGCCTCAGCCTCCTAAGTGTTGGCATTACAGGCGTGCTAGAGTCTTGCTAAGTTGGCCAGGCTGGATTTGCACTTGTGATCCTCCTGCCTCTGTTTCACAAAGTGCTGGGATTACAGGCATATGTCACCGTAATATAAATTATGGGACTCAGGTTATTATATCAATATTAGTTCATTAATTATAACAAATATACCACATAATTCAATATATTAATAACAGGGGAAACTGCATGGCATTGAGAAAGACTTACATGAAACTCTGACCATGTACTCAAATAAAATAGAATTTAAAGAGCATATTTACCTTGAGAGGCCAGAGATTTGGTGATGATGTTACCATTCATGAAATTTTTTGGAAACTCCTTTTTCAGACCACTTTTAAAGAATGTAGTGCATTTTTAATGCATTTTTTTTGAGTTTTTTGAAACAATCAAAAGTCAATAAGATGTAATTACTGATGATTTTTTTTATAAATCTAGGAAATACAGGAAATATAATTTTGGCTTTAAAAATATAAATAAATAAATAAAACCAAAATGCTTACAGTAGTGAACACTATGAAGGATAGATTCTAGATAGGTTATGATAAATAGCACATTATTTGCATGTTGTATGGTTTTTCAAAGTAACTGTTGTCAAATATTATCATTTTTAGATGCCAAATAGCAATTGTAATAAAGTCTATCATAAATATTAACCTACTCCTTTATCCGCACAAATAAGAAGGGATCTAGAAAGAAAGGATGGGAAAAGGGTGAGGGGTTGGGAACCAGTGTATCAGCAGGGGAGATAAAGACTCGGGAGAAAAGATGTGGGACAATGGCAGCAGTAAGGAAAGGGAAGTAGCATGTTTATTCATAAGGCATTTAATACCTGGTTAAATAACACTATCTCTAGATTAAACTTAAATTTATAATATGGCTTCTTATAGAAAAACATTGTAATATTCTAATAAAATGAATTAAGTGTGTGCCTCCCTTTGTCTAGTGTGCTTTGGGGCAAGCTCACACAATCTGCTCACAGAGCCACACCTCCCCGACTTTCAATTGCTCTAACAAGCCTTGTAAGTCTTTACACAGAAAAACCCCACATAAATGATTTAGAAATGGATCGACAGAACCAAGGGCGTGAGGCTGGGTGAGCCGGCTCCCCAAGGCCACAGGCGGCACAAGCTGGGGCAGAGTTAGGGTGAAGCTTGAACTGTGAAGCTTGGTCCGTCTTAGCCCAAAACAGCAGCCGGAAAGTCCCTGAGAAGAACAGTACACGTCTCGAAGAAAGAGAAAGGCTTTTGGCCTGGAAACATATGAGAAAGTGGCGCCCAGGGAATGTTCCTTAACCCAGTTGAATCCCATTAGTTATTCGGTGTTATGTCAGGATTCTTGGAAAGTATGGACCCCATGCTCTCTTTTTGATGCTTTCTCTCCTTACCTGTTTATTTCTTCTGTCTTATTACTCTAACTAGATAATACATTTCTTAGGAGATATTGTGTCTTTTTCTATGCTTGCAAACATCACACCATCTTGACCATTGCATAAACCAAAAATTGTTTAATTATTAAAATTATTTTTTAAATTGCATCTAGATTTTACCTATATATATTCAAAACCATATATAGTACACTTTGTAAATATGTTGGGTTGTCCTTTCGTTCTTGAAAGTATGTATCATCGCAACTTCTTGAAAGTATTTATCATCTTAAATTTTAAAGCTATGTCTCAGAATAAACATTATTTCCTCTCTCTTGCCATTTTCCCACAGAGGTTACAAATCTTCTCACATTGACACCATCTATAATCACAGTACACCTCAGATACATGCTCAAGGATATATGAAGATGGATGATACAATATATAATCACATGGAATTTTTTTCACTTCTATGTATGCTGCATGAACAATTAGGCGTACTTTTATGTTAGCAGTGATTCACATTTTGACTTAGGTTTGAATAATCCAGAAAAACAACCACAGAATTTAACAAACACATGAAAGTCTTTTTATAAAACCATTGCCCTTCCACAGCACAATATATACATACACACTTGAAAGTGAATTTCTGCTTGTACTCTCTCCACTTCTGACTGTTTTAAAGTGTTCTCATCCCCTTGATTCAATGGGTCTGGCACCATGTGACTTCTGGCTCTTCCCCAAAGTCAAAATCTCCATGGCAGGTAAAAGTTTTGAATGAATTCAGGACATTGAGCAGCCGTGACAGTGTAACTAAAGGTGCTCACACAAAAACACCTCCCGACCTGTTTTAAAAGTGACAAGATGATGGGATGGGATAAGTGTGTTTGAAGTGAGGTGGTGTTTTCTGAGGGGCATTGATGACAATGTCTTTTACTGTAATTTAAAAATGTAAGCACACTATATTTTTTTTATCATACCTCATACAACCATCCTATGAAAACCACCAAGAAATCACACAAGAACTACCTTAGCCTAACTTGAAGGCAGGCCCTCCCACGACTGAAGGAACTATCACTAAACCTTACCTCTCAGAAAGGTTCTGTTAGGCCAGGGATTTAGCTGTGGTTCCACTGCCTGCCTTGCAAGCACAAGAAACACAATGTCCGGACGAGTTTGATCCTCAGAGCCACCTAAAACAAAAAAAAAAAAAAAAAAAAAAAAAAAGGAAACAAAAAACAACAATAAAAATGTTCTATCAGCCTCCAGACTGCCACCCTGGAAGAAAGCTCCCAGCACAGTGACAATGGGGGACAGATCAAACCCAAACCATGACAGCATCTCCATGTGCATTAGCCAGTCTCCTGTCTCTGGGACATAATACTAACACCTACAACTCAAAGAAAGAGATGTTTGACCTGGCTCATGGCCCCAGGGTGCTATGGCTGTGTCTACATGTCCCCTCAAAGCCTCATGCGGTCATAGGTGGGGAATTTCAGGGATGGCTGGATCTAGGGTATGTGATGCTGGGGATAAGGATGTGTGATAACTAAATTAGTCCACTAATTGGTTTGGCATCATTGTAGGCATGGGTAATGGGAAGGCCCACCCTGGGTGTCAGTGCTACCACTCTAAGAGCCTGTAGCCTGGATAGAATATAAGGGATAAAAAGAAGGCTGCTGTCATCACTTTCTGCTTGTGTCTTTGATTGCTGCTTTCCTGCCTTCTGCTCACCATAGACTCCTTCTCCTCTGTGATGCCCTTCTACTGTGCCACCCTGCCTTGGAGCCAGAAATTACAAACTAAACCCTCTGCAAACTGTGAACTACAGTAAATCTTTCCTCCTTTAACTTTTGGGTGTCAGGTATTTGTCTCAGCAAGAAGTAAAGTTAACAAAAACACAGGTGATTCAGTGCATGTTTTGCGTGGTTCCAAGGCAGACTACCATGGTAGTAAAGTGTGGTAGAGTAAATCTACTTAGGTCATGTTGACTGGGAAACAGAGCAGGGAAAGCTCCTGAGGGGAAGGGTCCAGGGTCTATATCTATAGTAGTAACTGGAGTAAGGCCTCTGTAACTTCCAGACACTGCCAGACGTATGCTGCATTATCCCCTGGAGAGTTTCTAATCTGATCCCACGGACAATCCATCTTAGCCATCACATTATGCAAAACTACTTGAGGTTAGGGAAGGGATCACCTAAAATGACTGAGGGAATGCCATCTGAGACATCTAGCTGTATGGAAAATTTTACAATTCATATTGCATTGAATAAATCACACAGAAAGAATAGTTAATTCTACAACAAGGACTGTTTCTGTATCACCTTACAGATCTTAAAAAGTGAAAACTGAACAGATCACACTGTCTCCAGGTAAAGTATGCTACAGAACAGAGCTTAATAATATATAGAGAAATAATAAGAAGAATACTAAAAATAAAATACAACTCCTGAAATGGTAAAATTTACCTTGTTCAACATTAAAATTATCAGAAAAATATAAGCCATGAAGAGATATTAATTAACCAATAAAAACAACTCAGAATGGACATAGAAAAGAGTTTAAAAACTTCAAAAGACATTAAACATAGAAAAAATTTACTGCCTAATATCAATGGTCTAACTGGAGCCACTGAGAAAAAGGAAAAATACAGTGAAAGTAAAAACTACTGGAAGAAATAATGGCCAAAACATTATTGAAATTTGAAGGAAACTACAATGTTGAAAATACCCGAATCCCTAGCACAATAAACATGACAAAAATTGCTCACTGACAGTGGTAAACAAACAAACAAAAAAAAACCAGGAGAATAAAAAAGACTTTTTTTGTACACAGGTAAGGATAATAAGAGATCTCACTAAGAAATGTTAAAGTAAAAAAAAAAAAAATCTGTAGAGTATGGAGAGAAAAGAAAGAAAGAAAGAGAGAAAGGAAGGAAGGAGGAAGGAATAGAGGGAGGGAGGGAGGAAAGGAAGCAAGGGTGAGAGGAATAAAAATAGGTAATGAAGGAAGGGTCTTTATCAGAATTCTAGGCCCAGTGAAAATGCTTTCAAAAAATAAAAACAAAATGGGCCAGGGATTTAGCCCAGTGACACCATGCCTGCCTTATAAGTGCAAGGTCCTAAGTTTAATTCCTGGTACCAAAGATAAATAAATAAATAAGAAATGAAAGCAAAATATACATTTTCCAAAGATTGACAAAACCTGCCATATTAATTATAACTAAGACTACAGTATACAAAGTATCAGAGAAGTCCTTCAAACAGAAAGAAAAATTTACTCGATAGACATATGGATCTAGCAGAAGGCGTGAAGAGCAGTGGGGAAGAGGGGTAAGGACACAGGTAAACACATGAGACTTACTGCGAATTACCGAAGTCACGACTGCCTGTTTAATGAAGTCATACCAACGCACTGTGGGGTTTTGCAGAAGACATAAAATGTACAGGTTAATTCTGGCACCAGCGTCATGACACAAGAAATGGAAGTATGCCGCTGCACTTTTTATGTTATTTTTTATGTTAAAACCATTCAGTATAACTTGAAATAGATAGAAATTAAAGGTGAGATTTACAAATGAACAAAATATCAAAATAAAGAGTTACTGTGGATAACATATGGTAAGAATGTTCATGTGCCTCACCATCTATATTTTGAAATCTTTCTGCAATACGTTAGTATTAAGAAATGGGGCCTTTAGGGGTGCTAGGTCATGACGGGGAGCCCTGATGTTAGGGTGAGCGGCTCTTTACAGAAGAGCTGGGAGAGAGTTTGTTCTTCTGCCACACAAAGGTGAATAGATGGTGCCAGGGAGGCAGCAGAAAGCCCTCGCCAGATACCAAATCTGTTGATACTTTTCACACTAGAGAACTGTGAGAAAGACATTTCTGGTGCTTACAAATGACCCAGTCTAAAGTATATTATTATATGTTTTTGTTTTGCTTTTTTTTTTGAGACAGGGTCTCACTATGTAGTTGAGACTGCCCTGGAACTCACTATGTAGCCCAGGCTGGTCTCAAACTCACAGCGATCCTCCAGCCTGAGCCTCCCGAGTGCTGGGATTACAGGTGTGCACCACCATGCCTGGCCCCAAGTATATTATTATAGTAGTCCAAAATGATTAAGACAGAAATGAAGTGGAATTATAAGAATACTTACCTAATGTGAAAGGAGGCATAAACTGAAGAGGCAACAAAATTCAGATGGGATATCTCGAAAACAAATAACAAAATGATAGATTCAAAACTAACCATAAATTAAATATAGATAATCTAAATATTACCAATAAAAAAAGAAAATTTCAGATCAGTATGTATATAAGACCTGACTATATGTTGCCTACAATAAATGCACTTTAAATAAAAAGGCCCAGTTAGGTTTAAGTAAAAAAGATAAAGATACAGGGTTAACAATAGTCAATAGAAATACAAAATGGCTATATTAATAGAGACATAGTTTATTTCAGAGCACTGAATAGTATCAGGAATTAAGAATTATTTTTAATAAATGCAAAAAGCTTAAATGTTTATGTACCATTACTATGGCTTAAAGTACATTTTAAAATGACTGAAATGCAGAGATATAATAAATAAATTTAGTTTCAGTAAGAAATTGAAAAACTTTCCTCTTAAAAATACACCATGGAAGGAAAACATCAGTAAAGATACAGACACTGAAAAATATCAACCAGCTTGACTTAATTGACATCCTTATCCACTCCACCCAAAAGGAGTAGAATGCACGTTAATTCCAAGCAACTCAGAATATTTACAAGATGGATCATATTCTGAGTAAAAAACACATTTCAAAAAACTTAAATCACTCGTTATGAAAGTATATGCCTTCACCAAAGTGGAATTAAAGTAGAAATAACAAAATAATCTATGGATAATTACTACAGATTTTGAACTAGAAAGTACGTTTAACAAAGAAGAACTCAAATTTGAACTGAAAATTGTTTTGAATTTAAAGCAAAATGAGTAACATAAAAATTTAGGAAATTGTGCTTAAATATTAGAGAGAAATTTATAGCAACAAATACCTGTACCAGAAAAGAAGAAAAGTTGCAAACCAATGAATTCAATTTTCTACCTTAAGAAAGTAGGAAAATAAGGCTATATTAAAAGCAAAGTAGAAAGCATAAAGATCATTTTTAAATTAAAGACCAAAAACAAAAATGAGCTCTAAAATCAATAAAATAAAAAGCTGATTATTTGAGAATATCAACAAAGTGGATACGCAGCATGGCTTGATCAACAATGTCCCCTAAATGCTTCATGTGCTCACAGGTAGGTTTTGGAAGGTGACTGAATTATGGGGCGACACAGCTGACTTCCTGTCAGGACGTAGGCACGATTGTGCTCAGAACTGTGGACAGAGCAGAAGGTCACTGAGGACACGAGCCGGAGGGTGAATCTCCCAGTGTGAACGGCTGCCACACACACTTATCACCCATCTCTGCCTTGGAGCCAGCCAGCATGAGACAAAACTTCTCCTGTCAGCGGTGTTGGCTCTGGCGTCTCAGCAATGAGAAAGCAACTAAAACAATACACAACGAGGCAGATTTAACGGGGCGGGGGGATGAAATGATTAATCCTAGGAATAAAGAAATTACATCCTTATAGACTCTGGAATAGTGCCACCTATTAAAAAGCTTCATAGTTAAACCTCCTTCTATAAAGAAAATCCTAGGCTAAGCTGGCTTCACTTATAAATTCTATGAAATACATAGGAAGAAATAATATCAAATCTGCATAAACACTTTCAGAAAATTGAAGAGAACTCCAATTTATAAGAGCTGACTTATGCTATTAAAAGGATGCAGAGATGTAAGAAGAAAACTATAAATACATTTCTTAAATAACTATGTAAAAATTAAAAACAAAATTAGCAAGTTTAATTGAACAATATATTAAAAACATATTGCATCATAAAAAATTAAGATTTACTCCAGGAATTTAAATTTGAAACATTTGAAAATCAATTAATTAAATTTGTTAAACATTTGAAAATAAGTTAATATTCTGTCATATTAGTACTTTAAAAATCAACAGATATAAAAAATTGGACAATATACAAGATACCTGATGAATATTTCCAAGAAAGTAGAAAAAGAAAGAAACTTCTAAACTGGGTAGGGTAGCACATGCTTGTAATCCCAGCACTCTAGGAGCCTGAGGAAGGATAATTACAAGTTCCAGCTCAGCTTGGGTAATTTAGTGACTTGGCAAGATCTTGTCTCAAAATTAAGAAATAAATAAATTTTTTTTTAAAAAGTGCTGGGGGCCAGACATGGTGGCACATGTCTCTAATCCCAGCACTCAGGAGGCTGAGGCAGGAGGATCACTGTGAGTTTGAGACCAGCCTGGGCTACATAGTGAGTTCCAGGTCAGTCTCAACTACATAAAGAGACCCTGTCTCAAAACAACAACAACAACAAAAGTGCTGGGGACATAGGTCAGTGCAGAGGCCCTGGGTTCATTCAATCTCCAATACCATAAAAATTATTCAATAAATAAATATTTTTTTAAATTAAAGGAATTACCTCACTTGACAAAGAATATTGTATTTTTCTTTTCTTTTCTTTTCTTTTTTTTTTTCTGGTACCAGGGATCAAACTTGGGTCCTTTCACTTTCAAAGCAGGCACCAGAACCACTGAGCTAAATCCCCGGCCCCTAAGAATATTGTATTTTTCAAAAGTCCTCAGTAATATTATGCTAAGTAGTAAGAATGAAACTCTTTAGAACAAGACAGAGGGCTGGGGATTTAGTTCCATGGTTCTGCTGCCTGCCTTGCAAACAAGTACAATCCCTGGTAAAAAAAAAAAAAAAAAAAAAAAAAAAAACACACAAGAAAAGAACAACACAGATATTAGCTCTCAAACTTTCTATTTAGTATTATTATACTGGATGTTTTAGATAATGTAATATGAAAAAAGATAAAATCAGACTTGAAAGAAAAAATAAAACTTCCTTTATATATAAAATATAATGGAATATATAAAGAAACTCTCCATGATGTAGTGTCAAAGAGGAATGAATAAATATTTAGTATGCTTTTATGATATAAAATTAACATACAAAATTGATTGCTTTCATAATTAGCAACAAACAACTAGAAATTGAAATTTAGAAAATAATACCAATTACAATAACATCAACTAACATGAAAACCTTAAGGGAGAGAAATTCAACAAAAAACTCAAAGAGTGCTGAAAACTACAAAAGACACTGGAAGAAATCAAAGAAACCTAGACAAGTAATAGATTTACTTTCCTTATGCACCAATATTATCAAGGTGTCACTTCATCACAAACTAATTTACATATTCAACATAATTCTATTTGAAATCTTAAAAGGTTTGATTTTGCAGAAAATGTGGGCCAGGGGTTTAGCTCACTGACACTGTGCTTGCCTCACAAGCACAAGGTCCTGAGTTCAAGCCCCGATACCACACACACAAAAAAAAAGAAAATTAAAAATCAAATCTGATATTCATATGGAAATGAAAAAAGGCTTAGAATAGCCAAAAGCTGCTTGAAAATTAAGAAAAAAGTTAAAGACTAATGTTATGATATGTCAAGATTATATATTAGACTGGCATAATGGAGAGAGTTTGGTACTATGCAAAGATGGAAAAATAAACCAATAAAACAAAAATAACTTTACATATGCATGGACAAAAGGTTTTTCACAAGGTGCAAAGGAAATTAATGCACTGGAGAATGGACAATCTTCAATCAATGATGCTACAGTGACTGAACATCACTATGCAAAAAATAAATCTGGATATATAATTCATCGCCCATCCAAAAGTAACTCAAAATGAATAGACCTAAATGTTAATGTTAACACTATGAAGTATTTAGAAGGAAAGGTAAAAGAAAATGTTTTTATTTTGAAGTAGGCAAAAATATTTTATATACACTGCAAATCAATGTACCACAAAAGAACAAATCTATAATTAGACTTCATTAAAATTAAAATTTCTGCCTTGAACTGATAAGAGAAAAACCACAGACTAGGAGGAGGTAAATATAATAGAGGACTTATATCACACAACATACACACACACACACACACACTCACAGAGTAACAGAAAAAGAACCAAGCCAATTTTTTAAAAAAGGGCAAAAGAGATTTGGACAGATATTTCACACGTAGTAAATAAGTTCTTGAAAAGTTTCTCAGCATTGTTTTTTCATGAGGGAAATGCACACTAAAGCAGCAATAAAAAACTGTTACATACCTGCTAGAATTACTAAAATTAAAGACTGACCACATCAAGTGTTAGTGAAGATACTAAGAAATGGAAACACTCAGCCTTGACAGTGGAAATGTAAGATTGTACATCTACTTTGGAAAAGTGTGTTTGGAGGTTTTTTCTTTTCTTTTCTTCGTCTTTTTTTTTTTTTTTTTTTTTTTTTTTTTTTTTGTGCCGAGGGTTGAACTCAGGCCCTGGCACTTGTGAGCAAGTGGCAGATCCCACTGAGCCAAATCCCCAGCAACCCCCTTTTTTTTAACAAATAGAATGTATAAGTCCTTTCATGACCTTGCATTTCTACTTTCGATTCTACTCAAGAGAAACAAAGTGTTACATTACAAAAAACTTTCTCATGAGTCTTCTTAGCATCTTTATTTGTAATAGCTCCAAGCTTAAAGAACACGTTTATTATATTGATATGCACAAATGAACTATGAAATTCTGAGAAAAACTAGTCTGTGGTGACAGCAAGCAGTTCAGTGGCTGCCTGTGATTACATGTAAAGGCCAAGGAGAGGGCGACTTGAGAGAAGTGAAAAACATCAAAGTTATAAGATATGGGGCACATTTGATTTAATATAAGTTAAGCCTATCCACGGTAATGCTTAAGAAATGTTAGCTATAGTTGGCTAATATTCAAAAATATCATGACCAGAAATAAGACCCATTCAATTTATATCATTTTCTCTATGTACTTAATGGAGAGAGAAAGAGAGCAGAAGGACAGAGCTGAGAGAGGGTTTTAGTGGGCATCAAAGGAAAGGAGGAAAATGCCTTTTAGAAATGCACCAGTGTGTTTTCAGAACAATGATTTATATCATCGAGATTAAAATGTAACCAGCCTATTTCAGTGTAGTCTTTTCAGTGGAACAGATAAAGATCTGGGCTGCTGAAACTTGTTCTGCTGTTCTGTAAACGAGCCGCAGCCTCTGATGCTGGTCAGGTATGAATCCTCACGCGGCTTCCCTGGGTAAAGGCTGCACAGCAGAGCAGCTGCCTTCCCAGTCCTCTGGGTTTGTGGCGTCGAGGGCACAGAGGTGCCTGCAGGTATAAGGTTCTGCTGCGGGTTCTTCCGCGTTAGCACAGTGACCCTTTCACTTGATTTGTGTGTGCAAGCTGGGTCTAGTCTGTGTTCCCAGCTGAGTAGTAACTACAGGTAGTTTGGGCAAAGCAAGAACAACTGTTGTGTCCAAAGTTGTGGCTTTACGTCCCTGCCGGTGTGTGTGTGGGGGTAGTAGTGGGACTCACCCAGGCTCTTCACACTGAGTTACATCCTGGGCTCGGCTTGTAGTTGTGATCTTCCTGCCTCAGCCTCCTCCCAGGGTGCTAGGATCACAGGCCTGAAGCGCCAGCCCAGCCCCCTGCTGCTTGTTACACCGTGTGACTTTGGACAGCTATTTAACTCGATTATCTTTCTTTTCCTCCACTGTAAAATAGAGATGGTCATCATCACCCCGGTGTTTTCACTTTCCATCACAGAAGGGATAGAGAGAATCAAGTCATCAGAAGCCCTGAGTCATATGGTCGAGTAGAAAATGCATGCAGAATCAAGAACGTTGGAGGCCACCCAGAAATAATGCTACAGTAATACAGAGAACCGCTGAAGGACATCAAATACTGCACAGGAAAAGAGGACTCCCTGACTGTTTCTCTCCAGGGCAGGACAGCCCTCAAGTCCACTCACGGCAGGGAGTCTGAGTTGGAACGCCAAGCAAACTGGATCAAATGCCTGTGACCACATCACCCTCTTGGCAGCTGAACCTTATCAGGTATCTCTTTTCAGCATAATCTTACAAAGGAGACAAAAGGACCCCCTCAAAGATCTTCCTTCTTCTCCTCCCGCCAAAGAAGCTTTCTTCTGTTAAAGTTGCCAAATGAACATTATCTTATTCAAAGGAGGTGGTATTCATGAGATAAACAAGTTCTGACAGATTCCTATTTCCAGAAAAAGGTCTCTCAACAATGCAGGTCTTCACGCCTGAAATGCCAATGACTGTTTGAGGTCTAAGGATTTCTTTTTTTGTTTCTAAGGAAATAAAGATAACATATTTGAGGTTAACTTTGAACTCCAAAGTATTTCTTGAGAAAGATTTGTTAGAATCCACTGTCAGTGGCCGCCTTCTCAGGAGTCTCGTTTTAAAATATTCCCACTTCATTACTTCGAGTACACCATTTCCTTAAAGTCCAATCTTGTCGTTCCCCAAGAAAGATCTGAAAAGAGGCCACTGCATGAACAACAGTAGATCTGCACAGCAAGGAGAAAGTCAACGTGAGCCAGGACCATCTTTGTCCAAAACAGTCCTATGGCAAAGACTTGCAGGAAGTTGCTCATGAAGTCCTCAGCCACACCAGTTAAATCCCTTGAAAATCTCCCAAATGAATTTGCATGACGTGGGGCAGAGGGCCATCTCTACCTGCGAGTGTCACAGAGAGAGTTTGGAATAAAGCATACAGGGGTCTTGCAGAAAAATCATCATCAAAACTAGTAATGGACTACACTGTCTTTGAGACAACATACTTTGTGTGTAAAACTTTCACAGCTTGTTAAAATTTTTCATGCCAAGATAATTCAGTTCACTGTAATCAGAAAAAATGTACCTGTCTCATAGAGCACTTTTGTGAGGGGGATGGAAATTAAGAAAAATAATACAATAAATGTCAAGATTACAGATTCAGCAATAACTTTCATTAAGGTTTGATAGCTTAGGCCAATCAGACAGGGTACATATTACCTAGCACAGTTTTTGCAAGTTAGTATGCTCAGTAGATTCAGATTTTTGTTGGGACAAATTAGTTGTCTCATCTAACCCATGCCCAGAACTATTGTTTGAAATTTTAAAATACAGCCATGTCTAATTGTGTTTTCTAAAAAAATTATCAGAATGAGGTCTCATATTTCTTTAAAATGTTTCTCTAAAGAATTCCTTTCTTCAGCAACTAAAAATAGCTCTCCTGTAAGTATGTATACAGAAAAAACTTGCAGTGTCCTGAGGACAAAGCTATTGGCTAACTTTGCCTTTTAGAAAAAGAATGTGGGTAGAATATTTATGTATAAGATATTGAAGGTGGTAATGATGACCACCGAGAGCTGGAGGAGGGGTCTAGGAGAGAGTCAGGGAAATACGGCATTATAACCCTTCTTTATTGAGTAAAACACAAAATAAGCACTCACAAAGTATACTCAAACCTCGGTCAGAGAACAATTTCAACTCAATCTTTATTTTACCAGAAGTGAAAGTGTTTTAAGGGACAGAAAGAAAAAGGAAGCGAGCAAAAAAGTATTAAAGGTCCCTTTTTCTTCCAAATCCCAGTAATGACAAGCAAATAGCAATGTTAGTAAAAAGCCAAGCATGTATCAATACCTCATTTCGGTATTATTTTGTTTTCCATGTACAATCTTTTGTTCCGAATAAATACAGCTTGGCCTTTCCCCTTTTATATGGCATCACCTGAAACTGGCTTTTCGCAGAGGAGGCCGTCAGGAGAACGGCCTCGGGATGGACACTGTCTTTCTCAGTGAAGCTGGGAACCCGTGGCCATTCCCTTCTTTTTGCCCGAAGCCTTCTCCTCAACAAAAAGAGCTAAGGGTTATAGAAACGAAAAGAACATCATCACACCTTCAAGTCTTTCTACTTTTGGGCAAGCTTCCGAGAAAATGTAATGTTCTCTTAGTAATGAGAAGGACGCGCTTCCGGAAGAGCCCACTTGGTCACTCACAGGGAAGAGAAGGCGGGGTGGGGCACGGGTCAGGCCTGGAGTGCGGGGAGAGAAACAGAGCAAAGTACTAGTAGCATGGACTCTACTGCCCTCTAGCGAACAGACTCTGCAAAATTTTACTCCTGGATTTGTTTTGTTTCTCCCTCGGAGAATTTCAACAGGGACAGTCTCACCAATGACATTACCAGGAGAATAGGAACAGCCACATTTTGCCTTATCTGTCATAAGTGGGAGTTCATTTATTTATCCAGATCATAGAGGAAAAACAACAAACAGAATCAGCAATATGAAGGTATTCTTGGATTTTTTTCCAAAATAGAAAACAAAACCAAAATTCAAAAGCAGAGTTTCATAACCCTATACACATTTCCTTAAGTAGCATGCCTTTCTGATAATTATCTAATTTCCCTTTTTACATCTTAAAAGACCAGGGAGGTAGAGAGCTTCAGGGCTGTGCCGTGGGCAGGAACAAGACCTGGGTTTTTGAGCCCGCAAGGCCGTAAGCCCTGGGTGAGAGCACAGCATCTGCTATATTCATTAAATGTGTCTCTAAAAGTTATAGGCAAGTCCTTCATTTTTTTACTTCTAAATTCTCCAATGAAGCGTGATTTACATTAAAAAAATTAAAACATGTCAGTGTTCATCAAGATAAATTTATCTATTTGTAACATACGTCCATGTACTGTTTTCTTTATACTCACATATGCTCTGAATGACTATAAAATGCATTCATGCTTTCTAAGCTGCACAGAACATTAAATTATAACAAAATAGCTGTCTTCTAACCTTATATGGCCATCCTCCTACACACACATTTAATCAAGTTTATGTTATTGCATCAATAGTAAACACAAGAGTAACTAAAACACCATTTTTGTTTAGCCTTGTTCCTCTGTAGCTGTCCCAAGACTTATTAGGTGGTGTGATAATAAACTGATATGTGCATTTGCCTGGAGTGACTACAGGCAGAGCAGAAAGTTTAAGTCAGCTCCAGATCACAGATAGGATTTTAAGAGTCTTTGACTTGATACTCGCTAAACAAGTTGCTAATCGCTAGCTTTCTCTGTCAAAGGAAGAGAGGAAGCTAAAGATCTTTTAGGTAGCTTCCTGCTGGACATCTGTGTATATGACTAAGAACTCAAAATGATTTAATGTCTGAATTTTTGAAAGTCCAGCTCAATAAATTAATGATAATCACAAGCTATTATTCATTCATCTCCTTTACTCCAGCTTCAAATGTACAAATTTAATGCTTGGCTAATTTCCTTCAATTATGCTAACTCAGTAAAGTAATATTATAAATCATTGAAGTGTTGAATTCTTTTTAAAACATTACTTCCAAGTGCATGTGCTAAATTAAGAATTACTCATTGTCAGAAAATCTCAGCTTTACTTTCAGTTTTACAAGGTATTATTGGCATCTTTGAAGATGGTTCAGCTATAAAATAAGGAGTTAGATTAAATTCTTTCCTAATTTGAAATTTTTAATATTATTGAAAGTCAAGAATTTCCAGGCCAATTATTTAGTCCTTTAGTTTGGAATGACAGTATTTCTGGTCCACTGTATATGATCAGTGTTTCGGTCAAATTAAAAAGCTAGAGAGATGCTAGGTACTTGAAACATAAAAATAGACCCATGAACAGATTTTTCCAAGTAAGAACAGCCAGTAGGAATGACTTACACTCTACACTCTAACCTTCCAATGTCAACTAAATTATGGAGCTGTAACTCAGTGAGTATGCCAAAATCTGACCCAATATTTCCCTTTTCATGCTTACTTAGGGTTGGAAGTTACACATGATTATGCATGACGCAAAACTCAGTTAATTCCTTAAAAGAAATAAAGCTCTTCCTTGCTTTCAGCTCTAATTCAGAATGTGTATCCTGCTATGCAATTTATATATATATATATTTTTGCTTTTGCATTTTCCCCTTTTTTTAAATAGTACTTGCAGTACACTGTAATTACACTCACTGGGGGAGGTTAGTTTATTATATAACACATTGTTTTTTCATCCCCACCTCTCCCCCTTCCCACCACACCTGCCTTTGTCTCTTCTCTCTCCTCTGCTACAACAATTGAACTCAGGAGCCTGTGCTTACCAGGTAAGCCCAGCTCCACTGAGCTACATCCCTGGCCCTACCTCTGACTCTTGTTCCTCATCCCTTTTGCAAAAGATCTATTTCCTATTATCTTTTATTTTGCTTCTTATATATATTTGGGCTTTTCTTGGAAGAGAAACCACGCAATAATTAAGCTTGTGTGTCTGATTCACTTTGCTTCACATTATATTCTCAAAGTACATCCATTTTCTTACAAATAACTCAAGATTATCTGTTTTTTTGTTTTGTTTTGTTTTTTGGTACTGGGGATCTTGTGCTTGCAAGGCAGGCAGTGGCACCAATAAGCTAAATCCTTGTCCCAAGATTATCCTTCTTTATGACAAGCAGTGCTCCACTGTAATATAAATGCCACATTTTCTTTATCCAGATAGGCATATATAGGCCATTTCTAATACTTTGGTAATATGAATTTTGCTACTATAAATATTGGTATGAATACATCACTGTAAAACAGTGTGGTTAAATTTTTCAGGAAGATACTGAAAAAGCAAATAGTTGAGTCAAATGGAATTTCTAGCTTTACTTTTTTGAGGACTCTCCACACTGATTTCCATAGTGGTTGTACTAGTTTATATTCCCACTAATAATGTAGATGGGATCCTTTTCCCTATAGCCTCGTTAGCATTTGTTACTATTTGATTTCTTGATGAAGATAGATGCTCTTTCTGGAGTAAGACAGAATCTCAGGGTTGTTTTGATTTGCAACTCTCTAATGGCCAGGGATGTTTAACATTTTTCATGTATCTATTGGTCATGCAATTCTTCTGAAAGGTGTCTCTTCATTTCAGTTGCCCACTGTTTGATCAGGTCTTTTATTTTGGGTGGTTTATTTTTTTAGTTCTTTCTATATTCTAGATATTAGTCCTTTGAGGAATAGAGGGCACATTTTTTTTCTCATACTGTAAGTTGTCTCTTTATTCAATTCTTTTATTTGCTGTACAGAAGCATTTTATTTTGATATCCAATTTGTTGAGTTTGCATTCTATTTCTTGTGCCCCTGAGGTTCTGTACAGAAAGACCTTGACTATGCCTGTATCTTCAGGAAATTTACCTATTTTATATTCCAACAAATTAAGTGGTTCTGTTTTAACACATCTTTGATTCATTTTTAGTTTAGTACATGGTGAGACATATGGGTCTAGATTCAATCTGTTGAATGTAGATAGCCAACTTTCCCAGCACCATTTACTAAAGAGGCTATCTTTCCTTCTGTATGTATATTCTGGCTCCTTTGTCAAAGAACAAATAGCTAAATGAACCTAAGATTGTTTTTCTATCATCTATTTTGCTCCATTGATCACATCTGCTTTTGTGCTAATATCCTGCTATATTTCCTAACTTCAGCTTGGTAACATAACTTCAAATCTGGGATTATCATGCCTCCTCTTTGCTCTTGTTACACAGGATTTATTTTGCTATTTTGGGTTTCCTCCAGTTCCATATGAATTTTGAATTGTTTTGTCTAGTTCTGTGAAGAAAGCTGTTGGTATTTTGATTGAGCTTGCATTAAGTGCATATATCAGTTTTGGAACTATAGTAATTTTGACCAAATTGATTCTTCCTATCCAGGAACAGGAAATATCTTTGTATTTTCTGATGTTGTCTTTGTTCTCCTTTTATAGAGTGCTGTTTAGGTCTTTCACTTCCTTAATTAGGTTAATTCCTAAGTATTTTTCATGGTGGCATGGTTTTTCCTAATTTCTTTCTCACTGAGTTCATTATTATATAACAGAGATGCTATTGAATTTTGTATCTTGCTACATTGCTGAAATTTTTATTAATTAGGGGCCTTTAGTAGAATTTTTGGGATCTTCTAAGTATAGGATCATGTTATCTGTAAATAATAATTTGACTTCTTGCCTTTTGTTTCTTTATCTTGCCTGATTGCTCTGGCTAATGTGTCAGGTACTATGTTAAATAGGAGTGGTGACAGTGGACATCCTTGTCTTGTTCCTGATTTTAGAGGGAGTTTTCACATTCTGCCCATTTAATGTTAACAGTAGCTATGTCCTAAATAGCTTTTGCCAGATTGTTATATAATCCTTCTATACATATTTTCTTCAGGGTTTTTATGATGATTGGATGCTGTGTACTATCAAAGGGTGTTCTATATCTATTGAGATGACCATGTGATTTGTCTTTGCTTTTGTTAATGTTACAGATAAATAAGTTAATTAGATATCTTGTAGGCAGTTAGACAGGGCCAGCCCAGGAGGAGCCAACAAGGAGGACAATCAAAATATATTCACTGAAGGCCAGCACTGTAAAAGGAAACTGTCACACCCATGTGCTTCCCGTAAGGATGAGTAGAAGTGATTGATATTCTAAATAGGTATGATTCACTTGGGCGGGGACAAAGATCTTCCAAGAAAGATCCCTGACCCACCTCTTACCACCAAAAATCAGTTCCTTGTAAGCTTGCTATGTGACTTGTTTCCCCATTGGATCCCCATTTAATATTACCTGGGTGACTATACTTGTAATCTTATTGGTTGGTCATAGTTTTGTCCAAACTCATGCCCACCTTGTAAATTTCCATTGGGTCTTATAGTTTTGCCCCACTTTGTATCTGACTCATCACATGGCTTTGCTGTGTAAAACATCTTTGAAAACTGGGTGGGCAGGCAACCCACTTTCTGGTCCCTCTTCTGTCTCTTAGACAGAAGCTTTCTCTCAATACATTTTTCCTAGTCTTAAGTTCTGTTGTTTCTAGAATTCATACTTTGATTTTAGAGAACATGAACTCACATTTCAGATATCTAGTAGTTTGGGAGTTACATCTCTTCCCCCTAAATCATTAATATAATGTATTACATTTACTGATTTTTGTATGTTGAACTGTTCTTGCATCCCTGGAATGATGCCTACTTGGTTACAGTGTATGATTTTGATGCTTTGTTGCATTCCGTTTGCCAGTACCTGTTTAGGATTTTTGCTCGTTAAAGAGATTTTCTTGTAGTTATCTTTTTAAAAAATTAAATTTATTGATACATTTTAGGTATACGATATGATGACATTCATCATTTTGGAATTTGTATGTGTACATGATATATCTTGGTTCTTATTTTTTCCCTATTCCCCTGACCTCCTTTTAACTCCTCCACCCCTTCCTATTTACAAAGACTTTGTTTCTGTTTTTTCCTTTATTCATATTTATTCCTTTCCCCAACCCATCCTACTTACTCTTCCCTTTTGGATCTTTTATTCCTATTTCAAATTGTCTATTATACACTTTGATTCTTATTTACACTTTCAAGTTCTCACACAGAGAAACATTTGGTATTTACATGTATATCCTATTTATTTCACTTAAGAGTATGGCCTTAATGTACATCTATTTAGCTATAATGTCTCTGGTTCCTCATTCTTTATGGCTGAGTAATGCTTCATTTTATACAAAAATCACATCTTCTTTATCTGGTCTCCAGTTGATGGGTAATCAGGCTGTTTCCAAGTTTTAGCTATTACAAACTGTGCTGCTCTAAACATGGGTGAGCATATATCACTGTGGTATCTTTCTTTTAATTCTTTTGGGAAGATACCTAGCAGAATACAGGGGCTTAGAAGTCAAATGGGCCCTCCAATCCTAATTCTTTGAGGTATCTCCATACTGGTTTTCACAGTGATTGCACCAGTCTACACTCCCACCAACAATGGAGAAGGGTTCCTGTTCCCCACAACCCCAGCAACATTTGTTATTGGTTGATTTCTTGATAGCAGCCACTCTTTGGGTTGAGGTAGAATCTCAGCATTGTTTTCATTTGCATTTCTTGAAGGACCAGTGATGTTGAACATTTTTTCATACGTTTATTTGCTGTTTCTACTTCTTTGTCTGAGAAATGTCTGGTTCATTTCAGATGCCCATTTTTGGACTGGGTTTTTAAATTTGGGAGGTCTGATTTTTTAAAGTTCTTTATAGATTTTAGATAGTAGACCTTTGTCTGAGGAACAGCTGGTAAATTTTTTGTGGGTTGTCTCTGCACTGGTTATGGTTTCTCTTGCTGTGCTGGAACGTAGTTGTTGATTCTATGTGGTAGTTCACGTGCAACCTAGGTTTTGTTTATGAAATTTCTTCCTACACCAAAGTCTTCAAGAATTCTACCTAACTTCTCTTCCAGCCAACTTAGTGTTTAATATTTAGATCTTTGATCCATTTTGATTTCAGTTTAGTGCATGATATGGGTCCAGTTTTAATCTTTCGCAAGCTGAAACCCAGTTTCTCCAGCACCATTTATTAAAGAGGTTATCTTTCCTCCAGTGAGGGTGTTTGGCTCCTTCATCAAAGATGAGGCAGCTGAGTATGTATGGAGTTGTTCCTTTATCTTCTAATCTGTTCCACTGATCCTTGGGTGTTTCTTTGCCAGTAACATGCTGTTTTTAATCACAGTATCTTTATAGTTTTGTTTTGTTTTTTTTTTATTTTGTTTTTGAAACTTGTCTAGTTTTTAAATCATGGTAATTTTTGCTTCCAGGAATGTCTTTTGGAGTACTCCTCCCCTTTTGATTTCATTAAAGAGTTGGATGAGTATTTGCAAGAGTATTAGAGAAGTTCCAATTCTCTGAAGTTCTTGTAGAATTCAGCAGTGGATCCATCAAAACCTGTTTTTCCTTAGTTGGTAGATTTTTTTTCAGTTAGTGCTTCAATTTCACTTCAATCTTCCTAGTGCCGAGGATTTTTATACCTTTTTGCCTCAGTTTTGGTGATTCATCTGCATCTACAAGTGCATTCTCTATTCTCCAATTTATTGGTGTGTAGCTTTGTGCAGTAGCTGATAATCTTCTGGGTTTCAGCAATGAACATTATGATTTTATTATGTTCATTTCTAACTGCACTGATTTGGGTCTTTTGCTTTTGGGTAAGATTGATAAATGATTTTTCATTGATTTCTGCTCTGATCTTTGTAATTTCCTTTCTTGTAGTAGCTTTGGATTTGGATTGTTCCTTTCTAGGACCTTGAGGTGCATGATTAGTTGTTTGAGATCACTTTGTTTTCCTGATATAGGTATTCAGAGGTATAAACTTCCCCTTAGAACTGTTTTCATTGTGTCCCATAAGTTCTGGTATGTTGTATTGGCATTTTCATTTAATTCTAGGATCTTATTTCTGATTTTATCTGACTCATTGAGCATTTGAGAATATAATTTCCATGTGTTTGCATAATTTCTGGGTTTTTTTTTTTTGCCATTGATTTCTAGTTTCACCGTACTATGATCTGCTAATAAGCATGGTATAATTTTGATTCTTTGCACTTAACCATTCTTTATTGGCTAGTATGTGTTCTATTTTGGAGAACGTTCCATATGCTGCTGAGAAGAATGCACATTCTTTTTTTGGGTGGAACACTCAGTGTATCTTTTAAGTCAATTTGTTTGAAGGTTTGTTTCAGTTTTATTATTTGTTAAATTTTTTGTCTAGTTGATCTATTTCTGAGAGTGGAATACTCGGGTCCCAATTGTAATTACACTGATGTTTATGCAACCTCTTATTGTGCAACAGTGTTTATATATAGTGAGTTTGCTTCTTCTGGTCAGTTTTGGTATCAAGTCCACTTTGTCTGATAAGTACTTCTGCATGTTTTTGGGTTCCCACTGTAAGGAATACTGCTTTCCATACTTTGATTTTTATTGAATGAATTTCTTTTTTGTATCAATCGTGTTTGCTGTATACACAGTCCTTTTTAATGTTGTTTCCTTGTCCATTTTCCCAATCTGTATATTGATTATAGAATCGAAGCCATTCACAGTTATTACTGAAAGTTATTCACTTATTCTTAGTATTATATTATTTTTCTGTTGGTAATTTCCTTCCTTTTCCTTTTACTTAACTGTCCATCCTACCTGGTGTATTCATTCTATTGGACACTGTGGCATTGTTAGTTTCATTGTCTCTAGGATAGCTTGGCTAATTTTTTGGAGTGCTAGTTTGATGGTCATGAATTTGTACAAGTGCTATATATTGTAAAAATGTCATATTTCTTCATCAATTTTCAAAGTCAGTTTTCCAAATATATCAGTTTGGGTTGGAAGTTGTTTTATTTTAGAGCTTGAAGCATTTTACTCTAACCTGTCCTGGCATTTAATGTGTTTTGAGGAGTGTGCCATAAATTCCAATGTGTTTTCCCAGACAAGCAATTTGATGCTTTTGTCTAATAGTTTTTATGATTCTGTTCTTGTCTTGAATGTCTAGAAGTTTGAATGTGTGTGTGTCTTCTATCATGGCTAGTTTGGATTCTAGGTGCCTTATCTGTATGTTAAATCCCCTTATCTTCCATATTTGGAAACTTTTGTTATCATTTCTGTAAACAGATTTTCTATGCCCTTCGTGCTATTTTCTGATTTTTCACTAAATTGAATTCAAACTAGAATCGTCTTTTTTTGTGTCACCTGGCAGTTAATGAACCAATTTTTCATGGTTTTTTTTGTTGCTGTTTGTAAGGTATCTGTCATTAACTGGTCACCAACAGTAGCCCAACCTTCTAGTTCTGGCACTTTCTGCTCACACTGGTCACTTCCACTGCTCTTATATAAATAGTTTTTAATCTCCTGAATTTCTGTTTGGGTTCCTTTTTATGGCCTCTAATTCCAGGGATTTATGTTTTGTCATTTTGTTTAGCTCAGCTAGCTTTTTATTAGTGTCTTCTCTACAAAAGACTCACTGATTTGTTTAGTTACATCTTCTTTGTGCTCCTTAAGCATCTTATTGATCTTTTAAAAATCATTTTTATCCTTTCAAATAATCTGATTGTTGGCTTTTAATTTCCTGTCAATGCCTGTAGATCAGCTTTGGGGGAGCTGGGAGTTTTAGGAGGCATTTTGTTGACACGTCTTCTCATATTTTCTTTTATTTATTTATTTATTTATTGATTGATTGATTGATTGATTGATTGTACAGAGGCTTGAGGGTTGATTATATTAGAAGACGGTTGGTAGTATGGAGACCTTTTAGTTAATGTTTGCTTTCCAGTGATTCATTCTGGGTGTGCCTATAAGCCTTTAACTTTGTCCGAGAATTGAACCACTTCTGTTTGGGAGAAGGAAGCAACACTGCATTTGGTCCAGTACCCAGTTCTCAGGTAATGGCCTACAGTATAGATAATGATACAAAGACAATGTTGGCATACAGAGAAAACTAATCAATAGCAACAACTATGTCACCTTGCTATAGTAATAAAATCAGTGACAATATTAGAATCAAAGACAAAATGGACATGGACACACTCTGTGAACCAATAATGTGCCATTTACAACAATAGGAAAGAGATCTATAATTACAGTATAAATACTGGACAAGTCAAAGATTGACCTACAGTATATATCTACTACATGGAACAACTTTACCTCCACTAACAATGGAACAGTTTTCAACAGTAATAGTATCTAGCAATAAGATTTATAAAGCTTAATGTTTGTACTAGTAAAGATATAAGGGGTGGGAAACTGGAGAATGGGAAAAGTAAAATTTGAAATATTAATCAATAGAAGACGAGGAGAGAAGAGAGATATGAGAGCCTATTGAGGAGTAAAAGGAATTTAATAGTATTAGATAACAGTAACAGAAAAAAAGAAATGAAAAAGACCAAAATAAAGGATAATATGAAACAAAAACATAAAAACATAAAAGAAAAAGAAGAGAATAAGCCCCAAGCTCAAAAATGAAAAAAAAAAAAAAAACCCAAAGGAAAATGAAAGAAAAATAAAATGGACTTAACAGAACTTGCTGTTTTTTTTTTTTGAATGAGTAGTTTCTCTTCAGGATTTGTAGCTTTGAAATGCAGCAAGTCATGATTTTCTCCACATAGGGTTATGGCCTGTTGGTTTTGTACCCTCTTTGTCTCAGGTTCCCATCTCCATACACCCCAGACTGTGACAACCATTCAAGCCACGGTATATACTTGCTCATGCTGGCAGATGAGAAAAACAATCAGCCCTCTGGTCTCTGCCAGATGTAGGCTACTTCAAGATGTTGGACTTAATGCTAATACTTTCAGATCCAGCCTCCTCTGAAAGCCACATTTGCTAGGTTTAATTTGTCACTAGAGTAAAGTCTGTTTTCTTCCTGGTTTCAGTTTAGACTTTTTAGGGAGTCTAAATCTAGCCTGCATCCCCTCCCAGGCTGTCATCCACTGTGGGAAGGCAACATCAGAAACACTGGAGTTTATTCTGTGGCCCAATCATAACCCATTCCCACCATGAATCTTGATTAAATACTTTCTGGCAATATAATAGATGTTGGTTTCTTCTCCAACTCTAGCCTTCCATGTAGAAGTCATTTTTGGGTTAAAACCCTATCCTGCTTTCATAGCTTACAGTAGTGGGCTTTTGGAGACATTAGTGCTGCTGGCCAGGTCTGTTATTTCTCCATGAACTGCCGACTCTTTAGGATTTAACTTCTCTTTTGACCACTGTCCTCATTCATGTTAGGCTGGTTGGTTGGTGCCTGTATTCCAAGGTGCAGAAGGGAACAAAACACAGAGAAGGCTCTGAGTTGGTGGGTGGATGCCACCAGTGCATGGAATCCTGGAAACAGAATCAGCCAGAAGTGAACACTGAACAGGGGTGAGTTCCTGTGGCTGTTCATGTTGTATTTTTAATGGGGGTAAAAAGTGGTTCAGATTCATTCCTGCAGGTATAAATCCGCTGAGGAACAGAATGACTAAATAACTCTATCAAATCAAAGTTTGGTTCAATAGGGTTGTATATCCCAAAAATGCATTCCCTGGAACTTTAGTTTCTTCAAATATTTTTCTTCAAACAGGTTTGGAAAATGGTATTCTCTCATTGAAGATTTAAGATTTATAATATATTGCTATCTTTGACTTTTCATAAATCTGTCAAAATAAATCTTTTTAACTATGTTTAACCAATCTTCCAATATTTTATCTCATCAGGGAAGATTTATTTTTAGTAAGTACCCAAGTATATGTAACATCTAAAAAATGCTATGCCAGAGAAAAATTTTTTAAAAAAATCTCTGAGTAATGCTAACTACTATGTTCTGAGTATTCATTATATTGTAGGCACTTTCCATGAGAGCACTTAAACACATATTAATTAGCAAATTATGTGAATAAAGATTAGGGGAACGCCTTAACAGATAACTGAACCAAGGGCATGTTGAGGAAAAGATCATGTCAGAAAAAAGTAAATTTAAAAACATGGGGATCAGTATATGCAATAATGTTTGGAAAATAATAAAAAGAGGGGAAAGGATACAGTCTCTTTGGGACAAAATGTGAGGAGATAGCGTGAAAAATTTCAAGCCAAATCTACACTGGAGAAATATTCCTGAGATAGGCCAATTTAATAATTTAATCCAGAAAACTGATATCATCTGGAATGTCCGTACTTTGGCTTGACTTCACTTCTGCATCTTATGCCATCTGTCCTGATGTTTCCCAGGGGCTCCAGATGGTTCATACACTAAAGGACAAAGAAACACTAATTTCCTCACATGGAACTAAATGGTACCATTGGATTAGATAATCCTTCTTACCCAATGTAAAAGTAAAGGTGACAAAGAATGCCTAAAAGTTAATTTCTATGATGATTTTGTCTGTCCAGTAAATACTACACCCAATTTGTAAAGTGGGTTGGTAATATGTATATTTCACCAGAAGCAGTTCTAATGGATTTATGAATTCCCATTCCAGAAAGGCTGAAATCACACTGCCAGCATCTATTTAGCTGCCATGCATTCATGTGAAAGCCATTCATTGGACCTGGTTCTGGCAATGTTTGCAAGAACAAGCAGCGATTGCTTTCTGACCTCCCCACAACTTATTCAATATATTTTTGCTGATTCAGTGTGAAAAATACCCAAAACTTACCATTCTCTGAGTCCCCGTTTTCACAAACTCAAAAGTTAAAAAAAGTTTGGAGAGAAGTACAAGAGGCAAGTGAAATAACGTTGGTTCACATTTGCATTATCATTGGTTGCTTCTCCCTTTTATGTCTAAGTCTGTCCCAAAATGATTCTATCATTTATTTATAATCTTTAATTCACATTCATGGTTTAGCAAACATTTATTAAGCGATTAGTAATTTATACAAAATTTTATAAATTCTGCCTTTCACCTAAAATTAGAATTAACCCTGTCCACTGACTGAGGAAGTCCATGTTTCACTTTCACATAGTGCTGAAATCTTATTAGATTGGAAGCTAATTATCTCCCCCTTACTCTAAACCAACTTTTCCTTCTTTCCTTCCCTCCATGGCCAACCCACTCAATTTCTGAGCAATTGCTGCTGTATATTCACAGAGCCCACTGGCAACATAATGCAAACATATTGTGGAATGGTGTATCTAAGATACAATGATGATAAAAATGATGGAAAAGTTATGACGTGTGGGTGAAGGCTTTTTCTTTAACCAGTTATAATTTTAAAAATGGAATATAATTGCGATAAAAGAAAAATTCTGAGATGTCCTAAATTTAATTACAAAGACCAAAGGACAGAAAAGAGGACTAGTAGGAGGGGGTGAAGGGAGGGCAGGGACAAGGGGAAAAAATGAGAACGAAGACCACCTGTCATGTAAAGGTTCAAGATCACAATAATGAATGTAACTGTACTGTATACCTAAGATGTACCAATAAACTCAATAAAAGAAAAAAAAAAAGAGGACTAGTAAGGGCACACTGTATCTTCTGGAACCAGTGAGACTCTCCCCCACTCCTGAATGCATGCTGAAATCGTGGCTCAGAATACAGACAGCTGACCACAGATGCCAGTTCAACAAGCTTACAAATTAGCTCCCTGGACCAGTAACCTCAATCAAACCAGAAGCAGTAAGTACTTCTCCTTAAGGACTTTTTTTCTGTTCTGGCCCTCTTATCAACAGTCAATTGTGTTAGCCAATTTTTTTCTCATTGTGTTCAAGAACTTAACTTGTTCCATGATCTTGGAAAAGATGGCCATGTTTGTGTTTGTGTGGGAAAGATGGCCAGTTTTGTTTGCCACCCAATGCAGAGTTTGTAAACAAAAACAGAATTCACCAAATGCTTCTGTTTACAAACCAAACTGATCACAAACAAAAGCATTCATGAACTGAGTTACCACTGTATCTGAGAAAACAGGAGCAAAGATTTATTTGGCTCATGGCTTCAGAAGTTAGAGTCCAGGGTTAGCTGGCTCCATTGCTCTTAGGCTTGTGGCAAAATAGAAACATCATGGCAGAAGGACCTGTGGCAGTGAGGAAGCAGAGAGGAAAGGGCCAAGGACCAGAGGCCAGACCCAAGGTCTTGCTCCCATGATCTGTTCTCTTCAACTAGGACTCTCCTCCCGTTTCCATCCCACTGTTGTCAGTTATGTCATGAAATTATTATCTCATCAGTGGGTTAAGTGACTTGATGATGAACTGACCTCTTAGGCCATCTCTGAACATTATTACATTAGTGATCAGGCTCTGAACACCTGAATCTTTGGGGGGATACTTAATATTTCAACTTTTACATTAATGTAAGTTCAATTTATGCTTTTACCCCTAAATTATTGTTATAAAAATTACCTTGGTTCTTAGGTCCAGCAGACAGATTTCAAACTGCTACCTACCATACTGCTGGCAGTTACAGAACTTGTCCAAGGACTTATTTTACAGGACCACCTGTCTTACAAGTTTTGGTTTTACTTCTGTGAAATAAAAAAAAAAGTATGTATCATCTCCAATTTTTAGTAAATTGAAATATAAAAGTATTATATCATTAGAAGGTTTCATTGTTAAAGTTGCATAACAGAAAAGTATCAGAATATACAGGGTCCCAATTTGTTAATTTTTAACCAAATAGCCATACATGTAGTTGACCTTACCCATAATAACAATGATCAATACTTACATAACGTTAAACATACATAAAATATTTTGACTTTTAAAATTCTTATGGGAAGATGAAATATTTGACTCCTATTCCATTTTTCCCTTTCAAATTTGGAACATTTTTCACAGCGTCATTACAAATTTTTTCATTCAACTTCTTCACCAATTAAAATTTCTATCCTCTCTAGAACTCAGAAATCGTATTATTCAAACCTAAGGTACTTTTAGTAATTTTTTTTCCACCTGAAAGTTGAAAACAAATAAGGCCCCTAAATAACAAAATCAAGGGAAGTTTATCACACAAACCAAATTTGGTCTATGTATCAAAGGAAAAAATGAATTTCACATTTTAGAACTTTCCAATGCAGCTTCCCATGAACACACCTATAAATGATTCTCCTACATAGAAAGGTACACACATACGTTCCTGGAGACCTCAATTCTAGGTTTAAAAGTGATTCTTGGCCCTTCACTGTTGTCTGATATTGGAAATGTATGATTTACAAATATGTATTAAGTCATTTTACCAGAGAGTGAAGACTGTGACAAGTCGATGTGCGAACCCAGAAATTAGACTTAACATCTATTGTGCGCCGATTTTCCAGTTCAGAGGGGCACCACCCTCATATCCAAAGAAATGTGTGCTGCAGTATCCCAAATAGAGGCTTTTGTTCTCCCAACCCTAATTTAACTCCTATGCAGCATGAACTGGTAAACTTTTAGAGTCAAATGTGATCACTGCTTGGCAGAAATCTCCTTTAGAAGCAAAGTTCCTGTTCTTGACTCAAAGTAAGATTTAAAAACTTAATCACTAGAAATACATATAGTTTGTAATATTTGTCCAGCTCATTTACCATCAACCACAAGCACCAAAATCTACAAAAACAAAGATAAAAATGAAAAAAGAGAACAAAGCCACGTGAAAATCTATCTAATAAGAAGAGCATTTTGCAGAAAGTCTGATCTCACCAACTCCCTTCTAGAAGACTGTATCATCTATCAAGCAGATTTCATCTATTTCTCTCCTTTATAATAGATTGTACCTAGAAAAGGGATGAAAATAAAACATACTTAATTAATTGAACACAGATTAGGAAGGATATGAATGTTGAATATGGGAAATTTCCCACTTGCTTTAAAACCAAATATTCAGTTCATTAGACAAGGACTGGGCTTCAATTAGTAAAACATCTTACTAGGTTTAAGTAACTCTCATCTAGAATTATTTAAAATATTAAAGAGTGGTACATTGATTTCATCAAAGGGACTCTGCAGCTCTTAATTCTGAAACTGTTTTTGTTTTAGCTTCCCTTTGTAGTATAAATTATGAAAAGTCTATAGAGTAAGAGTATGGGGACACTTTGAAGTTTATCTTTATAAATTAATAGCAATGGTAAGTCTATTTCAGATGACTTCCATAATTCCACTATCTGTATTGCAGCCTTTAATTTACATTGACTCTTGTATTAGTAACAATACTTCTTTTATCAGTGTTTATCATGTACAAACTTGGTCTCATCTAATATGAACAGCAATGTAAGGAAGATATTATTGTTCCTACTCTACAGATAAAGGAGGCAGAGACTCAAAAAAACTCAGCTATATTCGGTTAGGAGCCAAACCAGGGTATGAACCAAGGCCTTGGGGTCCAGAAGCCTGTGCTCTTCACACATTTGAGAGAAAACTAGTTTCTCTAGTATTAGATACCTATCAGGTAAGATTTACATTATATATAAACACAAGAAAGGCAAACTAGGAAATGAGATATTCATAACTGCATTAAATGAATAACTGTAAAGCAAAAAAAGAAAAATCTTTACAAAAACCTACCGAAGACAAGTAATTCCATACCTACAAATGTGAATGAGTGGGGTGTTACCCAAATATTAACAGCTATCATGTTATGTACAATTTACTTAACTCTAAGATTAAGCAAAGTTGAAGAAGTTACATCCTTTTAAACTATGAAACACTTGTTCTTAAAAGGAAGCAACATCTTTTTAATATATCTGACAGCATATCTATTTTGACAGAAACTATATCTGAAAAGGAATCATAGTCCACTTGTTTTAGTCAGCATTCCATCAATGTGAGATACTGGAGATAATCAGCTTATGAAAATAAACGATTTACTGCAGCTCAAGGTTTCAGAGGTTACAGTTCTGTGGCTCACTCATTCGTGTTGCTTTTGGGCCTGAGTTGAGGGAGTGACATCACAGTGGAACTATGTAGCAGAGGAAACTGCTCACCATAAAGGGAAACACAGAAACCAGGGCAATATCCCCTTCCAAGTCATGCCCCCGGTGACCCAACTCTCACCCATTACACCCCACCTTCTCAAAGTTCTACCCTCTCTCAATAGCACTCCTGAGGGTAGCTACCAAGCCTCTAAACCATGACCTCTGCGGGATATCTAAGACCCCAAGCAAAAACTTTTTCCTTTAAAAATGTACATAACCAATATGTAGCTCATTAAGAATTATATACAACAGATATTATTAAAAAGGACTTAATCACAAGAAGTGGTTGGATGTGCATTTAATTGCACAGATAATCAACTCAGTCCTTTTAAAAAGCCCAGTCTCTTTACTGAATATTTTGTAGAAAAACATACTTTTACACACTTAATTAGGGCAATATATCTTCTAGAAAAGTTGTTTCTTAAAGAATTAGGTTTATATATATACTTGAACAATAATGTACCAATTCACTTTATACTTAGTGAATCAAATTAACTTCCTTTGGGCTCTCCTAGTAAATCATTTTTTAAAAGATATGTAATGGGTAAAGATAAAAATTTAAACATTTCCTTAAATCTTTAAGGATAATCTTGAGACTGACAGGCATATAGTAGTCACAGGAGCAAAGGGTATGTTTGTAAAATGATTTATTTTAAAAATCCAGATATTTAACTTGTAGGTTTATGTTTTTTTCCTTTAAAATAGAATGTAAGGCTTTGTTTTGTGTGTGTGTGTGTGTGTGTGTGTGTGTGTGTGTGTGTGTGTACTGAGTTGCCTTGCTCAAACTTTTCTGGAGCCAATGAACAAACGTATTTCATACTCAGTTGAGAGATTTTATCAGTACATTTAAGGGCAGCAGGGGGCATAATTAGGTATGCCCGCCATCTGTACAGCCCTCCAGGTGCAAGAGGCATTAGCTTTATTTAATATTACCACAACATTCATTTACTCCATTAATTTATGTCATTTGTCCTTTATTTCAAATTGCCAAAACACTGGACAGGGCAATGCTATTCTGACATTAGTAAAATCCTTGTATTATGAACAAATTCTTAAACAATTTGTTGCTAAATATACATTTAAGAACAATAATGAACTGAAAATTTGTTGTATTTTAAGAAAAGGAGTTTTGCAAACCCAATTCTGCTCATGTTGGTATAACGACTTTTCCAGAGAGGGAGCGCATCACATGATTATCACGTCTGTTGGCCCTGGCAAGGCCAAGGCATCAGCAGATACTGGATCGCAGAGGAGAAAATAAATACCTTCTGTTCTTCTCAGCTCAGGAAAGCTCCATCAAGTTGCTGACACCACGATAACATGTGCAATTATTCCCTTCAACCAGAGACCAGGCCTTAAATTATGATTGTTGATAACACTGTCTTAGTAGAGTTTTTGAGCTGCTGCATTTGCCTGTGGTTATTTTGTATTCATTGCAAATAATACTGGTTTTCCACACAAGGTAGTGAGATACAATTTAAGGTCGTTTGTGTTAAAAGTATCTGAAGAAAAATATTTAGTAATATATAGTACAGTTACAAGAACATGGGAAACATCATGAAGGTTGTAACCAAAAGGTAGAAATTCTGGAAAGTTTAGCACAAGTTAATTTGCACCCAACTTTAGAGGAGAAAGACACAACTACACAAAAATACAAATTGACTATTTACAGAAAATATTAAATTTATATTACTCTATGTCTTCTAGAATAATACAAATATGATCACAACTATTTCTTGGTATCTTATTTTGTACATGGTGTTAATAGTTTACATACAGCTATTTACCAGTCAAAGTAAATTTGCAAGTTTCATGGAATGCAGCAAAGTGTTTTAGGTTAAATTTAGAGGAATGAAACTTCAAATGCTCAGTATTTCAAGGTAGACTCAGATTAAAAAAAAAATTTTAGTAAATGAGAAGAAAACAATGTTTACTGAGGATAAACCTTGTTTCTGAACAGACGCACATCAGGAGGAGGAGGGTAGAGGAAGCAAAAAGGCGATGATGCGTTTACAAAAGGTAATTTTCTCACAAAACGATCAATGCCAAGAGAACAAGGTGAAGCTTGTGATGAAGCCAAACTCTGGATGGTGTCATACTTTCAAAACCTTCAAAAAAGATCTTCAGTGGGACCATTTTGAGATTGTTACCACAGGCTTATTTTCTTCTTCACACAATTGTTCTTAGGTTCTACAGTACTTTCAACACTTAACAACTGCCTAGACAAATCGAGTATTTTTTCTTGTGGCTTACACTTGCACGGACAATACAGAATACTTGTATTTGAAAAGAAACGAAGCTGCAAAAATAATATAAAAACATACAAAAATCACTTTAAGAATATCTTTGCCCCTAGTTTTCGTACTGTATTATTCAGAAATACTCTTGGCGCCAACAGGTAATGCATGACAATCCTGCTTTACCAGCAGCTCCCTTTCGAAGGGGACAAAACTAAACGTTCATTCCTAGTAGACAAAGTTGAGGAACACCTCTGCACAAATCACACGTATTCCAGAATGTCTGGCATGGACATGAACACCACACCAGGGCTTACACTTACTGCTGAAAGCAGGTGGTATTTTTGACATCCCTACTCCTTAAAAAAGTATATTTACTCTCGTCTCCCTGCAGGCACCCTTTCAGCTTCTCTGCTCACTCTGAGATAGAAGGGATGGGTGCCCCATCCTAAGGAGACTCAGCACCCTGTGCCTCAGAGCAGGAAAGAACCCCTCTGCTTCCTCATATCCAGCAAGAGCTGCTTTGTCAAGATTTTTAAAATGAAAGCAACCTCCCCCCCGTCTTCACCTTCACGACTCAAACTTTTTCTGTGAACGTCATCACTGTACTCATATGTACATTCTGCTCACTCTTTACGCCTCCTTTCTACCTTTGTTGCTATGAAGCACGCTGAAAAGAAACACTTATTATTGCTATTATCTTTCTGGAGTGTTGAGGAACAACACCAGAAATCTGTGCTACTGTCCGGTTTAATAAAAAAAACAAAACAAAACAAAAAAAAAAAACAGCTCTATTAATCCATTTGGGTTGTATATGTCCTTAACACCAGTCAGTGTTAAAGTTTCTTTAAACTCTGCTCAAGCACCTTTTCCTTCATACTGAAACTCTTACATTTCCAGAAAATAACACAGGAGGCACAAGCCATGCTTCTCCCCATTCCTGATGAATCTACAGCTTTTTCCTTTCAAAGTCTCTCTTACTCCTTCTTTCCTTTCCTTGTCTCTGCTATGTGCTTTGATTTTGTAAATTAATAGCAATTCTCTCTTTTAGCCAGGACAAGGACAGTAACTTACGACACTGTATCAGCTTCCCAGCATTCTGTAACAAAGCCACACAAACTGGTGGCATGAAACAATAGAAATACATCCTCTCCTCGTCCTGGAGGCCAGGAGTTGGAAATGTCAGCATCAAGGCCAAGCTCCCCGCAAAGAAAATTCCTTGCCTCCACAGTTTCCAGCAGCCTGAAGTGCTCAGCATGTTTTTTTTTTTCTTCCCTTGTCACATGGCCTTCACTTAGTCTCCAGGTCTGCACACAGCCTTCTTAAAAGGAAACTCCTAAGCTAGCACAACTTTGACTGTGAAGTCACATTCTGGGACAGGTGGACCTCAGGGATTGAGGCACTATTTAAGCGAGGACAGACACCCATGAAACTGTTTTCTTAGGGGGGTACTCCCATATATTTACTCAAACTTCAATGTGGTCAGTTGACTTTCTCCCATCCAATACTGATACACAGTATTCTCTACCAGTATAAAAACCTTTGACTGTTCAAACTTGCAAATGTGGTTGGTTCAGTTTCCAGGAGCTTACTGTGAAATCATTCCAGCATAAGAGGACTAGGAGGTGAGAGCTTAGAACCTGATGTCTCTGGGACAGTCAAGTGAATTTTGTTACATGAAGCACCTCAATTTACACATTGCCTTAAATACCTCCTAAATTATTGCAATACACATTTTTTCATTCATTCTAACCTACAGTCACAGAATTCTTGTATTCACTATCTTATATTTTAGAATTAAATAGAAGCTTACTGATCAAATAACCTATTATTTGACACCTAAGATGAGTCACAGGGAATGTGTGTTCTCCTTGGTTAATTTGGGACAGAACTAGTAGGACAAATGTTCCCAAATTCTTGGCTCAGTGATCAAATTTGACTTTTTATGTTTTGCCTGTCTTCTCATAATGTCATCTTCCTGTACGAGTCCATGAAGAAGTTAGAAAGTTGTGAAGAAGTCAGAAAATATTGTCAAGGTAAAAAAATGTGAGCTTTTCATGATGCCCAATTGTTTTCTAATTGCATGAATGGATTATATATACATATATATATATATATATA
>NW_022900943.1:6554062-6573591 GCF_012274545.1 Fukomys damarensis | reverse complement strand
AGAGAGAGAGAGAGAGAGAGAGAGAGAGAGAGAAGAGAGATGAGAACAAATTTTTAAAGTGAATATTGAACAATAAAGTTTTTTCCCCTAGCAAAAGAACAAAAAAGCTTTCATTTTTGTCTATGCACCACACCACTAAACCTGGGATAGGAGACAGGACATGGCCTAGATTGGCAGAGAAGGGAGGTAGGGTGGGATTCCAGAATCCACACAGCACCACCCCTTAGGACCTCCTAAGTAAAGTTCTCGTTCCTCTGAAATATGGACGGCAAAAAATAACAGACACCATGAAGAACTCACATGCCTCTTCCCAATAACCCACGCTGTGTCCCCCAGGGTATACTTTTAGTATTTTTAACTTTTCTTCTCTTTTGTTTGGCCCAAGTTCACTCCGCAGAGCCAGTTTCTTTCTTACCCTCTACCTTCACTTTTCAAATAAACTTTGTCACCATTTTTGATTGTCTTGTTCAATTTTATGTTCAAGATGAGAAAGACCTAGAAACTATTTGCAAACCACTTCTAAAAGGAACTTCCCAATAACAAATCTTATTTATTCACTTTAATTCTACATTTACACAAAAATGCTACAATAAAAACTGTACACTACTTCTGCTACAAATATAGATATTTAAAGTGATTTTATATATTCTAATGTAGGAGTTTCACGCTCTAAAATGGGAATGAACACATGATAATTCTTCACCAGTTGTCTCAATAAACAATTCCATCTGTTTCTTTTAGTCTTAAACTATTGTATTACAAGACATTAATATAAAGCAATGAACTGAAGTTATGTTAATCCCCTTAATTTTCATACCAATTTACTAATGGCATAGAACCAAAATAATTACTGACATATTGCTATTTTCTTTGTCATTAAGATTAATAGTAATTGTAAACCAACTGCACTGTGCACTAAGAAATTTTCAGTGTTGGCACCAACTGTGAAAACCAACATTAAAAGGTTCTTGGAATGCATGTTCCTCCATGCTTAGTTTGGTTGCCTTAAAGGAAAACCACTGTCAAAATGGGATAGCATCATCATTTTACTATAGCGAAATGAAAATATTTTATAATGGTGAGAAAATGAACACTGAGAATGTGCATTAAGTATGATTCTACAATACCTAGAACACTATTTTGTATATTTGCTATTTACTTAATCACAGAAAACAATTTTAGCAGGAAAAATACGTGTGTATACTAAAGGTAGTGAGACGCATTTTTTATAATATTCAAAATATTAAAATATTGAGAATATTTATTAATATTTTCAATATTTTTAAAAGTTTGGTGTGGGGACAGATGAACTGCCAATTTGAAGGATTTTTATAAAACTCCACAAGATTTTTTTTCCTTATTATGCATTTTTATTTTTACCTGAATTTACTGAAACTATATCTCATGGTTAGATTTAGAATGACTTTTCTTTCTCCTTTAAGCATATTTCTTCCTCTTTAATAATTTTTGTTCATGTGACTACAAAACCTTAGGTATCCTCAAAAGAAAAACTGGATTTATCTGTAAAATGTTCGTCTGTGTGTTTAGATTCACAAAACGCAAAAGAAGAGGAAAAATGCTAGGAGGTTGCCAGTAAGAAAACCATTGCCATATAAGAAAAATAAATTTAAATATTATTTTTCCACTATGATTTTAAAGACTCCATGAACACAGGACAGGAATTGTCACATATAAAAGATCATCCCATTCTCCATGGTACTGAGGAAAGCAAGGGGTTGAGTTGGTTCAGTTCTGGCTGCCGATTCAGGACAGAACCATCAAAGTGACAGTACCCTTTGTTCGCTTAAGTATAGCAACAGCTTCTTCGTGGGTTACCCCTTCGAGACTCTGTCCGTTGACAGCAACGATCTGGTCACCCCTTTTTAGGCGCCCATCTTCTGCTGCTGCTCCCTGTAATTATAAGGGCTTGTTTACTTCTCAAAGAATGCAGTCTCACAACTACACCACAGACTAAAGGTCTAAACAAGAACGTAAGTTGCTCTGCATGGACACATGCGTGCTGCTCAGGTGCTCCGTAGTTACTCCACAGCCATTCAGCAGTGGTGAACACACACAAGAGGCCTGTTCCCTAATGGTTTTAGCACTGAGATCTCAATTTGGGAAAAAAGCTAGTAGTCAATAGATTAGTTTGATGGTTTTTTTCTGGCTGTGCAGCACAGCAGTTGGTTGAAACTCAAATTAATAAAGAATATATGAAAATTTGCCTAGTATGAATGATTTCATAGAATCCAGGATTTTATATCCTATAAATAAGACTAAAGATTAAATAAAACAAAAGCAGTTTCCCAGGCTAAGGGCATGAGGACTTTAAATCCCAAAGGTCTGCAGAAGCATAAAGAAAACATGAAGGTCGACTGGTTTCAAAACCCACTGCTGGGGCTGGCCAGCATACATACGGTGCTTGATCCTACATCCAGCAGTACAACACACATATGCACTTGCACACGAACACACACACACACATGCACGCACGCACACACAGATAATACTGGGCTTTGAAAAGGGCTAGTTAAGCTGCCTTGATTCTTACTTACAAAGGGTACATGGTCTTCATATTCCTATGCCTAACTGATTAGAATTAAAAACAGACATTGAAAAAGAACCCTGCCTTTAGAAGGCAATTATGCAATAAATATAAGATTAAAAATATGGCAAAGTTAATGAGGAATCCATAATGATGAAATTCTTAAAATATGTTTTAACTAGCATGCCTTAAATAAATTGTTCCTAGGCTGAGGAACAGGACTGCAAGATCCTTTATTCGCTGGCAAATGCCACTTATATTTTTGAACATATATTTTTTAAAATGACATAAATTAAGCCTACAGTTGGCTTGCTGTAGGTATAGCACTTAAAAATGCTTAAAAATAGTAATATTTTCCAAATTAATAGAATGAAACTTCCAAAAATTCAAGGATGATGGCACTAATGTAAAGCCTCTGCATCAAACCTTTAAATAGGTTTGCCATAAATTTTGCTCCTTTCCGCTGTAAAATTTTGAGACTAGATTTTCTCCTGCGGGAAATTTTGTACTTTTGAAAATGTGTATTAGTAACATAATAGCAATCATAACATAGATCATTTTGTTTTAAAAGTTTCATCCATGTTCCAGTATCTTTTTTCCTGGTCTAAATGTTCTTACTATATAACTATATACAAATATTTTTCTTTTCTAAAAATATCAAATCTTTGATTATAAATAACTGATCTGCTGTGGGAACAGGGCTGTGGGATACTCTTCAGGTTTTTCTTTAGTAGCTTTTGTTTTACTCAATTAAATTAAACTTCTATAACAAATGCTCTATTGGTTAATTTGCATATAATTTTATGTGCTTCTCTGTACCTGTTTTACATTTCACAAGAAAATGCAAAGAAAACAAAATGTTAGTGCTTTACAGCTTATTTATTTTAAAAGTATATTTATTTTCAAAAGACAATCATGCAACTTGTTTTCAAAGGAAAAAATAAGCTTTACTAGCAAGTTTATTAAATTATGAATACTATTTCAAGTGTCTATAGAGTTTCATTTTGGGACTATTTCCCTTTAAATACAAATAAAGTTCAAATTATACAAAAAAGTTTAATGACCTGGCCCTGTAGGGAGTTTACAAAAAAAAAAAAAATTATCAACTGCTAACCATTTGGCATTACCTCAGGCCATAAACTAATAAGCCAGCTGCTGATCACGGTTAATGACTGTTTACTAGGGAAGAGAAAGGTTAGAATTTGCAGTCTTACCTTTGCGAATACTGTTTTAACATAAATGGGTAAGTCTCCATGAGGGCTGCCATACCCTCCTACTATACTGAAGCCCAAACCATCTGGCCCCCGGTCTAGCATAATTGACTTACACTGAGGAGGTCTACGGAAAAGGAAGGAAAAAAAGAGTTCCGGAGTCAGAACAATACATTTATTATTTTCACACACACACACACACATACACACACACACACACAGGTTATTAACATTATTTTTTTTCTTTTTATTTTCTTGAGTTTATTGGTACATTTTAGGTATACAGTACAGTTAAATTCATTATTGAGATCTTGTACCTTTACATAACAGATCTTGGTTCTCATTTTTTCCCCTTGTCCCTGACCTCCCTTCACCCCCTCTTCCCCTCCCCGTTTACAAACACTTTATTTCCATTTTTTCATTTTCTTACATTTTTTTCTTTTACCTTATTACCTTTCCCCTGCCCTTCCCACTTTCCCTACACCTTTAGCCCTTTTATTCCCATTTCACAATTTCAGTTATCTCATATATATTTTAATTATATATCTTAATATGTTTAGAATCCATAATTCATCTGACATCTACAAAAAGCTAGCATACACTTTGAGTTACTGACAGGGAGGATATCTGTTGAGGATATCTGAGGACACTTAAATTGTCAGTTCATGCTATGTACAGTATTTGAAATTTACAGAATCTAATGAAATTCTACTTAATTTTCTAATTCTATGACTCATTTACAGTTGCTTTAAACTAACATGCTCACAGAATGTTTTCATGGCACAGAGAAACTCATTCTTTTTTCAGTTTAATTAAAATGAGAAGGCTAAATTCAAGGGACTATAATGGGTAAGTGGTAAACATCAGTACTCTCAAAGATCAGAGAAAAGAGTCAATTACAAGCAATGTAAACACTGAATCAAATTATTTACACATTCTAAATGTCCCCTTCCTTCTTGCTATTTCCCAGTGTTCTTTTTATTCAGTTGATCTAATACAGTGAATTATTTTTCAAGCAAAAGGATAGTTGAAATGAGTAGACAATGATGGGAAATTTTCAGATATGTCTGACTTGCTCCATGTTACAAAGGGTGGTGATATTATGGCTAAAATGCTGTCCCAACATGGCAAAAGTAGTGGTAAACAGGCCTAGCTATCTAATCTTATCTATCTCCTCCCAAATAAGAGTTAGCTGGAAAACTAATTCCAGCATGATTTTAGAAGAGACATTTCCTGCAAATGAGCCTGATGTGATTTCTAAAATCATGTTACATGTATTTTCCAGGGGTTCTTATTTTCAGAGAAATAGGGTATCTACCTGTCTATACATAGATGTGTCCACGTTTGATTAGCTAAATCCATGGCATAACTATTCAATAGTTAAAAGCACTTGGTTTGTGCACTGCAAAGCACATTGTCTATTATTTCACCTGTGTGTAGGTGCCAAAAACATGGAAAAGAAGATGCAACTGTGAGGAAAATGTGATTCATAAAAAACAGATTATATACCAAGCATATTATATATTCTCACCCTAAATCATCCTGAAATACGGAGCTTGATGTCAGCCCAGAAAAAGATAGACTAGAACCAGCAGGCTCCAGCTGATGACCTGTGACCACACTCACGTCCCCTCCAGCAGCCACCTGTGCACAGGAGAAGCAAAAAGGAAAACACATGTGCAGGAAGCAGGGAAACCCCAGCAATTTTTCCTCAAAAAGACCACTTGGATAAAATGTGCATTTTATTGCCCACTTAATCATTCCTGTGAACACAAAATGCTACCAGAGATACGTGGGAAGGAGGGTGAGAGGGGAAAGGAAGGGGAAGTCAACAGGATTAAGACAGCATGTACATGTAAGGACTTGTCACAGTGAATACAGTCATTATGTACTGCACACATGTACTAACAAAAGTTTCTTAAGAATTAGAAAGAGTAAGAGCGATATAAAATTTTACAAGGTCCAGAGTCCTTATAACTGTCCAGATGGTAAAAATACTCAAATTTAATTTTATAATGTTCTTGGATGCCTTCAACTGCTACATGTTTGCAGTACATATTTTACTGCAGAGAGTATCACACTTTCTTTGTCCATTCATCTGCTGATGGACACAGAGGAGAACTGTGCTGCTATGAACATATATCACCCTAATACGATGCCTTTGGCTCTCAGGAAGATACCTGCAAGAACAGCTGAGTCAAATGGAATTTCTAGCTTTAGTTTTTGAGGAACTCCATAGTGATTTCCATACTGTTTGTGTTACAGTCCCACCAACAATGTAGAAGGGTTCATTTTCCCTGCAGTCTCTCCAGTATTTGTTATTATTTGATTTCTCAATGACAGCCATTCTTTCTGGGGTAAGATGGATTCTTAATATTGCTTTAATTTGCATTTCTCTAATGGCCAGAGATGTTTAATATTTTTTGTGTATTTATTGATAATCTGTAATTCTTCTGAGATGTGTGTATTCATTTCAGTTGCCCATTTGTTTGATTGGGCTTTTATTCTGGAGCAGTCTAATGTTTTGGAATTCTTTATATATTCTAGATATTAGTTTTCTGAGCAATTCCTATGCCATTATTTTTTAAAGATGTTTACAGTACAAGCCTTTTACTCACACCACTTACTCTACCAAATAATCATTTATTGCTAAGGGCTATATCAAGCATGAAACAACAAATTTATTGTGATAAATATTATGGAATATGTTTTATGCATGCTTTTTTGGAGCTCTCAGTTTAATCATCGATGGTCCAAAGATATATTAAATAAAATAATATGTATGACATTTAATCACTTTTCCTGCTTTGACATCAGAGCTCACATGTCCTCAAGCTATCCACTTGGGATCAGTATGTGGGATGACAAACCTCACCTGCATTTCAATGGCGCCAGAGGCATTTTTCAGTAAGTTCACGGCTTGAGTGTGAGTCATTCCCTCGGTGGATGTGCCACAGATAGTGACAATCCTGTCTCCAACCTGCAAGGCAGAGAAATCACCACCGCTTAGGCAAATGTGAAGTGGGACTTTGTGACCAGAACAGTTCTTTTTTTTCTCCACCATCTACTTTACATACATACTTCCACCAACTACTGAAATATAATGAAAGAAACCAGTAATTTCAAGAAGCTCCAGAAGCAATCACATAAAGAAATTATACATAATGATTTCTATAGTCTTCAGGGGAAGAGAAGGGAGAGGGAGAAAGTCATTGTTTCTTTCTCTTCATTCTGCTGGGGAAGACATTACTTCCTATTAAAATAATAAGATATGGATATAATTTGGAAACCAAAATTTCTCTGAACATCACCACTATAACTGTTAGATGTGACTCTAAGTCAGGGGTTGGCAAACGAAAGCCCTCAGGCCAAATGTGGCCAACTGCCTATTTTGGGTAATAAAGTTTGGCTGGAAGACAGCCATGCTCATTTGGCTGCTTTCATAGGGCAGAGCAGAACAGTTGCAACAGACTCAAGTGACCACAAAATCTAAACTATTCACTATCTGAAAGTTTTCTGGCCCTTATGAAATGTGTACAATGATTTTTAAAGTATGAGCAATAAATTTAAGTATCAAAACAGGCTGAGGGGGGCCAGGGATGTAGCGCACCTGCTTGGCAAATGCAAGGTCCCTAGTTCCATCCCTGGTACGGGGGTGGGGTGGGGTGGGATGAAACAAAACAAACAAACAAACAAGACATGCTGAGGGGTTAGGAGCAAAGTGGAGAGGTAGAGTGCTTGCGTATCATGCATGAGGCTCTGGGTTTTATCCCCAGGACCACGCACGCACATGCACGCGCACACACACCCACACACTTGAATCCTTCCTGAATTAGAAGCTATCTAATTTAAGTTTGGTTATGTCCAAAGACCTTGTCTGAAGCACGATGATGCCACAGATATTTTACTTTAGGGAAACTGAATGCTTCTAAAAGAGCATTCACTTGAGTAGAACAGTTAGCATAAATTTCATCATAGTGTTCTAGACTTGGAGAATCCCTCAATTTTGAAGCAAATTTTATGTAGTTTTAGAATATTGAGGGTAATTTAGCTTAGTGGTGCCGCTGACTGCCTTGTAAGCTCAAGGTTCCGAGTTCAGTCCTGGGTACCAATAAATAAATAAAAAAATAGAATAGAATAGAATAGAATAGTGTAAATGATATTTACATTAAATTTCTGCAATTTTACAATCAAATGCAAATGATTTTTTAATTCAATAAAGTTAAATCAATACATCTTTGAAACTAATGATTCTTATAAGGGAGAAGTTTCATTTCATATTAGTATTCTGAACAAGCTTGTTTTAATTTGTTTTATACAGTCTTAAACAGGTAATGAAAATGTTTTAAGAGACAACTGTAAATTTTATCACTTGATTTACTTTCACATTTGCCTTTAGTAATATCACTTTCAACTTTATTGTAGTATTCTTTATGTAAAACCAAGCCCTGCTGTAGGTTGATCAGCTAACTTTAAAACAGATACTTTCAGAACTCCCTTGCAATAGGTTGCTAGATTAAAATTCTAGAAGAATGCTTTGCTAGATTTCTTAGGGCTACTACTGTTAGCAAAACTCACCCTGAGTTTCCGAGTTTGGGCGGCTACACCATTTGGGTGCATCATTGCGATAAATACAGGGACATCACCAAGGGGGCTGCCCATGCCTCCCGCGATGCTGATTCCCAGAGAGTCAGCAGGCCCCTGCCAGGGAACAGACAGAATTCTTTGGTCAAGTGATATTTTTAATTGACAATTATTTTCCGGTGCAATATTCTACTGTTGACTCTGATCTTCTAGGTATGAGAGTGGAAAGGTAGTTCAAGAAAATGGCATTACCTTAACTGGACACAGGCCCTTACTATGGTTTAGGAAAATTGGTGTCTGCTCAAAAAGCAAGAGACCAAGGTACACTAACTGGAAACTATAATGTGGGACTGGTGAATCCATGAAGTGAAAATGTCACAATTTAAGGATGCAGGGGACTTGTTCAAAACCAGGAATGAGGACCTACAAACACTGCGACCTTGAACAAGACCAGTCTTCTCAGTCACTAGGTCTTTACTTATGAAACAGATACCAGTGCTTCCAGAGGGCTGAGCTGAATATGGGGGGCATTCTGATGATGTATATGTCTAAACAGTGTTCACCCTGCAGCAAAGGCTAAATGAATGGTAGTGGTTTTCATTTTCTTTCTTGTGTATTTCAGATAAATCTTTCCAGAAGGAGAGAGAAGCATCCACTGAAGGGAATTACTGATCAGTGTGAGAAGGGAGAGGCGACAAACTATTTTGTGAGGGGCCTGGCTGATGTATTTTGGCAATATAAAATATACAAACAGTGATTTTTAAAATGAGGAAGTATGACAGAGAAATTTAGCAGACTGCAGTTTACTTTCCACCATATACACTACAAAGATAGTGTATATGTTTTCACACAGGTACTGTAAAGCAGTGAGAGAGTTAATAGAGAACAGGAAAATACAAATGAAAATGCCTCTGAAGACACAAAGTTACCTTTTTTATTTCAACTGTTCTTAATCCCTGTATTTCAGACACTATTGTAAAGACAAAGAAAGATAAAATACAGTCATTAAAGCATTTTTTTAAGTTCACACATTTTAGCCAATATATTAAGCTGCATGGGACTAAGTAGCTATCATTATTTTTTCAGAAAGGAGATAATTACTAGTAGACATGACTAAATCTGTCTCATACAAGAAGTCTTTTTACTCCATTTGAAAAAAAATGTACATAGTATCCCATGTTTTGTTTTCATTTTAAGTACTATCTAATATAATCAGTATAATCCACTTTGAATGAGTAAAATACAGAATGAGCTTTGCACAGAAAGACATGTGTGTGTACATCTTAGAGGCATAAAGTCATGGATGCATTAAAAAATTCCATGGATTTAAGTACCTAAATTTCTAAGATATCAGTCACATTATAAACAGACCGCCATATGGTTAGTTCCTTGAATTTGAACAACTTTCCACCAATGCACCATGCCAAAAAACCCTCTGCATCATGATTTCATTAAATTAAAACACAGGAGGATCATATTAATTTTCTCTAAATTTCTGCATGGAAAAAGGCTTTACTAAATGACATCTTTCGATTTATTGATGTTACATTAAACAGAAAGGAATAAAACCAAATACCCAATCTGCAAAGTAAAAAAATGAGACAGCCCTGATGATCCCTGTCTCTCATATCTTGTACAGTAAATACCAAATGGGAAAAGCTGCCACTGGTGCAGCTTCGTCGTGTTCAGGTTTTTGCCAACACATATTTTTGCATCTACATTAAGACATCAGATGATCTGTAGAGGAGGAAGAGCTAAGTGGAAAACAGGAACAGCAGCAGCAATACAAAACAGGGTTGACTGTCAAAATTCAGACCAGTAAATCCTACTTAAAATACTGAACGAGTCTTACATGCATTCCTCTTCGAGCTACATTCCTGTGACTCAGGTGCACTTGCTCCAGAGAGTGGAAGAGTAAAAGATGACAGGCTGTCTTCACTGATCTATAAATACACAAATATTATTCTATAAAGTTTTGTAAAATGTAAATCCTGGTAAACACTATTAATTTCAGAAATCACTTCTTATAGTGAATCTAGGAAAAAGTACCATTAAGAAACAGTGGTGTTTGGCAATTTGAAGGGCAATTAAAAAATAGTTTCCACTGAATTTTTTCTTATTAAGAATGATTTACCTAGTGATATAAATAAATTAAAGCAAAGAGGGTAAAACAATTGTTTCCAACTTATCATTCAGTCTAGTCCTTTCTAAATTTAAATATCTGATGCACAAAAACTAGGACTTAAAAACTGCCAACTTAGGGCCAGTTAGCAATAAATTACCGCTGATAATTCTGGAAGTTAGTAAATGGTCTATGAAGACAGATGACTGAAAATGGGTCAACATCACCAGAGGACAAGACTGAGGAAAGGTCTCTGTAAAATTCCTGAGCTATTTTAATGCACTTCTATAGATGGCAATAAGCATTTATAGTTCACCTGTATAGGATTTTCTGGCTGAATAAGAAATGATAGACATTTCTTGTACAAGATCTTAAAAATGTGTCTTCTTGATAGGCTTCATTCATTTACATAAAGGCTAATGTTTGAAGTTGGGGGGAAGAAGTTCTTTAGAACAGCTTAAACCACTCAGCGCCTCATCTTCTGCCCTTTCTCATCCCTTATTCTTCCTGTCTCAAATGCTATACTCAAGTCACTCTGCCATGCTGCCAGAGGACGAGGCAGGACTGGAGACCCTGGCCAGGTCCACAGTGATGCCCTGATGTGCTCATCTGCGGGCAGGGCTGCCCTGATGCCAGAACTACCCACCTGGCTGCTTTGAGAAGGCCTCCTCTCTGAGTGAAACGGACCAGTTTTGATTCTTCCCACTTCCAGGGTCACCGTGCCTAGGGAACACTGAGGCAGTGGTTGCTTTATAAAACTGTTTAAGTGAAATTCTATGATCACCCCAGGAATATATTTTATTCTTCAGGACTAAGCTTTACAAAGCATTTTTCTTTTGGGATTTCTATAGGCAAGGATACCCCCCATCCTTTGTGGAAAATGACTTTTATTTAATTTTAGTAGTATGTTTGTGATATATAAACATTGTAGTCATTTTTTGGAGTTAGTATAGATACCATCATATCTTGATCACTTTTGATCCCTGCCCCCAACCAACCTCCCTTTTCATTTCTTCTTCTCTAGGTCCCATTCCCCATTCCCAAAAGGTCAAGCTCCCTGTTTCTATCAAGTTTTTGTCCCTTATTTATATTTTGGGCTTCTCATTTAAGAGAATTGACTGTATGGCTGAGTAATACTCCACTGTGTACACACACGCATCTTCTCTATCCATTCTCTATTGATGGGCATCTAGGCTGTTTCTGCAACGAATTTCCATTTCTATTTTAGTTTTTGAGGAATCCTGACACTGACTTCCACAGAGGTTGTACCAGTTTTTATCCCCACCAACAATGTAAGAGGGTCTTGTTTTCCCTACATCATCACTTTATGTTATATTTTTGAGGACTTGATAGCCATTCTTCCTAGAGAAAGATGGAATCTCAGTGTTTTTTTTGATCTGCATTTCCCTATGGCCAAAGATCTTGAATATTTTTTATGTACTTACTGGCTATTTCTACTTCTTTTGAGAAGTATCTATTTATTTCAACTGTGCATTTTCTGACCAAGTCTTTTGTTTTATGAGGTCTAATTTTCTGAGTTCTTTATATATTCTAGGTATTAACCCTATATCCGAAGAATAGCTGGTAAATTTTCCCGCTACTGTGTAGGCTGTTTCTTCATTCTGTTGATTCCTTTGCTATACCCTAGTTTTCTGACATATTTTGATTTGTTGATTCTTGGAGTTATTTCTTGTGCAATGAAGGTTCTGTTCAGAAAGTCCTTGCTTACTGCTGTCAAGAGTTTCATCTATTTTATTTGCTACCAGATTTAATGTTTCTTTTTTTTAACTAGGTCTCTGATCTATTTTGATTTGATTTAGTACAGGATGACAGATATGGGTCTAGATTCATTCTTCCACAACTGGGTAACCTGTTCTTCCAACACCATTTGTTAAACAAGGAGCTATGTCTTCTACAGCACTTGGTTTTAAGCCCTTTGTCAAAGGTCAGATGTCTTGGTCAACATGTCTGTTTTTGTGTCAGTACCATGCTGTTTTTTGTTGTGTACTGGAGATCGAACTCAGGTCCCTGCACTTGAAAGGTAGGTGACAGAACCAGTGAACTATTTCCCTGGCCCCTTACTGTTTTTATAAATCACTGCAGTTTTGTAATATGACTGAAATCTGGGATTGTGATGCCTTCTACTTTGCTCTTGCTTCTGAGATTGCTTTTGTTACTCTGGGTCTCTTCTGGTTCCATATACATTTTGCAATTGTTTTCCTAGTCCTGTGAAGAATGCTTTTCATATTCTGATTGGAATTATGTTAAATCTATATATGAATTTTAGTAATACAGCCATCTTGATTATACTGGTTCTCCCTATCCAGGAACAGGGTTATTTTTCTAATGTCCTCTTCCATCTTTCTTCAGAGTACTGCAGCTTTCATTATAGAAGTCTTCTACCTCCTTAGTTAGGCTGACTGGCAGGTACTTAAACTTCTGGAGCTCTCGTGAACAAGACTGTTATAGTGATTTCTTTATTTTTTGTGGATAGATTTTATGTCCTGCCACTTGGCTCAATTTATTTATTAGCTCTACTAGTCTTTTGGTGGAGTTTTCTGTGGGACTTCTATGTAAAGGATCATATCCTTTGCAAATATAGTTTGACTTCTTTTCATATTCATATCCCTTTTATCTCTTGCCTGAGTTTTGAGAATTATACTGAACAGGAGTGATAAGAGTGCACAACTTTGTTTGGTTCCTGATTTTAGAAGAAATTTTTCAGTTTTCAGTTTTCCCCATTTAGTATGATGTAGTTTGTGGGTTTGGCACAAATGGTTTTATTAGTTTGAGGTGAAAAGTACTTCTATACCTATTTCCATCAGGATTTTTATCATTAATTGTTTTGGATTTTGTCAAAGACTTTTTTTGCATCTATTGAATCAATATTTGCTCCTTCTCCTTAGTGCTACTGATATGGTATATTACACTTACTGATTTATGTATTTTGTGCTATCCTTGCACCACTGGAATGAAGCCAACTTGGCTATGATATGTGATCTTTTTAATGGTTTGTTGCTTTCTGTTTGCAAGTAACTCACTTTTACATTTATGTTAATTAAAATTACTAGTTTGTAGTTTTCTTTTTGTTGAGTCTTTGTCCAGTTTTAGTATCAGGGTAATGCTGTTTGCAGACAATGACTTTGGCAGTGTTTTTTCTCTTTTAACCTCACAGATGACTTTGCGAAGAATTGGCATTACTTCTTTTCTGAAGCTCTGGAAAAACTCAGTGATAAATCCATCAAATACCAGGCTTTTCATAGCAGCATTTTTACTACTACTTCAATTTCATTGTCTGTTATAGATCTATTCCGGGTCTTTACATCTTCTTAGTTCAATTTTGTTAAGCCATATGTGTCTAGAAATTTACCTATTTCTTCTAAATTCTCCAATTTATTGGAATACAAGATTTCCAAATCAGTTTCAGTTTTTTTGTTTTTTTGGTACCAGGGATTGAACTCAGGTCCTTGTGCTTGCAGGGCAGGCCACCTAACCACTGAGCTAAATCCCTGGCCCCCCAAATCAGTTTCTTGTAGTCCTCTAGAGTACAGTGATACCCACTGTGATTCTGCCCTTTTCATTTCTAATTGCACTGATACAGCTCTTTCTCTTTAAAGTTAGGCTTCATTGATCATGTTTTTCCTTTCAAAGAACCAACTCTTTGACTCATTGATTTCAATCAATTTCACTGATTCTTCTTTTGATATTTATGATTTTTCTTCTAAAAGTTTGGATTTGGATTGTTCTTATTTCTAAGACCTTCAGATGTATCATCCAGTTATTTATTTGATAATACTCTTACTTTTCTAATGAAGGCACTAAGAGCTATACACTTCTCTCTTAGAACTACTTTTATTGTGTCCTATAGATTCTGGAATGTTGTAATGTCATCATTATGATTCTAGGAAACTTAAATTTCTTCTCTAATCCAATGATTATTCAGCAATGTATTATTTAATCTTCAGGTGTTTGTGTTGTTTCTGTATTTTTCACTGCTGTTGTGGTTGTTGATTTCTAGTTTCATTCTATTGTGATCTGACAGAATCGAAGAGATTATTTCAATTCTTTTGTTTTTATTTAAACTTGCTTTATGGCCTAAGACATCATCTATTTTGGAGAAAGCTCCATGAGCTGCTAAGAAAAAAGTGGCTTTTAAAAAACATTTAAAACTCATAAATAATAAACAGTTGTACAAAGTCCACATCTTTTTCCATTTCATGTTCTTTTTGTGGGCGTTTTTTTTTTTTTTTTTTGGTACCAGAGATTGAACTCGGGTCCTTACACTTTCAAGGCAGACAGCGGAACCAGTGAGCTAAATCCCCAGCCCTTCATATTCTTCTTTTAAAATTTTATATTTAGGGCCGGGTGTGGAGGTGCACACCTGTAATCCCAGCACTTGGGAGGCTAAGGCATCAGGATCACTGTGAGTTCGAGACCAGCCTGGGCTATACAGTGAGTTCCAGGTCAGTCTCAACTACATAGTGAGACCCTGTCTCAAAAAAAAAAAAAAAAAATTATGTTTATTTTTTATAGTACATATTTGCAATGCATGCAGTTTACAATCATTTTGGGTGTGGTTATATGTACATATCACAGATTCTTTTTTTTTAATGTCCTTCCCTTTCCTCCTCCTCCACACTGAATCCTGTCCCTTTCTTCATAAGTGTTGATAATGTATATCTCAGCTCATACTATAGAGTACACTGTTTACATTATCTGGTGTTACTGAGTTCCTGTACATGGCATATCTTTATTCTTAGTTCCCCTTCCCCTTTTCCATACTCCTTGCCCTTGTTCCCTTAGATCAATTTCCTATTGTAAGAGATCCGTCCCCTTGACCCTGTCTATACAACCTATAGCATTTTCTGTTTGTACTTTGCTTCACTCAAATGAGAGATAACATACAGACGGTATTTAAGTTTGTGTGTCTGGTTTATTTCACTCAACATTATGCTTTTCAGGTGTATCCATTTTCCTACAAATGTATCAAATTTGTCATTCTTTATCGCTGAGTACTATTCATCTATTCACATATATATGTATATGTGTGCGTGTGTGTGTGTGTGTGTGTGTGTATATATATATATATATATATATGTATATATAATTTTCTCTATCCAATCTTCTGTTGATGGGTACACAGGCTGCTTCTAGGATTTGGCTATTATGAATTATGCTGCTATATATAAACACTGGTATGCAAGTAAGGCTGTAGCATGATGCCTTAAGCTCTCTGGGGAAGATTTCTAGTAGGAGGGTAGCTAGGTCATATGGGATTTCTAATTTCCTTCACTAACAAATCTCCATACTAATGGTTGTACTAGTTTACTTTTCCTCCACATGTCTACCTCATGATTTGTATGGAGACTGTTTTTACCAAGGAAAAGAGAAATTGAGAATTAAGCAATTATTTCATGAATGCACTAATTCAGAAAGATCAAATGAACTGAATAGCTCAGTGTTTAACAAAGAGAAACATTAAAATCATCACAACCATGGCAACTTGTTTTGCCTTTAATAGAAAGGTTACTCAATTTGATAAATCTTCTACTGCTACATGGTAGTTGAATAGACATATTATGTAATACTTAAAAATTACTATAAATACAAAACAAGAATTGAAGACAATTTCCCTGCAGTCCTTTACAAATAAACAACATGCAAGCAAACAATGCTGTGCAGTCTAATACTGAAAGTAGCATAAGGAAGCTTTTGAGACCCTTAGCTTTTGAGGTCAAAAACACTGGTTTAATTCAGGACTGTGATTTACTAGCTGTGTGACTACAATGGAATTCTAACTTTGGAAATGGTTGCTATTCTGCATTTAAAAAATGTAGAGTGGGCCAGGGATTTAGCTCAGCGGTTCGGTGGCCTGCCTTGCAAGCACAAGGACCCGAGTTCAATCCCCGGTACAAAAAAAAAAAAAAAAAAGTAGAGTATTATAGGTTCTAGTGTACAAGCTATGTACAATGGTTATGTCAGTGTCTAGTGTACAACGATACTAACATAAATACTAGGCATTGATATTCTGATGAACATTCTGAACATTTTGATCATGAATCAAACTCTGAAAGGTCAAAACAAAATTTATAATATCCATAATTTGGTTTTTTTTTGAGACAAGGTCTCACTATGTAGTTAAGACTGACCCGGAACTCACTGTGTAGCACAGGCTGGTCTCAAACTCACAGAGATCCTCCTTCCTCAGCCTCCCAAGTACAGGGATTGCAGGCATGTGCCACCACGCCCGGCATGAAGGTTGTTTCTTAAGCCTCAAGTTAACTCTTCTTGCACTATTTTTCAGTTTAAGTGCAGTGACTAACAAGTCTATGCATTAATTATTCATTATGCAGTTATAACTCATTTATCTATAACACAGGTCTTTCAAGCTAAAGGGTTTTGACTGTTATAAACATTTCAAGGTAGTTTTCCATTAAAAAAGCAATTCTTTATAATCAAAGAAAATTTGAAAATAAAAAATAAAGAAAAAAACTGCCTCATGATTGTCATAAAATGCATGATTTTATTTTACATAGTTGTATTGACACTGTAAACTTTTTGTCTTCTTCATTATCTTTGTATATTCATAATTGTCACTGATATTGTTTTAAACAGATTAATACCTGCCACAAACCTGAAATATATAACACAGCTGATGCAGTTTTTGTTAACCACCTTGCTTCACATCTTCTTTTACAAATAACACTTCAATGAACTTTATGTGGATGGAATTTTGTACACAGAGGATTTTTAAATGAAGAATTGCTAAGTCAAAACAATAAAAAGCAACAAAGTAAAATATGTAAGCTATGTAAATATTTAAGGCTCAAATTATATATTGCCAAGTATTATGAAAATGGCTGGTTTAACTAATTTTAAAAATTATTTATGTCTAGGATACTTCCTTCTCTTTAAAATATAGCAGTCTTATGAAGAAACAATTGTTTTTTAACTAATCTGCAAAAGGAAGCTATTCCTCCTTGAAAGTTCTTACTTTGTTTTGGTAACTGACAACTCTAAGAAATGGAAGTTTGTAATGTGTGCTTTGTTAAAAACTGAATTTATACACACATTCATATGCCAGCTGCTATTCAAACCAGAGAGACTAGTAACAAGAGCCTCAGCTGAAACACCCTCCACAAGAGCCAGCCTCTGAGAAGCTGCTGCCAGCACTGGACCTGACAGATGCAGTAGAGCTGCTGTACAGACTCCTGTCAATGTGCACCCCAGGCACAGCTCCTGATCATGGTCTTCTAGTCAATCTCAGACTGTATTTCTTCAGGTGAAAAATTCGTCAGGTAAAAGGAGACACTGATACAACAATTGCCTTACTTACTTAGAGGAATGCAAATCCTCTCTAGGAAATGCAGTATTTCCTAGAAGAGACTATGTCTGGAGTTTCAAGAACTAGATTTTTAAGTGACTATTCTGTATTTTGCAATTAGTTTTTTAAATGAGACTAGTTCTACCTCTCCGATCAGTACAAGGTTCTCAGGGAGAGTTCACACTAGAGGGAATCTATTTCACAAAGATGAAATGTAACTGAGCTTAGAATGATACCTAGAAATGGGGCCTTATAATGGCTGGAATAATTCCCAGTAAGGGTACTGTCAGATGAAAATGCAATAAATTACCTTCATTGCATCAGATGAGCTTCCCAACCATAATTTTAGATATCAACTTTAAAGCAGTTTGGTAGGTTTGAGTGAGACTAGGATTTTGACCACGTATTCCCTTCTATAGACCCTAAGACACAAAATCATTCCAGCAAATTCTTTGTAACACTATTCGTCATTTTTCAGAAAGATGTTGACTCAAGTGGGTTCAAAAGTAGTTAAGAAAGAGGCTGAGACAGGGGAGCCCAAAAACATGATCTCCAGAGATGCCGTGGGTACCCTGTTCGCTTCCAGTGATCTGCACCCAGGGAACACTGCTACCAAATGACCTTGCAGTGAGTGCTCTGCGTGAGATGCCAGACTCCCTGTAACTAGAATCTGTCAGAATAAACCCAGAAACACCATGGAGAAACAAAGATTCCACTCAAAAGTCACCATAAAGATAAATGACTTAATAATGTTTCAGACATTCAGCTAATAATTCCCTACTACCATTAAATAAATATTAACTACATACTAAACAGCTGATCATAAATTTACTATTTGGAAATCTGTTACCGAAATATGATGTTTCTCTAGAGATGGCATTATAGATAAATATGTCACTAATTTGACCATGGCAGCTCAATAGTAAATTCTCTTTCTTCTTCCACACAATTAAACAGAATTAATTTTATTTTAATGTAGTACAAGTAGATATTAATAGAGAATATAAAGAGTTTTATGAAAGAATAATTTTTCAAAACAATACTTAAGAGAATAACAATGGTAAATATATTGTGTATCACGATGGTAAGAGAATATATTTTCAATTACCATAAAATTATTTTTGGCATTTGATTTTTACCTTCAACAAAGCCGCAACAGCTTCCTGGGAGGCGTGCCGGACGTCTTCTCCATTCACCGCGAGTATCTGGTCTCCCTGCACCAGTCTTCCATCAGCATCTGCAATCCCTCCTTTCACAATATCTGACACAAAAACTCCAGCATCGTTTCTGCAAGCAAATTTAGTTTTGACAATTATTATTCCTGAACTGTAATGCAAAACTTATTTTATAACTTTTTATAATAAAAATCTTATGTCTATTTTCCAGTTTCTTATTGAGAAAAATTACTAGAATATAGTTTATAATAATTAATAGCTTATATCTTATAGTATTTCATAGATCAAAAAGATTTTTGTAAGAATTTATTTTCACAATGATATAATAGAGTACTGTGAAGCAAAGTGAGTACTACTATTCTTTTACGGGCCAGGTAGCTAGTAAAGAATGAATACATAATTTAAGAATTCATCCTTGATCCAGAGATTTAGCTCAGTGGTGCCACCACCTGCCTCTCAAGCACAAGGACCCAAATATGTTTCCTGGTACCAAAAAGAGAAAAAGGAATTTGTCCTTGTTCCTTGCCCTTTCCCCTTTCCTTTCCATTCTTTTTTTTTTTTTTTTTTT
>NW_022900943.1:6539122-6553636 GCF_012274545.1 Fukomys damarensis | reverse complement strand
TTTTTTTTTTTTTTTTTTTTTTTTTTTTTTTTTTTTTTTTTGTACCAGGTATCAAATGGACCCTGGGCTTGCAAGGCAAGTGGTGGCACCACTGAGTTAAATCCCTGGCTGTTTTTCTTTCTATAGAATAAAGAGGCCTTAAATGGATATTTACCTTCGGCTACTTAAATGTTTCTATTACCATAACATCATTAATGCTGTTGAAAATAGACAGATATACATCTCAAACAAAACTTAATTACTCGAAATTTACCACTCATTATTATGAGCAGCTTTTAGTTTCAATCATTTCAACTATCTTTTACATAACATCCATTTATCCTAAATAGGCAAACATTAAACTTACTCTAATCCCTTCACAAAATTACAAACACAACAAACAAACAAAAAAACCCAAAAGAAGAATACCCAAACTTTTGTGTTGACAGAAAAAGTAACTAAGTGCACAGCGGAGCGGAGTTGCACCCCTTGTTCCCGCCAAGGTCAGAAGCCCAGAGAAGCCACTGCACCATCGCATCCATGCTTTCCCATCTAGGTGAGGCTGTGGGGTTAGATGGGATCTTTGCCTGCTCTTCCCATGGCAATCTGTGGAACTATTACTGGAAGTTATTACAATGATTCGGGGACCCCAATATTATAACAGCCTATTTGCAAATGAATTTCAAGTGTACTGTATTTTCTAAAAAGTAAACTACTGATGCTCCATTCCAAAAAAGGCACATCTGACATTTTAGATATAACCCACTGAGATTCAAACAGTATGCTATATTCTTTCTGTGTTTAAAAAATTACTCTTCAATTGTCTCTAAAAGAACATACTGGTAGAGAAGTCCTTTTATTACCATACTGAAATGAAATGGAAAATCAGGTAAGCTTGTGCTGGCTTGGGAATTTGGAAGTACTTGTTTCCAGAGTATTCTGGTTGTAATTTCATACATTTTTGACTCACTGTGAAAAATAAGCAGCTTTGAAATTGTGAACATACAAGGCCTGAGAGTGTTGACTACAGAGTCACATTTCACTGAATGCTGATTTCATTTAACTGTATAGCATGTCCTGATCTCCAGGGCTTACATTACTAAGTGAAGAAAGAGTTATGGCATTTAATATTTCTCAATATTACTATATTAGGACCTCTTTTCTTGGAACTTCTCCCCAATTCACTTCCTTTATTTATTATTTATTTATTTAGGTACCAGGGATTGAACTCAGGTTCTTGAGCTTGCAAGGCAGGCGCCAGAACCACTGAGCTAAATCCCCAGCCCCTCACTTCCTTTAAATAAGGTCACCTGGTCCCTCTCTCCTTCGCTGGCATGCTCTCCCACAACGCACCTCTGCCTCTCATCAATAGATTTATCTTTTGCAGGAACATATTTAATTCTTGTTCACCAGACTTTGCATTTTTGAGGTCAGGAATTATATCTTACTTTATCTCTATTTCTCAGAATCTAATGTATTTCCTGGCATGCAGCACGCACTCTAAAAACACCAGATGGCTTGTTGTTGAGGATCTTCAAAATCTCCCAACATACTGACTTCAAAGCTGTACAACCCATGTCTTTCTATGCTCCTTTAGCAAATGGGCCAGGGATAGCCACCTGTTAACCTGGAGCACTGACAAAGATTCTACTGATGTAGCTACTGCTGAAAGGTCACTGGGTTCGCTCTCCCCAGGCTCACCTTTTACCAACAATGCTCAGTCCGAGGCCTTTTCCCGGCTTCTTCTGCAGCTCAACAGTGAGGGCGTCACACATGTCCTCCTCTCTGTACGGAGCCTCATCTCTGTAGAGTGTCAGGCGCACTCTCTGGGGTGTTTGTCTCAGGACATTGATTGCTTCATCATGGGTGGCCTTTCTCAAGTCAATTCCATTCACCTGCATAGAAATGGGACATAGGTGGTGAGTTCAGTGAAAACAGGATGGGGTGGAGAGGGTGGAAACAGGGAAAGAAAGAAAGAAAGAAAGAAAGAAACACACCTTCCCATGGGTGTTATTTTTCAAGATCAAAACCAAGGATCCTTACCTCTAAAATCTGATCTCCAGCCCAGAGTCTTCCATCTTTACATGCTGCTCCTTCTTCATAAACTTCATGAATGATAATGGCACCCTAGAGACCCAAATACAATATGTGCAGGCTTTATCCTACTTTCACAGACAACCATAAGGAGGCCATGCATCATAACTCAAGGAAATATGTAACAAACAGCTTTTGCTAAATAAAGGTAACTAAAACCTTTTACTTTCCTAAATAGGTTAAAAAATATGAAACACAGATCATACTAACACCATAGATATGCATGATCATTCCTATCTAAAAATGAAATAATTTTACAGTATTTTTAATATTTAGAAAATGTTGTCTACAAGTAATTCAGTTTTTCAGATGCCTCTCACTATATGTCTACCCTAGCTCAGAGATTAGCAAAACAGAAAATTAAAATGTCAAGGACTGATAAACTGATAGAAACACTTTAAAAACGACAGGTCACAGCACAGTAAGAGAACATGTGCGTCAGTACTGGCTTACTGAAACTAGTAACCCTGGGACCCTGTTGAGTATGTGCCTCATACAGTCAACGCGCAGTGACAGCTCTGTATTTCACTGAATAACTGACTGATGGTCTCCAGGGCTGCCCGAGAACCGCCCACACGCCCGGAGCACCTCGCAGGCCACTCACCAGCAGTGTGTCAGAGCCCCCAACAATGCTTAGGCCCAGTCCTGTTCGCCCTTTGGAAATCTCAATTGTTGTTTCACAACCAGGGATAATGGGGCAGGTTGCAGGATCAGAAGCAAAGATTGCTGGTGTTGAAGACCTGCTTGTACCTAAAAATAAATTAAAGATGAAATAAAAATAACTACAGACTGATTACAAGGTGTATATGTCAAACTTAGACACCACGAAGGCTGTGAATGATAGGGCTGGAAGAGGCCTCAAACTGGGGAAGACACTTCAAATTTGCCTCAAGCCTTTTAATTATCACTTTTAAAAAACATCAAAACTAAATCATCACTGCTCATTTAGGCAGCAGGTATAAAATTACCTGTTTTCTAATTTCTTTTATACATTCTCTGTATTTTTTAAGTTGTTGAGACATGAAAGATTGGGTGTGAGAACAAAGACTTGAGAGAGCAGTTCCACTCTGACACTCTATGTTTCACTAGAGAGAGACACATCTCACTCAGAACTGCGACATGCGACAGCAACTTAAGTGACACGCCCAGAAAGTGAGCACAAAACAGCATTTAATTCAGTTATGGCCCTGTTCTTCTGAGCTTTTTATGTTTTTATCTTATCCCGGAGCATTTTTTAAATGTAATCATTTTGAATATATATGACAATAAAATTTTGGGTTTTTTTTTGTTCTTATTTGTTTTATAAACTTTTACATCAAACCCCGGGCCTTTACTTTATTATGAAAAAGGAATCAAAATATTATTTTGTATGAAAGTCTTCGCAGCCTATCGTATGCTTTACATACCAGAATATAAGGGAGACAGCACGTTTTCCAAGAGAAAAGCACTTGGTAAAGTAGTGTATGCTTTAGACAAGATGTTCTCTATATGGGAAATCAGAAACACACTATTTTCTTTTCCTGAAATGGCAGGAACAGGTGTAAGATATTTTCTTCTACCTTGAATTTTAATTTAGCATTTATAGACAATGCTATTTCGGGACACATATAAAACTGAAAAACTTTCCATGAAAGCCTTTAACACTTCAGCAGATTACCCATTCTTTCTGAATGCAGGCCTACTTTCACCAGAGATCCCCACCAACTGCAGAAAAAGTGAACTTGTTTAAATCATTTTTCAAAAATATAGATGATGCTTTTTTACTGCACACCAGTGTACTTCTTTGAAATGAAACTAGAGGAAGAATCTGCTTTCATGCACCAGCCTGGCAGATCCGCTGTGCTCAAGTCTCGCCTCCTTATTCAGACTTCCAAGGGCACTGACAGAAGCCCCAACCCAGAACTCTGCTCTGCAGTGCATGCGGCACAAGAGCTTTTCAGTCCTGAGCCAATCTGTAAAATGGAGTCACTGTACATTCATTCTACAGATAAGAAAACCGAGGCTTAGAAAAGTTTAGTTTGTCAATATTAAAAAAAAAAATCTATAGCCAGGTGTGGTGGCACATGCCAGTAAACCCAGCAGGGATTACTGAGGCAGGAAGCTCCCTGAGAGTATGAGGCCAACCTGGGCTCCATAGTGAGCTAAAGATGAGCCTGAACTATCCGTGCAACCCTGCCTCAAAAAGAAACAAAACAAAACAAAACAAAAAATCCCACAAAACAGTATTTCCTGTTCATTCATTTGCTATCTGGGATCAGAAGAGGCCTCAGCAAGAGATTCTCGGAGAGTGAAGAAGACTCCCCAAATTTAGAGGAGGTCAAACGCGGTGGGCTAATGCACAGCACTTCAATCTCCTCCCCAACACTCCAGGACTCTTTATCAGGAGCCTCTCTTTGAACTACCCATTCTCCAATGCTCCCGGACTAAGGCCTCTCAGGTAAGAACAGCAGGCAGCTGGCTTTGCTGAGATGTAGGTGCAGGTCTCTCTCAAGACCAGCCCTTACTTCGGAGGGACTCTGCTTCCACTTCCGGTTCCGGTTCTGGGGTGCCAGACTGCGGGACCATGGGAGAAGGTGAGCTGCGCGGTTTTTCTCCACTGGCTGCTCCAGCTGCTGAGGGAAAAGTCTGGGAATCTGGAGTCTCGGCATGAATGGTCAGTTTTACTGTCGTCTTTGCTGTCTTCAGCAGACCAATAAACTGAGGAGGTGTTGGTGCGGAAGGGAAACGAAATTCAAAGACAAATTAGTAGACTTAAAGCAGGTGCAAGTCACCATTATCACTGGAACCTAATTCTATCTATTGTTAAAAAAAACTGAGACAAAGGCAAGTCATTTCTTTGTTGGGATTTGAGTATGAAGAAAGAAATGGCTTTAGTTTTTCTCTAGTTACTCCAAATACCTAATGTCGATTAAGGCCATAGCTAATTTCTACTCTTAGTCCTGTATTCCCAATGCTGTATTCTTGTGTAAGAAGAGGGTTTTCAATATTTCTCATTTCCAATTACTTCCATATATTTTTCTGGATCACTGCAACCTTAGGAGATATATAAGGTATTTTATCTACTTCCTGATTCTAGAAGAACGTGAAACAGTGCACACAAACATTTTTAAATACAATAGAGACACAGAAATGCATGTGTTAAAAGCAAGATGGGAAAGTTCTACAACAGAAAAGTCAAAGCAAATGGAAAGGAAAACATAGATTTATACATTTAAGGATCCAACCTATACAATTAGTAAAACTGGATTTTTAAAAAAAATGGCTTTGAGCTTCCTGCTAGCCAATGTAGAAATGTAAATATGGTCAGTCACATGGTGCTCCCTCACTATACTGGAGAAAAAAAGAATAGTACATCTCAGGGAAAACAAAGCCTCTTTCTGATACTTATATATGACTCAAAGTATGATCATTTTTGCGGCAAAAACTCAAGTACAAAGAATTGTTCAAAACTAGTAAAAATTATCCATTTAATAGCCGAGTCAATGTCTTTTTTTAAGGCAAGGTATAACACAGATATGCACGGGAATAAACATTTATAAGAAAAATGTCCCTTTAGTCTTAATATGAAGTGAGCCACTGTTTATAAATTTCAAGTTTTTCTAAGGGAAAATGGAAGCCACATTTATCAAAAATGTCTAGTGAATACCAAAAAAATTATCCAAATAATAGTATCTTAACATCAGCTTTATTGGAAGGTAGAAAATAGGAATCAATGATCTTGTTAATAATTTCTTCTTTTCCTTGAGAATACTTTGAATATAGCCAACCAGCCTTAATTCCCCATGATTTCTGACCCAGATGCACACACAGGAGCCATACTCAAGGGTGGGGGTGACAGGACCACACAGTTTGCTGTGCAAAATTACCTTTTCAACAGGATAGCCAACAACAACTTCATCATCCACAGCTAAGATCTGATCTCCAACTCTGAGGCGTCCATCCTAAAGGGAAATGGAGGGGATTCTCAGTGACTTTCAGAAGGAATTTCTTCTTCCACCACCTCGGGACAGTGAGAATGGGAAGCCCTCACCTTGGCTGCTACCCCGTGCTCTGTTAAGCTTTTTATGATGACTCCACTGAGTGTGTCTTCTTCACTGATAGCAATGCCCAAACCCCCCTGATCCTAGAGAAAGAAAAACAAGAACACAATTCTCAGAAACCTTGGAACAGACTAGTTATATCTAAATAGAGAGGTGTGTATCTAAAACTTCTAAACATATTCTTCTACCCAAGAGCTAGAAAAGCAATTAAAATTCCAAGTCCACTATTAGAAATCTCTTCTTAGGCAAAATTTCAGACTTCTCCAAGGAAAAAATTCTCCATCAGGCAATCAAATGACTTCATCCTCCCATATGTCTGACACCTTTAGTAACTTTAGCAAAATATCCAGATAGCAAAAATGTATTCAATAATTCATCTCAAACATTTAGCACTTGCAAATTTAGTCTTGTGTAACTGGCTGTCTGAATTAGCCATTCAAAAACAAGTGAAGTACCCTGATTCCTCTCTTTTTGGTCTGGAGTTTAGAAATAACAACCAAGTCTGACTTCATTCTTTTCTGCTGCACTCCATCCCTAAGAAGAGAGATGCAATTACTGGTGCAAGCTCTGCACTCAGGGACGCAACACCAAGATCTGCTCTCTAGTGACACAGGGCATTTTGACCTGCTGTACAGTGTAAATGTCTCTGGGCCCAAAAACTCCCTGCACGCCTGCCAAGGCTGGGGCACTGCACCTACTTGGTCTAGTTTTTTGCATACTTTATCAAAACCAAATGTTCAGTAATACTTGTTGTTACCTTTAATGTTTATTTGAATAAAATTAAAATAAGAGTTTCAGATTTTTCTTCTAGTCACAGCTTGTAACATTTTACATTACAGTTTTCAACCCGGAAAAATATGCAAAAGGAAAATAAAGAAAAGAGGACTCCTGTCATAGCTTCTCTGAAACACGTTCACACGAGCTGAGCTTACCCTCAGACGGACATGGTCACGACTGCGACACCAAGGTAAGACTTGACTGAGATTTTAACAACTGAGTCACGGGCTGTGACTAAATGCCTGGTGTTTCGGCGGTCACTGGACATCTCCCTCCATCACCCTCCTTCAGGCAGTCAGTCATAAGCGGAAGACACAGGCTTTTATTTTACCTTCTACCTAGCTGAAAAGCTGGATATCCCATTTCACAGCTCTAAAACTTAACTTTCTTACCTAGACAAATCAGAAGTCTCTTATCTAAGAAAGTAAGCAATAATAACACCCAACACTTCTTCATAAGTTATTCATTGGTACAGTAGGCATTTGCTGACCATTTCCCTAATACTCGTTATCATCTCACCACTTTGTAAATCCAGTAGATTTTCAGCAGAATATTCACCCCTGCTCTGCTGCCCTTAACAACTGCCTCCCATCAGTATCTCCCTTCTCTTCCTTCTCTCCCTCATCGTCCTTTCTCAGATCACCGCTCTTTTCTCCATATACTCTAAGGTAGTAGAGTAAGACTGGAAAGGCAATCCTTTGTTACTCCTTTCAAGACAGTAAGCCCAATAGTGTGGGCGGGGCCCTCTAATTTGATTCTGTATTTTTTTTCCTCATTAAGTTTATTGGTACATTCTAGGTATACAGTACAGTTACATTCATTATTGGGATCATTGCACCTTTACGTGACAGGTCTTCATTCTCATTTTTTCCCCTTATCCCTGCCCTCCCTTCACCCCCTCCTCCCTTCCCTATTTACAAATACTTTATTTCCATGTTTTCATTTTCTCATGTTTTTTTTTCCTTTTCCCTTATTACCTTTCCCCTACCCTTCCCACTTTCCCTACACCTTTAGCCCTTTTCTTCCTATTTCACATTGTCAATTTTATCATTAGGATCTTTTGCACCATTATAGTTTTTAAAACCAGAGAAACTATTCAGTATTTATACATGTGTGACTTATTTATTTCGCTTAGGAGTATACCCTCAATATATATATCCATTTTCCTATGAATAAATCTAATTTCTCATTCTTTATGGCTGAGTGGTATTCCATTTTATAGAAAAACTACATCCTCTTTATGCAATCTCCAACTGATGGGCAAATGGGTTGTCTCCAAGTTTTAGCTATTACACACTGTGCCTCTATAAACATAGGTGCACACATATCTCTGTGATGATTCTTTTAATTCTTATGGAAAGGTACCCAGCAGAGGGATGGCTGGGTCAAATGGAACCTCTAGTCCCAGCTCTTTGAGGTACCTCCATATTGATTTCCATAGTGGTTGTACCAGCAGGCACTCCCACCAGCAATGGAGAAGGGTTCCTTTCTCTCCAAAACCCCACCAACATTTGTTATTGTGTGATTTCTTGATAACAGCCATTCTTTGTGGGGTGAGGTGGAATCTAAGTGTTGTTTTCATCTGCATCTCTTGAATAACCAGTGATGTGGAACATTTTTTCATATATTTACTTGCTGCTTTTACCTCTTTGTCTGAGAAATGTCTGTTCATTTCAGATGCCCATTTTTTAATCCGGTCTTTGTATTTGTTGGGGCTGATTGTTTTGAGTTCTTTATATATTCTAGATAATAGTCCTTTGTCTGAGGAGCAGCTGGTAAAAATTTTTTCCCACATTGTAGGTTGTCTTTTAGTTCTGTTGATGGTTTCTTATGCAGTGTAGAAGCTTTTTAATAAGATGAGATCCCAGTTGTTGATTGTTTCTGCTAGTTCCTGTGCTACTGAGGATTTATTCATAAAGTCTTTTCCTATGCCAATGTCTTCAAGAGTTCTGCCTAACTTATCTTCCAGCGCATTTAGTGACTGTTTTTTAATATTTAGATATTTAATCCACTTGAAAGGGAAGCAATACTTCCAAATTCATTCCTGGAAGCAAGTGTCACTTTGATTCCAAAACCAGAGAAAGACTCAACTAAAAAAGAGAATTACAGGCCAATCTCCTTAATAAGTATAGATGCAAAAATCCTTAAAAAGATACTAGCAAACAGAATACAGAGGATCATCAAGAAGATCATACATCCTGACCAAGTCAGATTTATTCCAGGGATGCAAGGATGGTTCAACATACGTAAATCAATAAATGTAATACATTATATTAACAGAGTCAAGGATAAAAAATGTATGATCCTCTTGATAGATGCAGAAAAAGCATTTGGCAAAATTCAACACCTATTCATGATAAAAACCCTGCAAAAAATTGGGTCTATATCTCAAATGGTCTTTACCTCAAATTAATAAAGCCTATCTGTGAAAAACCAGCAGCCCACATCATATTCAATGGCCAAAAACTGAAAACCTTCACATTAAAAACAGGAACAAGACAAGCAGGCCCACTATCACCACTCTTCTTCAATATAGTTCTGGAAACACTAGCCACAGCAATTAGACAAGAGAAAGAAATTAAGCAATAAAGACAGGAAAGGAAGAAGTTAAAACTGTCACTATTTGCTGCCAGTATGATACTCTACATAGAAGACCCAAAAAACTCTGCCAGAAGACTTCTAAACTTAATTGACACTTTTAGCAGAGTAGCTGGATACAAGGTCAACACCCCCAAATCAACAGCCTTCTTGTACACAAATAACAGACTCTCTGAGTGAGAAATTAGGGAAACAATTCCTTTCATAATAACATCCAAAAAACATGAAGTATCTAGAAACTGATCTAACAAAAGAAGCAAAAGACCTCTACACTGAAAACTATAGCACTCTGAAAAAAAGAGATCGGATAAGAAAATGGAAAGTATCCCCTGCTCCTTGGTATGAAGAATCAACATAGTGAAAATGGCCATACTACCAAAACTGCTATACAGATTCAGTGCAATGCCGATTGGAATTCTGACACTATATTTCACAGAACTAGAAAAAATAATCCAAAAATTCATTTGGAACCAGAAGAGACCTGGAATAGCAAAAGCCATCCTAGGCAACAGACACATGGCAGCAGGTATAACAATTCCCAATTTGAAACTATACTATAAATCCACTGTGATAAAAACAGCATGGTACTGGCAAAGAAACAGACCTGAGGATCAGTGGAATAGACTGGAAGACACAAAAACAACTCCAGATGTACTCAGCTGCCTCATCTTTGACAAAAGAGCCAACCATCCTCACTGGAGGAAAGACAGCCTCTTTAATAAATGGTGTTAGAAAGACTGGATTTCAACCTGCCCAAGATTAAAACTAGACCCTTATCTTTCACCATGCACTAAACTAAAATCTGATTTGATTCTAACAGGACTATGCAGAAGTGATGGTGTGCAATCCACAGGTGTGCTGAGAGGCAGCAGAGATTGCTTCTTGCTTTCTCTGGGGTCACCTATTGTATGAGGTCAGCTGCTGTGTCATGAGGACACTCAAGCAGCCCTATGAACAAAAACAAGGCCTCTTGCCAACAGTGAATTCAAGGAAATCCTGTTCGAAGTGATATCCAGCCCTAGGCAAACCTTTAGATAATGGCCCTGGCTGGCAGTCCGTCAGCAATTGTGTAAGGGATTCTGAGCCAGACCCCTCAACTGACCTTCCCCTTCATTATGGACTCACAGGGGTTGTGAGGTGCTAAGTGCCTTTGATTTAAGTTTGTTAGATTTTATTGCAATTTGTTATGTAATAATGCAAAGTAACCTCAAAGATTAGGTCTGAATGATATAAGTCAATTCTATGATTCTAATCATAATCCATTGTGGTCATAATCCCTGGATGTAGATCAGGACTCATGTAATTAGGATGGGTCTGGGACTTGCACTCAGAATGCTGGAACTTGGTATCTCCAAAATGATACCAAAGAGCAGCACGCAGTCTAATTGTGGTTGGCGGCTATGCTGGAAGCAGCAGGAAGACCAGCCTTAGGGTCATGCTGACACTGTGCATGGCTGTGCAGCAAGGGAAAGAGCTGGCTCTTCACAACACTCCTGAGCCCAGTATCAACTACACTTGTAGATTGTGCGCAAGTCACTGGACTACATAGATTCTCTTCTTTGATTAAGCCTGGAGTTACTATTTGGTCATCAGTGTTTGTAATTTTCAACAGAAGAAGTCTTAAAAGGAACAATAAGCCACACATCTTCATGCCTAAACTCCAGTTAGTATATTACAAAAATAAGTATGTACTTACCTATCATTTATTGGTATCAGAAAAGCAAAAAACATAGAATGGATAAAAGGGTTATAAGGGTGTAATTTCTTATATAATTTGGTCAGCTTTTCACCTTCTTTCAGAGTATATACAGAAAAGGTCTGAAAAATACTGCTCTTCGGTACTGATCAAAATACTACCATAAGCAGGATGCTTATGGATGGAGGAAGAGTTGTATAAACACTTAGAAAAGAGTAAACAATGAATAGTTTCTCTGGTGTGAAACACTAAGTATAAATAAGGTTCAAATTATATAACTGATAATGTGAAATAGGAAGAAAAGGGCTAGAGGTGTAGGGGAAGTGGGAAGGGTAAGGGAAAAGAAAAAAAATGAGAAAAGGAAAAAATGGAAACAGTCGTCATAAATAGGGAAGGGTGGAGGGGGTGAAGGGAGGGCACGGGAATGGGGAAATAATAAGAAGAAAGATATGTCATGTAAAGGTACAAGATCCCAATGATGAATGTAACTGTACTGTGTACTTAAAAAGTACCAATAAACTTCATGGGAAAATAAAAAAGAGTAAACAATAATTAGAAATGAGATTAAACTAAACAAGCTATTGTTATTATCCAGAGAATCACTTTGAAGGCAGAAGCTTTTCTAAACTTCAGAAGAAGAAAAACTCTACACTGTATGAAAGGTACAAGATCCCAATGATGAATGTAACTGTACTGTGTACTTAAAAAGTACCAATAAACTTCATGGGAAAATAAAAAAGAGTAAACAATAATTAGAAATGAGATTAAACTAAACAAGCTATTGTTATTATCCAGAGAATCACTTTGAAGGCAGAAGCTTTTCTAAACTTCAGAAGAAGAAAAACTCTACACTGTATGTAAAAGGCTTTCAACTGTATAAAACTGCATGAATGTTAAACAGATCCCTGAAAATCACAGAAGGCTGTATCTGCTTTGTGGCACTTTTCTAGAGTAAACTGTGATCTCTAATAAAAAATTTTTCCAGGAAGTTGAAATAGCATTTCAGTCAGCCACTGCAGGTGTAGATTATAAGAAGTTTCTGGTTCTACTTCTATTTTCCCATTTTCAAAAAAGTAAAAGATTAGAAAGAAAAAAGATAACAGGCTTGTCAAGTGCCTTTCTGAAACCACAAGTGGCATGTTCGTGGAGTTCCCATTCTGAGGCAATGGAAACATCATCCCTCTTCTGAACTCCTCACCTCCATGCCTTTTTCCCTGTGCACACAGCAGGTGTCACCCTTCCCTCCCACGTTCACTCGGTGTGACACACGCACACAGGACTGCACGCAGTGTAGGTGAGACAGTCTAAGTTTCTTCTCTTAGCATGTGTGCACACGAGACGTGTACAAAAGGCCACCACAGGGAAGCCACACAAAAGGGGAAGCAGCAAGTACACAAAGATATTAACAGGCCAGAACAGCAAAGAAATATTTAAAAATAAACGGAAGTGCTATTTAAATTGCATCTTGAGTATATGTGGGCTTTAGATAAGCTAACAGCAGAACGAGAATTTAAGTGATAAGAGTACAAGCAAAGGCAAGGAAGGATAAATTCTCACAACATTCACCGTGGACTTTTCATGCAGATTGGTGTGACCTAAGTAGAGGACTCTTACAAGCAACATCCAGGGGCTTAAGAAAAAGGGAGATGGGGCCCAGCTGCAAATTGACACAAGTAACAGGAATAGGATTTGGAGAAAGCCAGAGTTTTAAATTTTAGCTCTATCCCTTGGACTCACTAAGCAACTTCACAGAGTTACTAAGAAGCAGATGACACAATGAGCAAATGGGGCATGACTTTAATAAGCACAAATGACACAGGATTTGAGCTGAAGCACTGGTGCGAGAAAATTGGTTAACTCTCCTGCCTTTGTGGAACTGAGTTTACCCCATGTAGCCCCACATGGGCAGCAGGGTGGCACATTACTTGCCGCCAGGTGAGCAGTGGTTCCCAGCAAAGTTCAAAGATGCATCCGAGGTGCCGCATGGAACCTCATAGCTTAAGAAATACAAAATGAAAATAATTATGATAACCTATACTGAGATAAGTACCTTATGTAAATTCTTTCATTTCATCTTTATAACAGTGTCCCTGATATGAACTCATTATTTCCCCCATCTTACAGATAAGGAAAACAGGCCCAAAGAAGTTAAATGATTGTGTGCCAGAGTATTCCAGTGACTCTAAAGCTCACACTTAAAATTGTGAATAATCACTTCTTCGGCTGTTTTAAAAGATTCTTGAAAATTCCCTTTACTCATTTTGGCATTACCTCAGATTTTAATTTATTACAAACCTACATATAAATGGAAATTTTCTGTGGGCAATGCACTGATGTTCTTCAAGAGCTTGGCTTCCTCAACAGACAGAAACTAATTCAGAGAGAGGAGCACATGTCCCAGATACCCATGAATACAGCAGCAGGAGGCTGACTGCAGTTCAGCTTTCACAGTATAGAATACAAGAATCTTGCTCTGCATCTCACTCAGAAACAAGTTTCTGATAAAGACAGCCCTATTTATAGAAGAAGAAACCAAGGACGATGTGATTCAGGTTTCTGTCTACCTCACTGGCAAATGCCAGGCAGAATTGTAATTTATCTGCTTGATCATGACAGTCCTTGAAAGCCTCTGATTCAAGATAAGTGTGCCTGGAACATCTTGATCAGATGGACTAATGCAGGAAAAGAAAGCATCAGAGAAAACCATTGTCAAGAAGCAGTGAGACATCTTTCTTCCAGGTTATTCTTTACTAATAATTGCAATGATAGTAACAACAGACAATACTTAGTATACATGTTGCCAGGTACTAGACATTTATATATATATTTATATATATGTTTAATTTTCATAATAGATACTTCTCACTGTAAGTCTACAGGTTAAGTACTTTTATTACTCCCATTTTGGAGAGAAAAAAATGTATGAGGTGTGACAAAAAAAATACCATGAAAGCTTAAATTAAAAAAATGTATTATGATAAGGCCTGGGATTTAGCTCAGTGGTGCCGCCTGCCTCGCTGGTGCAAGGCCCTGAATTCAATCCCTGGTACCAAAAGATAAAAAATTCTTTTTACTAGTGTAAAAGACACTTTCCACTAATCCCTCTCAAAATATGCCCCTTCACTTTGGAAACATGCATTCCAACATTCTTGTCCATTCATAGGCAATGTTTGTTGGACTATGGAGATGTCCTGAACTGATTTAAAATGTCTACCTTTCATGGACATTTTGACTTTGGGAAGAGCAAGAAGTCACACAGAGCCAAATGCAATGAATAAGGTGGGTAAGAGCACATTACAGTATATATATATATACATATATATATATATA
>NW_022900943.1:6449761-6538941 GCF_012274545.1 Fukomys damarensis | reverse complement strand
TTTATTGGTATCAGGGATTGAACTCAGGATGTTGTGCTTGCAAGGCAGACGGCAAAGCCACTGAGCTAAATCCCTGGCCCCACATTATAGTTTTTTTATGAGCCCGCCTTTCTGTCAGATGATACTCGGCAGGAGCACTGACTATATTTTGGATCAGGCCTCATGTCTCTCTAATGGTGAATGAGGAATTCTAATGAACGTGTATGGACTTCTAGGGAGAAGGGGCAAAGGCTTTAATAACCTGGGTCCTTTTTTCTCTATTACAAAATAACACATAATAAAAACTTCCCTTAGATATCTAGGATTACAGTAATCCACTTTTGCACTGCTGTTTCTACTGTAAAGAGAAATCAATGTGCCAGTAATAAGCAACTCATTTAATCTTTGCAATTTGCTGTCATATGTACTATTATGACCTTTAACTGATGGGACAGGAAACTAAGGAAAGAAAGATTGCACAGTGCGTGAGTTCTGTACGTATGAAGAGAGTCCACCTAGACAGAACACTCTGGGGCCGGTCTCTGTCTGCACACGGCAGGGCGGACCACTCAGCGCGCCTCATAAACATCCTCCTCTTCCCATCCACCGCCTCTCGGCTCCACCCCAGCACGCCACAGATTTCACTGCTTCCCAGGGTGGCCTGAACAACTGAAAGCAGGCAGAGGTTTCTGATCAGCAAGCCACCTCTTTAAAGCAGTCATTTGAACCTAAGGTTTAGTTTCTCAAAACAAATACCTCACTGATGGTCCAAGTGAGACCTCTAGTTATCAGAGCTTTTATTTTGTGAGACACAAGACTACACTTCCTATTTCTTATTTTATTTCTTCCCTAGCAGGGCCCCATAAATGAATCAAAGGCAAGATAGTGAATTTCACACCCTGAAATAATCATGAAGGCAGAGGAAGGTGGGCTCCTGCTAGGTACTGATTAGCCGAGTAGTTCTCAAATTTTACTGTGCATTAAATCACCAGAAAGACTTAACTAAAACACCAACTCCTGGGCTCGTCCCAGAATCTTCCCCTTCAGGGAGTGGGTCTGCTTTTCTAGCAGGACTGTGGTGAGGCTGATGCCGCTGGTGTGCAGACCACACGTATGAGCAGCAGCGAGCGGGAGCGCAGGTGTGAGGTGTGCCCGCTGCCCCAAGCACACTTACCTTGGGAAGCTCCAGGTGGCGCACATTTTTAAGTGAACTGAGGTCCGCAGCTAGATCAGAAGCAGGAATACTGGGTTCTACCTGACAGAAGAAAGGAAGTGGCAAAAAGGGTAATTTAGTGTTAGTATTCTTATTTGCTTAATTATAAGGCCCACATAACCAAAATTATCTCATACAATACAATTCAGTGGTACTGCTTTAATATCTTATGAATTTATGAGAACTACATTCTGATAAAGTGCTTAGGAAGTATGACGGGACAGCAGCTGTTCTGGAGCAAGAACAACTGAGCAGTTCAGAAAGCAGCCTAGATTCACCCCACGATGACCCTAAGAGCAGCCCCGCTACCTCAAGGAAGTACGGTGGCACAGCACCGGCACAGGGGCCATCACAGGGGCCATCACTGTTCTTTCTGTATATCTGTCAAGTGAATTCTGAAAACACTAAATGCTCTACTTGAAACCGTTACAGTACTCCATTTTCCTGTCCAAGTACTAACCAGGCCCAACCCTGCTTATCTTCAGGGCACATTCAGGGTGGTTGTGGCCACAGGCAAACATTCCATTTTCTTAAGGACCATATTTAGTAAGATTAATAGGAAATTAAAATTTTCTGCCTTATAAGTTGTCCATATTAAATAACAGTGTGATTCAGTTCAAAATCAGAAGAAATTTCAGTGGGAGAATGATTTGTGACAGATGTTTTCACAGGCACTCAGAAAAGTGTTTCTGTTCCTGTGCCTTCCTTACTGAGGGTCACCACGGCTCCTCTGATTTTATATTCCTGCTCCATTCCATTCATTCCTTCTTTCCTGCACGTCGCCCTGGCCTCTGCACTGAACTACTTCCCTCCCTTTCACTTCATGTGGCCATGAAAGTGCACTGTCCACATGATGGGCGTGGGGTGGTGAAGCACAGGTCTGAGTGTGTCAGGGTGGTGCGCAGAGACTTGGCCCCTTCCTTTCCTCTCGCTGTTTCCCTGTGCTCTTCTTCCTGGCCACCATGAATGGAGCGACTCTGCTCACCATGTCCTTCCACCATGATGCTCCTACCTTGTACCAGCCAACCATTACTGAAGCCCTAACTCCGAGCTAAATCGGATCTCTTCCCCTTTAAGTTGTGGGTGTGGGGTATTGTGTCTGAGTTATGGGAATGGTAACTAGTAGAATTTATTTATTTAAATTTATGATTTTGCTAAATTGTCCAGAGTAGGATCTCACTTATGATGTTCCTGCCTCAGCAGTCCTAGTGCTTGGATTACAAACATGTGCCACCACACCCAGCTCTTTTATCCATCTTACACATGTATCCAAAGCTTTTCAAAATCAAAACTACTACCAGAAGTGGTATTACTCCTTAATTTCATATACGTCACTTGCTTCCCAATAATGTGCTAGTTGCCCATCCAGGGAATCTCCACAGTCCTCTCACTGGATGTCTCCGAGACCTCTGAGGCTATAGGACACAACCTTTAGAAACATCACTCATTAACTGCAGTATAACCTGCTTCTTCTCCTCCTCCCTGACCTCTCTCTTTAGCCTTCCTCCTAGTCCACGTTACATGAGAAAGCAGAAGCGCTCTTCTCCCTAAATGCTCTCTGTGGGCTGTGCTTCAACTCCGTCACCAATAAGTGAAAAGTCTCTCTGAGAACTGATCTCTGACTTTAGACCAAATGTCCCAATGTGTATTTCTACCAGCCTTCCCAACAGGCATTTCATTCTTAAGCTATCTCAGTAAGAGTGAGGTATATTTTTGTAACATTTGCTCCTTTTCTACATTTTCTATTTTGGTAATCACAACTGACACTTGGAAGTCTTGTACATCCTGTCTGTTTTATTTACTAAATTTAGCCTTATTCTCACCCCTCCCCCATAGGCAGAACTGACAATTCCTTTCCTACTCTCACTACTGCCTATGCAGACTCTAACAGTAGCCTTCACACCAGAGGTGCTTATTTACACAAGTGTCTTCTTTACCATGCTATAAACTCTTAGCAATAAAGTGGTAATTCATTTATCTTTGCCATTCCTGTAAGTGGTCTGTAATAGTTAACTGAATTTATAAGGGGGTATATGTCAATCCTATTTTCCCACAGCAATAAACATAAATTACAAATACCTCTTTATTCTGAAGATTGTCTGAGGCGGAAAGCAAAGGTTCTACTGTATTTCCAGGACATACGGCCATCTGACTCAATGCATCTTTATTTCTAAAAGAAAAAAAGAGCATCAACCCCAAATATTATTTCCATACTCTTACTTTAAGAGTCAAAATATTAGGGAATAGCCTCTAATTCTAAAGACTTGGAACTACAACACTCACATATAAACACAAATGTTTTTTATGCAAAAGAACTAGAGACTAAATGTTAACGAAAAGTATTTTGGTAAATCAGTGAAAGAAAATTCTCACCTGATAAAAATTATTTTTACTTTAGAAGGGGCACATTTGATAATTGATGAGGCATTTTGATGAGTTCTTCCATATAAAATTTGACCATTGATCTGTAAAAATTAAGCATCACTGGTTAAGCCCCAAATTTTAATTCCAAAAGCTTCTGTCATCCTATCCAGCTAATAAAACCTTTTTCCTTCTTTAAAATATTCTCTGTATTTTCCTCACTAGAACATAGCCTGACCTTTGATGTACACAAAACCATGGGTAAAGCCAATGTTACATGATGCGCGTGACCTGGACACCAGGGACTGCTGGTGGAAGCCTCATTTGGGTCACCCATGGGAGAGCAGACAGAAAACTTTCTCAAAGGCACTGGATTCCCACTCACTTAACAGGGCAATGGCTCTGTGACCTACGAAGACCATCCAGGAAAGCCCTCTACTCTCTCCTTTCCCATTTGGTCTCAATATTCCTGTCCTGGAAACAGGCGCCTTCTCCCCTAGGAGAAGCAATGCTAGGGAGACTCAAAATACAGGCAGCAGACAGGGCCTCAGCCCCACAACACCAGCAGAAACTGCCAGCTCAGCCATCCAGCCATTCCACCATGGCTGTTTGAGTCTACACAGCCTACAGGGAAGATCAGAGTGTAAATGCAATCGCAAGATATGGGTGCTGCCTCTAGGTAGCAAGGACAAACAGCAGGAACAAATACATTCTTGGTGCTATCAAGTTTAGTTCACAAATTAACTGTGTTTGGCAGCTGAGTTACTTTACTTGTTATTCAGCCCTAAATCCCCTTGCCTCACCCCTAGCCTACATCCCAAGGGGAATCCACCTCTGGAATGCCCTGGGGGCTAACGTCATGCCTGGGGAATGGCAAGTCATTTCACTATTTCAAAACTCCTAATAAAAATGCAGCCCAAAAATGTTTTTGAAGTGTGATTTTTATTACTGTCTTGGAGCAAAAATTGTTTCTGGTGCTATACAGTCATGACCTTTTAATGGAAGTTAATGGGAACATTGACTCTAGAGCACAGATTTGGTTTACAGCCAGATTTGCTGCAATGCATCTATTTTATTAGGCCAGTGATAGTTGTCTCGGTCAACATATGAGGTCTGGGTACTTTCTGGATTCTGGAGATCCCATTGCTTTGATACAGCAAGACAAGAAAGCTGTCCATAGAATTTACCTCCAGAAGCTCATCTGCGATCTGCAGTCGACCATCTCTTCCCGCTGCTCCGTTTGGGTCAATCCCCACGATAAAGACACTCATTCGGGTTCGGTCTTTGTTCCCAGCAAGACTTAGGCCCAAACCACTATGCCCTTTCTCCAGTTCAATCATGTGGAGCTTGCCTGCCAGGGTTCCATAACGCTCCCTTATATTTTCTAGACACAAAAATAACAATACCATATGTATTAAAAGTTAGTTCATAGCCAAATACACTTTATCATGATAGGTCACTCAGTTTTATCTCAAAAAGGCATTGTTTGTACCAAAATGTAATCTTTGACAGCTAAAAGAAAATCAGACTGGCTCCCTGGGCATTAGGACTGATTTCCCAGAATAACCAAACTTTGAGGAATTTCTTTGTATCAACGGTGGGAGGGCACAGTTTCTGATTAATAAGTTCACTTTAGTGTAATCAGGCCCAAGAGAAGTGATGATTCACATTTACAAACTCTGAAAAGACTACAATTGAACCAGAAATTTATTTTATCATTTATGGAGCAAAACAAACAAAGAATCCAGAACATTCATCTTCACTGATGGGCAGGAGCTCCTCTCCCATGTAAAATGTACCCTGCGCATTATCTCATGGTGGGAGTCACCTGGCTCACATTCCCAGAATGAAGGAACTGAGTTTTCTTAGGCTGGGACACATGGATGTAGCTGCTCCAGCTTTGAGACCCATGTCCCGACTAAATGAGACCGTTTCTCTCCCCCTCCATGGCCTCAAGAAGTGAACTTGTGATCCACACCCTTCTCCTCAGGAGCCACAGGGTCTGCTCCAGTGCCTGGAGGGGTGAGCACTCCCAGGAAGGAGCACCCGCAAGTCCAGGCCAGCAGGCCGTGTGCCAGGCACACACCGCAGACACTGAGACTCTGCCATTCTGTCACAGGACGGCTGGAAGACGGAAACCCACGCTCCAGGTGCACCGCCTTCTCCGCATATTCTGGTCACCTTGATGAGATTAATAGCATATTCTAAAACCATTGATATGAGGCAGAATAAAAACTACGAACTTTATAAATCATGCCTTAGAAAACTGCTACATGGCTAATGGCCTGCATTCTTAACTACATTAAATAAGCTGTTCTCTTTTGACTCCTAGAAACTAATAGCACCACTTTTATATTCTGCTCTTTCAAAAAATATGTATGATAGTTTCCTTAAAGAAAATAATTAGATTTTTTTTAACATAATGACACATTTGTAAGTTTTGGCTAAGTGTTTAGTCTTTCCCAGTAAAATATTCTTTTTCCTTTGAAACAGAGATCCCCATGGGCCCTAATGTTAACTGTTTGTGAATGATTCTTGTACATCAAGCTTGTGCTTGGTACTCCTCAGACATCAACCAATTTAACATTAGCAAACCAGGGGAAGAACAGTATTTTTAGAAAGAAATAATCACCGGATTAAAACTTGGACGTCATTAAAAAACTTAACAAAGGGTCAGTTTTCATATCAACCACTGTACTATGTCACTGTACTACACAGAAATTTTCAGGAGTTTCAGGGTAATTATCAGCAGACAGCTGATTCTGTGCACTGAGAAAATGCTCTGTCCTCTTCAGTTCTCATATGAGAAGCAAAGGGGCTTTAACAGCAATGAAGTTTTAAAGGAAAGGAAAAATATGATTTTATGCCTCAGGAATGTATGTTGTATTCAACTAAAACAAACAGTTCTTTTCCCCACACACAATGGCAGTGTGAGTCGCTGAAGCTGAAGCAGACATAAGTTCTGAGAACCTCACAGCTATTTTAATGCTGCTTGTGATTAAATGAGTCACAGAAAGACAACTTACTCCAGCTGTAGCCAAACTCATCCTCTCTGTCCACATCCTCGGAGATGGTGCCTGCAGATGTCTGTGCACGATCACTGCCCATTTCTGCAAGTGCTGGAGAAGAGGGCCGAAGAACTTCACACACTGGAGCCTTCTCTGGCTCTGGCTCTGGCTCTGGCTCTGGCTCTGAGTGGCTGGGTGCCTGTGGGAACAAGAAGAATGCTGTGGGTCTGTGCAGTCTAAGGAACAAAACTTTTAAGGACAAGAAATCCAGCAGAACAATGTAAAAAACAAAAAACCAAAAAACCACATACACACACACACACACACACACACACACAAAACAAAACTGGCTTTTTTTTTTTTGCTACTGGGGATTGAACTTGGGTCCCTGCGCTTGCAAGGCAGGCGGCAGAACCGCTGAGCTAAATCCTCGGCCCAAAACTGGCTTTAAAATAGCCACTAAACCATGGAAAGCTCATATATGCATACATAAAATGCTAGGTAGGATTCAGGTAAACTTTAAATTTACAAAATAGCACCAGAACACACCTTATAAAGGTCTTATGTGCTATTATGCCAATGAGGAATTCAATTTGAAAGCTTAAAGGACCTAAGATAGAAAAGTGTTAAAACTTCCCCTGTTGGGAAAAAAAAAAAGATTCTTATTCAAAATGTATAAATACAGAGGGGTCTGTGCCTGGAAAAGTCTGTCAAGAAACAAAACAAAGAAGAGGAGATGAAGGAAAAGGAGGAGGGGAAGGAGGAGAAAGAAGAGGAGGAACAGAAGGACAAGATTACAGAGGAGGAAGCGGAAGAGGAGAGAAACGAGGAGACTGTTCTTCAAAACCCGTGAGTGAGTCTAGATATAACCAGACCTGTATTGCTACCTGAATCCTCTCCCAAGTGATTCTCAACAAATCCATGCAAAAGAAACAGCACTCCACACATGGACTCAGCTAGCAGGGCTCAGGCTGTGAGTACAAAGCACACAGACCCCAATGGGCATGCTGCTAAGGGGCAACACTACCTTTCTCATTCACCAGGAAAATGAGAAAACACAAGTGGGTGTGACATACTCACTGCCCCTTAGGACCAAAGGTCCTATTTTTAAGAAACAAGACTGGCATTCTCTTGTATTAGCTCTTATAGAACAGAGCGTGTTTGAAGCTCTTTACTTCACCAAGCCTGTGCTTTCTGCACAGGAGTAAACTCTTTGAACCTGAGGTCATAGGAAGTGAACTATTTCCTTCAAAAATCACCCAGTGGTACTCGGCCTCCTATCGCTTAACTCTAGATTCCACTGGTGCACTTTGCATGACAACACTGTCTCCTCTGATCACCACAGTAAGACAGCACATGACTTGGGTCAGGTATGTGCCCTTGTATGAAGCTTTTCCTACTGCTTTCAACCTGCATTTTCCATCCTTTGATTTACATTTTTTCTGAATAAAAAACATCTCACATAACTTGTAATTTAAAGAAAATACTACATCTAATAATACAAATATATTAAATGATATCCATGCAGAGTTAGGAATACTTTGGTGCCAAAAATCAGAATACCACAAAATATTCTAAAACAATGTGACATGAATGTGATCTCTCTTTGATGACTGAGAAAGCCCTCAATTATCTGGCAGAAACAGCTGATAGGCAGCAGGGCAATCAATTCTGAGGTTACAGCATTTGCTGTACTAAAATGTTCAGTTTACATGACACTGGCCAAGCAGAAGAAAGTTCCTAGTGCAAATGAAACTTCAGTTATCTTCCCAAGTGTGGTTCTTTAAATCTGTCTCATTAATAATGCACAAATAAAAATGAACAAACATGTAAAACTTCGTTTGATCTTATCAAGATTCCAAAACTACAACAGATCTACTTCAGATATTTTGAAGAAAACTTACTTTTCTGTAATAATAGAAAGTGTTATTTAGCAAGACTGAATTGAGTCCATTTCATGTTTAAAAAGTGTGACAAAATCTAAATTAAACCTCCATTTATTTTAATAAATCTCTGGATACACATTATGCAAATCTTGTTGTGTAAGTTTTCGAATGTTATTTTCTTTAAGAAAAAGAAACAAAACATGCTTATTTTAAAAGCTGTTCAAGATCTTAGGCACACCATTTTCATACTGGTGACAAACTGAAATGGTACCTAACATAGTCGATTCGCCACAAAATTAATATCAGCCTGTATTTACTTGAGGGAAAATAAGGTCTTCTATTTTACCACTACTGGTACCCTCATTTTATCAAGATCTAACAGCCTTGCTATTAACACTCCCTAAAGTTTACTGAGGAAAACATAAGTCTTTAACAAAGATCATTTAGTACTTTTTGGCAAAAATGCAAAGTGTACTTGAAATCACTCCATAACATCTACATATACATTAAGTATAACACAAACATAGAACACACTTTAACACACTCACTTAGAAAAATTTCACATTGAAGACAAACCTTAAATGGTGTGGGAGCAAAAGGGTTAGTTGGGGAACAGTGGAAGATAATTCTACTTGAATTCTGTAATTCCTACAGTAATAAAAACATATTTCTTCAGAAATGGCATCTTCACTTATCTATATTACAATATTCATAAAATGTGTCCTAAAATAAATCAGTGACAGCTTTCTTCCTTTCCATGATCAAATTATGGTATATAAGTTCTTATAAATTTGTTTGGTTTTTATAATTTATCAGCTTATGAGACTATCCAAGTGTAGACTTACAAGCCTGGAAACAGTTAAGCTGCCTGACTCAGGCAATTACACAGACACACTGGATGAATATTCAACAGTTTCCCGCGAGTATACCTATACAATTATTATGGAACAACTGACTCACAGAAGAGCTCTGTGGCAATCTTGTGAAGTCTGAAAGGTTCTAAACCAATACAAGGTTTTAAAAGTTTTATATAAAAGCAGATCACTTGGCAATTAACAAAAATCTGAGTATCAGAAAATTTAAATCACACTAAAATTCAGGAAAGGCACTGGACTCAGGTTACTCCCTTCCCCTTCAGAAAAGACTACTTAGTTTCAGCCATAAAAATAAATAATTTCCCACAGAAAATTCACATGCCCACTCCAAACACACTGTTGTTTTTTTAGTTTTGATTTTTTTTCCTGGCCACATGTAAACAATAACTGGGACAAAGCACAGTAACAGAGAACAAAACATTTGCAAAAGGCAATGGAAGACAACGGGCATCATCCAACCTTGTCAGCAGTGGACTGGAGAGAGTCAGCAAATGGGTTAGTGCTGCTGAAGTTGTACTTAGGGTAAAGGCCGTGCGGCAAGGAAGGCAAAGGGGATTTCTAAAAGGAAACATAAGAGGCGCTGAGCGCAAAAGAAATGTACTTAAAACAACTCAGTTTTTATAACACAATACTTACTGATTTGAAGAACTGTGTGTCAAACTAGATTCTATGTATCTAGTAACTGATGGCATCATCTTAAGTTTGTGTTGAAGGCTTGCCTGTTATGTCCTACACTGATAGTGGAGCATAGATCAGTGCACAAGCTACATATCAACTGGAAGGTCATGTGACCCCCAAAGTCATTTTCACTGAATAGCTTTTCTATCACAGACATACATATTTTACTTACTTTATATATTAATTTATACTCTATGAATATCAACACATTTCAAATTAAAGCTATCCAGTTTCTTTTATTTATATTTAAAAGCCAATTATATTATTTTAAAAGTCTATATATTCCAGAAAGAATAATGAACATTTATCTGTTAGCTCATGCATAACCTTCATTATTCCTTAATTTTGTTTTCCAATTTTAACTAGATATTAAGGCTGCTTCACAGCAATACATTTAAAAACATGGAGAAATAAACCAGTCTATAGTGGTGTTCACTTTCTGTAAAGGTAGGAACATGATGATTCATATTTTAAAACAAAATTCCTATAAAATTTCCCATATTACTGGGTAATTTACAGGCTTTGAACAGTATCTGAAGTCCTGCTCTAGAGCATTTCACAGATTTAATGATTTGCCTGAGTCAGGACTGTTAGAGCTGAATATACATATTAAAGGCAGGATGCCTGCCAGATAGAATTTAGCATTCTTATAGTTAAAAAAAATTAATTTCCTTAGCACAATAAATTCTTCTCCTTTTTTTTCACACCCACTATCTTTTTCTTTTATTGACTATATCTTTCAGGGGAAACTGTAGACATTTAAAATTCATTTTGGCTCCAATTAAATGTTTACATTACTTCTGTCTATAAAAAAAAGTCCCACTGGCAGGGGTGGAGCATAGAGAGGTTGTCATGTGACCCCACTCCTTGTGGAAGAACACGCTGGGAAGACTGTGTCCACGTGCGCTCGTACCAAAGCGTATGCTACATTACCCTTTCAATCTGCTCCTCTGCAGAGGGAAGACAGGGAGAGAGATACGGGCACCATGACATTTCTGCCCATCTCGACTTTCTCCCTCCAATTCAGTTTAAAATGTCAACTCCTGCTTTACAAAAGGGAGTATCACAAATGCCAAGGAACATGACCATTTATTAAAATGGAAGCGATGACAGGGCAGAGATGGAAACCAAATCCTAAGGAAAATAATTCCACACACTGAGGGTAGAGATTATTTCCAATCTTCACACATGGTATTTTTCTACTTCAAGTGTCCTTTGTAATTATGTAGCACAACAGAAAACAAAACCATAAAAGCAAGAAATAGAATAGTTAAAGAGATCTGTAATTTTTGGTTGCTTTTCTTTTGTTGTTAAAATTTGCAGATCTCATAGGATTAGAATTTGGCCCTGATGGCATGTATAAAGGGACAGGATGAGAATGGCAGAGGAAACAGTAGGTCACTCTATTCTTAGGAAAAGACAGAAATAGTTTTCTGCTATTAAAAAAATTAAAGACAAAGCTGTCTGTATTCTCAGGGGCTGATAAAAGCAGAAACATTATTAACTGAGAAGAACTTCAGGGAAGATGAAAACTTTCTCTGGCCCACGAGTGGTATCAGGGGGCCATACTAAGTCCTGGGAGCCGAATGTGGCAGTGATCAGGACTGGCTGGGAGGTTCTGACTCATGACCAACCTAAGGGCCAACAAGAGCAGTCAGTCCATCGGCTACACACAAGATTCCCAAGAGCCTTATCCTCCATTCACAGAGAAAACATTCACCACTAATTTGTGTTTTTTCCTATTTTGCTTTATATTACTAGAGACATGATTATTTCCACAGGGAGGTACATTCCTGGAAACAAAGTATATTTCACTTTAAATGCAAAATTAATTCTTATTTCCCAAAACAAAATGTACATAATGTAACTAAACATGTCACTTCAACCAAGATTTATCCTGGGATAATTACTTAAAAATTAGTTGTCATTATACCTTACATAATAAAACAGTAATATTTTCCAGGTGTATCAGACAGTATCTTTCTAGGCTCATTAGAAAACGTGGTGGCCATTGATTGAAATGTTTGTAATTGAACTTTTCAGAGTAATATTAAGAACCATTATTCATCAATTATAATATTCTCCCAAAAGATGGAAAAGGTGGAAATTAAAGATAAAACAATAAAGGAATAGAACTCACCCACACACAAAAAGCTTTAACTTAAACAGCCATTTAGCAACAACACCATGCTGTGTCTGTGTCTGATACAACAAATGGAAACAAATGTAAAAGGATTTATAGTTATTTAAACAAACTGAATGGATTTGTAAAGAATGCAGCATGATACAGCCCTACCACTTGGCAGATTTTCTATCTGAATGGATAATTATTACCTAACAATAAGCAACCGAATGATTAAAAACTGCAGATGTGAAGGAAACTGCTTATTTAAAAACTACTAAATTCATTCCTTAAAGGAACCACGACCAGAGCTATACCTGCCTTAAGAATAAAGGAAGGACCAGTGAAATATACCTGGCTACTTTGTGCTCCATGACACAGAAGACCAATATTACTTTTGCTAATGTCATCCACAGATGTTTCATTATGTGAGCATTGATATCTTAATTTTACAAGTTAAATTCAAAGTATTTATACATAAAACTGTATTTTTTTAATTTTAGATGATACTTTTAACTTCCCTCATATATGTTGATGTTTTTCTTTTAAAGACAATCAACCTTAAAGACAAGCAGATAATTCAAAGAGAATTAGTAGAACAGAGGTTGTTAAATCCACAAGCAGTGACTGAGAGCTCTAAGAAGCTAAGAAATTCTTAAAATAGTATGAAAACTTCTGAGGAGCACCCATGTTTTTAAAGAATTTTGTTATGCAACAAAAATATATTTAGGAACTCTTGCATATAAAAAACTTTTTCAGAAGCATACAGAAGCAATAGGAAAAAAACGTTTCAAATTGTGTTCTAATTTTCACCTTCACCATCATTAGGACATATTAAATCCATGAAGCCTCATCTGAATTCTTCTTTATGATCAATGTTCACTAGATGTGCCTGTATTTTCTAAAATGTTTTCAAAGCTATTCTGCCTCTGACAACTGAGGGTAAGATGGATTAGCAGGTTTCTGCCCACCAGGAGCTATATGGTGATTACAGCCAATAACAGCAATTATAAAATTACTTGTAATAAACAAAATCCATTCTGTGAAACTCTGTTCAGTGGGATGCACAAATAGGTCAGAGATCTGACTACACACTAACGGCAGATTCTGTCTGGAGAATAAATTTAAGGGAAATGTAATCTTTTTGGCTTCCAAGGGGCTCTATAGAGATCACAGACTTAACATGAATGACCACACCACAGGCCTTTCAACAATTTGTGTATTTTGTGACTATAATGAATATGAGTAACCATCTAGACACTTAGGAAAACAAATAAATCCTACTTCTATGCATTTTCAACAGACTTTAAGACTATAAAACATGGTGAAAGGGATTTCCCAGATAACCTGATGTTTAAAAGAGCAAAAAAATCTTAATAAGTCTTTTGGGACTTCATGAATCCATATGTGCTCACACAGAGAGCTTGGCCCTTGCTGAATGAGGCTCCGCGTAGAGCGCTGTTTGGATATGCCTACCTTGCCCTTTATGTTCGCTTACCCTTGGTCTGTTTATAATGCTCTGTACCATAAAGACTACTGGGTTGCCTGCTTTCCGAATGGCTTCCACAGCTTGCTCATGGCTTGCATCTCTGAGGTCCATTCCATCCACCTGCAATGGAAGGCCTCAGCTTAACATTCCAGAAGCTACAGAATAGAAGAACAATTTGTGGATCTGGGGTTTTGAGGATCCTCCATTAGGCTCCTGCAAAATTTGCGTCAGTATCTACAAGAACTGAGACTACTTTTAAGGCTGTGAAACTTCTCATCTGACTAGCAGACTTCTTTTGGACACAGATTTCTGAAATAGTAATCACCTGTTAGCAGTTTGTTTCTGTACTCCTAACATTGCTGAGTTGTTCCTTTAAATTAATAAATCAGCATCAATAAAGATATAATAAAACAGACTAAAACAAAAAATAAAAGGGACTAGCAGCGCTATCTTCATCATGAAAGTCACATATTGATTTTCTTCTAATTCATTTTAGAGGAGTTTGGGAGGAGGTAAGTGATGCTTTGTATATTTCTATACTGGGATACTTCAAGTTAAAAATGAAACTGTGCTATTTAGAAAAATCAGATCACAGTAAGGTTAGTTTTGTAAAAGAATCTTTGCAACAGACATGACATGAGCTGGAAGCCAAGATGTGCTCATCTGTTAGTAATTTTTATATGAACAGTTTGAAAGTACAAGTTATTCTGCGATTTTTTAATGATGACCGACCATTTAGATGATGATCAGTTCAGCTTATATACTACATGAACAAGGAAGAAAATAGTTAAAACCAAATGCTAATCCTGCCAGAAAACTGTAGCTCATATTGCCATTTTATCATTCCCAATTACCAAGGAAGCTCAGAGTGGACACAATTGTGGAACAGAAAGTCAATTATCAGATGGTGGCATAGGACATCATCATCTTTGAAGAATCACAAAGAATTACTACTTTACTTGAAAATCTCCAAGTTGACACACAGGTGACAAAACATTAAAAATGGCTTTAGGGCCAGGGGTTTGGCTCAGTGGTTCTGCTGTCTGCCTTGCAAGCACGAGGGCCTGAGTTTGATTCCCTAGTACCAAAAAAAAAAGGCTTTAAAGTTTTGGTTATTGTAAAACAAAGGTCAGTATTCCTGTCTACTATGTGTTTACCATACATTCCATTAGTGGGAAAACTTAACAGGATGCTAGATATCTTAGTGTAACTCCACACTTGCGCTATACTCAGAACAGAGCACTACTTTGTGGACCTGCTCTCCTTTTCAGGTCTTCTCAGCACAGGCAGAGGTCAGAGCCCTGTGGTCCAGGGGCCAAAGCAATCTGGGCAGTGGGAAAGCCTTTTTACACAGGTACCAGTCGGCACCACCCATGCTCAGCTGTGGCTACTCCTTAATGGTCTCTCTTTTCAACATGAAAGGTGTATTTTAACTCAATACATATAAACAATATTTTGGGACAAACTATGACCAATGTTTTCTTGAAATAATTATAATACTTTTAATTTTCTATTTAAGCTAAAGAATAATAAAGAATGTATGAAATAAACTTTTCAATGGCTAAAATTTGAACTCACAAAGAATTATTTCAAAGTGAGCCAATACAAAACCTAAAGGAAGCTAAGGATGCAGCAGTTAGAAACAGCTCATGATTGTTCCCTATAAATGATCGTAGTGGGGAGGGAAGGGACAGGGCCTCTGCTTGCCTCTCAAATATCAATAAATTCCTTCTCTGCCTCTCAGAGACAAGCAGTAAAGGAATAAGTAAATAAATCCTCATTTTAAAGTCATTATGGATAAAATTTAAACAATATGGCACTTTAATGCATGTTATATAGTTTAGAAATTGATGCAATCAGTTGTATAATTACAATGGCAATTATTAGTAATACAGTTGTCTTCATTTTAAAATTGTCACTTTCAGTTTACTCCATAAATCGGAAAATCTGGGTCAATTCCTATTTTGCACCATTTTAAATATACCTGTACTTGGCTACCGCTCTGAAGGGAGAAGCCTGCACGGCAGCCTCCTTGCCGGCAGGGGACGCCATATCTACGGTGGGTCATCCAGAGCCCGGCCCCAGCACCTGCGATGACACAGATCCTCCGGGAACAAGCACAGAGCAAATGTGTGTGCGACTCATGTGAGAAAAGTACGCTTAGAACACCAGACTCTGTTTTGAATTAGGAATCAGGGACAAACTGATGACACACTTCCATCTCACGCATAATATGCACAGGTGCACAAGCATGTGCAAACAGGCAGTGTCTGCAGTGGTCAGGGTACACGTCACTGAGAGAAGATCCCCCCTGACTGCACTGGGAGGAAAACATTTATAAACAGTAATCAAGAACTTAGTGTTTGAAGATTTTATAAACAATAAAGATTTACTTGGAATAAAATCTCACCCAACAAAGTTTTTCCTCATTGAAATGATAAAGTATTTCTCAAAATAAATCCTGCTGGAAAACTTAATTATGATGTGTACATTATATATTATGATATATACATTATATATGACATATAATTACATATATATACACTTTTTTAAACAATTCAACTTTTCTAAGAAATCTGTTTCATTCTTTCAAGCAGATATAATTATTTTACTGTGGGGCCAATATCTTAAAAGCTAGTTGGCAATATTCCTAAGCATCAGCTTCTACACTGAGATCCACAGTGTGTCATCATATACGTAGGAGAAAATGAAGGATGGAAAGAGGTGTTTTAAACACAAACATACTTTCTCTAACAGTGAGCAGTGTAATAGTACCCAGATGGCAATTCCTTTGGTAAGCAGGTGGCAGAGGGGAAGAGTCCCGACACAGAAAGCTCGTGAGGGTACCTCTACTATCCTGTCTCCGGGCTGCAAGGTCCCATTCTTCCCGGCTGGACTGTCCTCAAGAACATGCTTGATGAAAATGCCCCTCATCACTTCACCACTGCTTAGACGACTCCCCATCCCTCGTCCACCAACAATGCTGATGCCCAAGGATTTGCTCGGTTCTCTCCAAAGTTCAACCCTATAAAAAATAAATTTTTAAACTCAGAAGAAAACATGTAGGAAAAACTTCTTAATATTGGATTTTACAGTGCCATCCTGTATATGCCACCAAAGGCGCTGACAAAGGAAAAAATAAAAAACAAGTTGGAACAATCAAAATGAAAATCTCTGTATGAAGGACACCACCAAGAGAGTAAAAAGACAAGCCACAGGAGGTAAATAAAATCTAATAATCACAATCTGAAAAGGGAGTAACAGCTGGAACAAACAGAGGACTTGTAAAATTCAATTACAAACAAACAAGTAGATTAAGAAATGAACAACGAACTTGAATAGACATTTATAAAGAAGATATATTAATGGCATATAAATACATGAAAAGATGCCTACTATCATTAATCGTTACATGTATATGTCAACATACAATAAGATACTATCTCATACCTATTAAAATTGCAACTATCAAAAAAGCAGAAAGTAACAAGCACTGAGGAGGATACAGAGAAATTGGGAACCCATGTATTTTTGGTAGGAATGCAAAATGGTACAGCTATTATGGAAGTAGTACTTTTAAAAATTAAAAACACAAAAACCATATGATTCAGTAATTCTACTTCTTGTTGTATACCAAAAAGAATTCAAAACAAGGTCTCACAGAGATACTTTCTGCTCTTACATTATAGAAGAATTTTTTATTCACAATATTTAAAGGGTGGAAACAACCAAACTGCCCATCAAAATAAAGGAAGAAACAAAATAATACATAACAGAGTATATTATTATTCATCCTTAAAAATGAAGAAAAATCTGAAAACTATTTCAACGCATAAATTTTGAGGGCACTATGTTAAATGAAATAAAGGAAAAATACCATATGAGTCCATGAATATGAACCCATAGAGGTCAAATTTTTAGAGAGGAGTACAATGGTGGTTACTAGGGAGTGGGAGGAGGGACAAATGGGACTTTCCAGCTTACTGGGCACAGAGGGTCAGTTTTGCAAGATGACTGAAGCTCTGCAGATGGATGGTAGTATCACTTACAGCAATGTAAATGCACTTGATACCAATGAACTATAGGTACAAAAATGACTGAAATTGTTAAAAATAATAATAAGCAAAGCCTTTAAAATAATGGTATACCGGTAGTAAAAGAAGACAGTTTAAAATGCTTTCCTAATATGCACTTTGTAGGGCCTGATAAATGCTAGTGTATGTATGCAGCTGATCTAAGTAAACAATGGACTCACAATCCAGGCTGGGACACAGGCCGATGTAAAAGTACCATTTTGCAGGAGCTTTAATATTACAGGCACAAAGTAGTCAGTGAATTTAGCTACCACTGAACAGATGGTAGCTTCAAAGCTCAGCAGCCAAATCAAGGGAAGAACACTCCTGCACACGCTACATTAGAGGCCTGCCTTTGCAAAATCTTTCTTGTCAAAGCAGACCTGTTCATTAATAGTCAGGGCATGAAGAACAATGGCTGACAAAATCCCACATAATCTGATCCCTCTTCTACCTCCCTAAGCCAAACTTTGCTCTCTCCAATCCAGCCACACATCAGCTCCTTCCTTTTGCTTCAAGTTCATAGCATATGCTCCAGCAATGGGCCTTTGGTACCAGCTACTGCCTGTCTTGAATGCACTTCCCTACTCAGAGAGTAAACAAAAGATCATGTGTAATTACAAATAGCTGTAAGACTTATGAAGCAACTGAAACTACACATCTAAAGTGCACAGGCAGGTATGTAAGAGTAAGGTGATTTGCGGAGAGGTGTTTGTCTGAGACGATGCACCAGATCAGTGCTAAACCCTTGCAGTCTGCTCCAAGCTGCACAAAAGAAAATGACGCTGGCCAATAAGTAAGAAGACAGCATGGTCAAATGTGCCCTCGGCCTTAGCAAGTGAGGTCAAACAAGGACTGAGAACTGAGTGGATATCCAAAAATAAAAGACTGGGGATTAAAGTGCATCATAGATAAAAGAGGAGGTTCTCAATGAATCAGATAAACACAAATGCTGAGACACATTTTTCCTTTGGTCAGTACTTTTATTTAACAGGAAACTATAATCTTAGAAACTTTACCAGTTTAGTTTTAAAGAATCTACCATGATCCTTGCCTTGATCTTATACAATCTTCACGAATAAACTAGTCAAAATTCTATTCATCATTTTCTCTCACTCTAGAAATTCTGTGAAAAAAAAAAAATCAGTATCCTCTTCTGTTTCTTAAGGCATTTTTTAAGGTAAACTGCCAGACCACACAAGTCAGCAACTTTAGCCACTTCAGGTCCATTTCTAAGAAGCCAGAGTACACATGTAAATAGAAATATTTATGTTTCCTCTTAAAAGGAAGAAAGGAAGGGAGGGAGCAAAGAAGGAAATAAAACATCTCCTGGGCACCTGCTAGTTAGGTAACTTCTGGAATAGTACAAAATCCTAGCAATAACAGTTAACATTTATTAAGGGCTCATGCTTATGCTTTAAGTGGATTACAGTTTCTTCTCGTACTCATGATCAGCCCCACTGTACAAAGAAGGAAAGAACTGTTGAGAGGTAAAATAACCTGTGGACAACAGCACCTTAATTCTCTCCTAAGAGTTTGGCACAGATAGCAAAATTTTAAATATGCTGCCTACAACTAAAAGATGTGGATCCTTAGCTATGGAAAAAGCAACTTAGAGAGAGAGCTGCTGAAATGACCAGAGTGTCAAGGAACCAAGCTCATCATACATGGGACAGAACACAGTAGATATTCTGGGGAAAAAAAATGAAACTATAAATCAAACGATGTATAGGGTATTTTCACATCACAGTTAATTCCACAGAAGAAATGCGGAGCTTTATACATAGGCTTAAAAAGAATGATTCAGAAAGGCAAAGGTGAAGCACAACTCTGAGGTCACACTTTCTAGGCAACGAGCAAGTTTCCAGGTTCTGGTCTCACCCTGCTCTGCCTCTCAACATGGTCATCATGAAACAGTGCACACCTTGCTTAGTCTGTCTCATTCTTTCTTAGATGTGAAACAGTGTCAGTAAAGGACTCTGCCACAGAGATCTGTGAGATGATTAAATCACTCAACACACCAAGTGCAAATCAGGCACTGCCACATAGTAAACACCCAATAAACCTTTTATGATGATGACGGTTCTTCTTCAACAACATGACAAGTGAGCAAATGGATACCACGTCCAACTAATCCAGTTATGCTCTATTTGTTAGGAAAAGGTGCCAATTTTCACCAATCAGAATGACAAAACATTCTGTAAAGAATGACTCCATTGTGTCCTAACAAGGGACAGGGAAAGAGGAGCTCACAGAAGGGACAGAGATATAAAGGTTGGCACAACCCTCATAAAGAGCAGCTGAACAGCTTAACTAATGAGTAAAAATTACACATAAACCACGAGCCAGTAATTATGCTTCTAGACATATACTCTAAATCTGCCCAAAGAAATACAGATACATTATTATGTAGAATTATTATAACAGCAAGTCACTATTACCTACTCAAACATCAACCTGAGGATGGACAAAGAATGGCCAAGTCACATGGTGGAAATCAAGACAACTAAGCTGAATGAACTAGGGATTTAGTCTGATCCAGAAGATCAGACTGAGGGGAAAACTGAGCAAGCTGCAAAACTACCTGTAGTTCGCTATCAATTCTATAAACGAAAACTACTCACAAAAATGAACTACTATTTTGGAGTCTTAACAATAACACTCTGCTAAAATGCATTCTCTATCTTCACACAAAGAATATATATATGTTGATTTTATGAGTGGATAAGATTTAATTGCCAAAGACTCTACTGATTCTGTTATGCTTCCTCATTATGTCTATTAACTTTCCCCAAAAACTAACACATCACTTCTAACACACTAATGGAGCGCAGGTTTTTTAAAAGAGGGATTAAAACATTTTCTTCACGTAAAGCAGTTAAGCTTCTTGGGCTGATGTGAATGTCAAAGCTTAGGAAAGGAATACAGTCTTGTAAGAAAAGTCCATAGTGATTCTTGGGTTCAAAGCCTCCTCCTTCTTTGCTTAGCTATTAAGTGTTCAAAACTGTGTTATCCCAGGCTGGCCCTGGTGACTGAATATCATCCCTCTGCAGCAGGGTTCAGCTATGCTATCTCACCCACTTCTCCCTCAAGCCCTACAAGGGTCTGTTATGGGCCCTATTTTGGTAACAAAGTAGTCAAGACCTAGCAGAAATAAATTTGTCTTAGAAAACGTCAAAGCTCTTACTGACCCCAATCATTTCGCTTACTGCTGTCTACAGACTATTCTGCCTGCTATGGTGTTCTTAAAACCAACCAACATATCTTTTTGCCTGTCATTCTTGTCTGGCAAAATTTATGTTAAATTATGACCATGTGTAACAAAATAATTTCATCTAACTTACTTCTTCCTCAGTCTACAAATACATAAGACACTTAATACCTCATAGCTGTGCCATGGGTCTACCACTTACATCGTGTTCATTGTGTTCTCGAAGTGGGCAGAGCTTTGGGGAGACCTGGAATTTTTTTAAAAGCTGAATCGCATAAGTTCAAATTCAAAACTAATTTGGGATGACTGGAACTGCTACTTTTCTTACAGCACCGTAAGATGCTTTGCATATTTTGAAAATGTTTAAATAGAAAGACTGCAGGGTCAAGTTTATTTTGAGCAAGGAAAGAATCACAAGCTATATTTCATCTCTAGAGTATTGTTTTTACTGTGTAGCAAACACTAATGTTTACGAAGAACAAGGCAACTTCAAAATTGTTACATTTAGTCTGTTTTGAGGGATATGAAATGATCACTTACATTTTACAATTAATGCAAAATATTCTGTATCATTTTTAATTGTTTCCTCTGTCTCTATAGCTTGCCCAGACAAATACGTAGTAAGCCCTTTGAGGCTGGGTTTGGGAGGCATATTTACTTCCAAAAGGCCAAGCGGTGATCATATTCACTTTCTGTTATCCACAAATCATGGTGTCCTGTCAAACTCAAGTTGATTTTACTTAGTATGAATGTGTTTATGTGCCGCAGTAGTTACATACCTCATTTTGGAACAAAATACCTAACAACTGCAACTGAAAGGACGAAAGGTTCTACTGGCTCACAGTTTCAGTCCATGTTCAGCAGGCTTACAGAGAAACACCAAGATGGAAAGGCCTGGGCAGAGGAAAGCAGCCCCCACCACGGTGGCCCCGCCTTCCAACAGCACACTTCACTGCTAAGCTCATCGGTGGTGGATCCCACGAGGGACAATGGCACCCCGTGCCCCAATCTCCTTCCACAAGGCTTTGGGGGACATTCTGAGTCTGATCGCAACATGCCTTAGGGGACACGGTGATGTATCTGAGCATGTTCAAGAAAGGTGTCTTCTCTATTATATGTGGGAGCAGCACTAGATGGAGCATAGTTTAGGATAAACTTAGGATAAACTTTTACTAACAAAGCTGCTCACTTACAGAGGCACACACCTGTTTTAAATACATACTTGGCATAGAGTTTCTACAAATGCTAAATACAATTTAAATGGTGTTATGTCTAAAACTATCCAGAACATATTATGTATGCCAACTAGCTATGCAGAATTTTCTCTGATTTTATATAGTCCATACTATATGCCAGATCATTGCGTATATGTTACTTTTAACCCCATATGACATACATTATTTTCTTCATTGTACACAAGAAGTACAGGATTAGGAATATTAAGTAACTCGCCCAAATGACAAGAAGAAAGCTGAAATACAGTACCTGAAACTATACTTCTCTATCTTTAAACATATATATCCTTTGAGTGGGTACAAAACAGAAACAGTCCTTACCTCCTGGGCGGATTCCAGTTGCTGTATGCTGCGTTCTGAAGTTCACTCTCTTCTCCTTCACCTTCTTCTCGCTCTGGTAGTTCTGGGATTTCTCTGGTTAAACAAGTTTCTCAATGAGTACTACACGCATCACTGTCTTACATGCACTAACTGCTGGCCAAGCAAACTGCTTTATATTTTCACTATACCTGGCCAAAACACATACATTTTTATAGCAGAGCGGAAAAAATCAAACCAAATAAAATGAGACCCTCATAGTATAATCAATTATCCGTAGCATCCTGGAACTGTAACTGAAAACTGAGTCTAGTCTAGCCTTTGTTTCCTGATTAAAACATAGGAGAATAAAGGAAAAGGTAAATACTGAAATTTTCAGGAAGAATTCAACAAATATTTCCTAAATTTCTAATATTTGCCATAAAACCATAGGCATGATTCGGCTTATAAGTACATATTGCTCTGCTCCCACTTCAAGCAATCAGGCAAGCAAGTGTGCATCTCCACTTCTCAAGAGGAGACCACACTGTTCCTTTAACTTCTGAAGAAAGAAGTGCTTCTAGTCCAGCTTCAGCCATCTAGAGGACCCAGAGACAGAAAACTCCTTGAAGGTGTACTTTCAATTTTTATAAAAATTCACATTTTACCAGATATCAACCATAAAACAAAATGTGTTTGTCTGTTGACTGTAAGTAAAACTGTACAATTTACCAAAAACTATTTTGTCTTTCCAAGACAAAAAACTTTGCATCAATAAAAGACACTGACAAATAAATAAATAAATAGATTATGGTATGTCTTTATGTTATTGGTAAAAACTGGATTTCGAAAGAAACATGTGTGCACACTCCTTTTAAAAGGTGAAAGATGTATGAGATCTGAAGAGAAACCAGAGTATCGTATAGTCCTTTTAAAGCAGAGAAGGCTATAAAATTCTGATCTAATAAACACCTTCGGGTGACTTTTTTAAAACTGAAAAAAATCAAAAGAAGTACATGTTCAGACTGTAAGCATTCTCCACTGGCAGGACACTGAACTCTCCGATTCTATCACTTTACACTCTGAGATCAGAAATCACTCAGATCTAATATCTAATAATCCATGTTCAAATGTGGTCATGTCTGCAGAGGAATGGTTCCAGCTCCCCCAGAACATCCCACCCTTTCTTTGGCCTCCGTGTTAGCAAAAATAAAGGGTGGAATGAGCTCTCCCTGTGAGCAGCCTACTATTAGTTTCGCACCTAAACCCAGTGAAGAAGATGCTCTGGGTGAGGTGGGCTGCCTGGGGCCTCAGCCTGACAGAGGGGCCAGACAGCGGGGAACAGTTCCGAGAAGCGGATTGGAACAGTGATGTCCAAAAGGCCCCAGATAAATAGTCCTCATAGAGGATGAAGGCAGAGAGGCGGAAACCTTAACCCTTGGGAAATGTAACTGGAAAAAGTCTGACAGAAAAAGGAAGCCTGGAAAATAGAACTGGGATTTGGGGAGGAAGAAAAATACCCAGTGACAGCTGCGAGGTGGGGAGGGGTTTTAGCCTTGCGAGATACTCAGAAACACTCCCGTCATTCTGCCCTGCAGCCCTGCCTTTTAATCTCAAAGACAAATACTCTGTATCACCTGAAATTATTCAAAAATCCTGAATTCCTTTGCTAATCCAGACAAGCTGTTCTAAATGTGCAGAGCATTCTTTGCCCATTTTAGAGTACAGCTTCTGAACTCAAGTGCCATGTGCTCTTCAGAGCAGAATGGACCAATTCTCATTTGCCCGTACTCATTCAGCCAAGAATTAGACTTACTTTTCTCAATGTTAAACTGCTGACAACCAAAGGAACTTCTATCAACTATAATCACTAACTCTGTTTATATCTGCATGTATGTGTAAGGTCAAGGAACTGAGACAAAGTCAGTCATGTGCTGTGAGAAATGAACTGCAGCCATCTTCCCACAAAACCTAACTCTTAACCTGATGCTCCGTTGCCACTTATTTTTATGTAGCACGTTTTTATACATTTATGCAATGCTTCCTATGGATTCAATGTTTAAGAACAAAGAGTCCAAGTTTTTTCATTCTAAGTATGACTCTGACATTCATTAGCTGTAAGACTTGGGAAACTTCCTTTCACCATAGATTGCTTTATTTTGTGTTAAGCCTCATGATATATAGCAAACATACTTCTACTATGGTACAGCAGATATTCACAGCATTAGACAATCAAGGGCCTCTCTTTCCCATGCTGCAAGAGATGCACAGTGTTGAAAGTGGCTCCTTCTAATCAGTAACTTTTGAGTATTTTAAGGCCCCAGAACTTACAAAGAGTAAGACGTTCCCTGGTGTGTTCTTTGTGCCAGCCATTTGAAACATTTCAGAAGGACAGTGCACTGCTGTTTAAGCACTTTATTAAGCACCCTCAAAATGGGACAAGAAGCACTAACAAACCATAATCAATTCGTGCCATTAATCTTGGGATAGAAGTTCTATAGTGAAGTGTGGCTGAGGTTTGTGCAAAATTGAGTACTCCTTTTCTATAAACTTCTCGAAGCCCCAAAGACTCTAACATTCCTTCCCTTTATTAAATGCATAGCATCCCTTTTCGTTTCCTAATTCTGAAATTTGCAGAGGAAGCAATAATTCAATATCATGATCCCTGCAGGGTCACTGGACACCAAGGTATTCTGGGATGTTCTGATATCCTGTGAGGAATGGCAGAACTATGAAAGGAAAACTTGACATTCAGCTATCAGTGTATCTGAAAAAAAAACCTATAACTGAGAGTATTATGGTGTATTCATTATGGAAAAGCCAACTTTCTATTTCAAGCATAACATGCCTACATATATCACGATGCTCAACTCAACATTCTCTAGACGAGTTTAAAAAAAGAATAACAATGTTTATGAACTTATATGTTCAATAAATACAAAAAAATTTTGAAGATATATTTAATAATTATTTTGAAAGTGTTATTTTAGGTGGCTGAATTAAAGATTATTTTAATTTCTTCCTTTGACTATTCTTATATTCCCCAAATTCTTCAGATTATATGATGATTACTTCAGTAATCATGAAAATGTGTTTAAAACTCTTGGAAGAAGTAAAGAAACTCAGACTTTTATTTATCTTCCGGGATTCTGGTTCAAATTCTTCTTTATAATTTACTGTGTCCTTCATTAATTGTAGGGTTAATATTTCACTTACCTGCCAGTGTATGAAGAAAAAATATCCAGTGCCATTATTCCTTCAGACTGTTGCCCCACGCTTCTCCTGAACTCCTCCAAATGCTCTGCAGGCACGTAAGTAATTCTGGAACAAAACACAATCCATGAGAGCAAAGAGAAAGAAAGGTTTGCCTGTCAGGAAAATCTTCCAAAACAGAAAAAAAACGTATGGTCCTCTCATGCCTGCTTCTTCACACAACTCATTTAATCAGCATACTCATCGGACAGCTCAAATTTCGAAAGTTAAAAATGCTCCTTTGGCCAAAATAACAACTGAAATTACATTTCTTAATGCTGCTAATAAACTCTGTGCTTACTCATAATCACACAGGGAGAAAAGTAGCTATCACTTATGCTGAACATGTCTCTACAAATGAGAAAACTCCTAGGAATTCTTCAGAATGAGAAAGACCCACACAGACTCAGAAGGCTGGCACTGGGATCAGGGGTAAAGCATTTCCCTAGCACATGCAAGTTCTGAGTTTGATTTCCCAACACTGCAAAATAACAACAATAATAACAATTCTGGACAAACTGTCAATAATAGCATTTAGGTCATCCGAAGTTATCTGAGTCCCCTAACAGAAACAAATTAGCATACTCTATCAAAACATTAGGTATCATACATTACCTTACTTTGCCCACAGCACATAATTAAGTACGAACATTAAACATTTTCAGTAACTTGGTTAGCTCTATTAAATTATGAACTCTCAGTCTCAAGTTAAGCCACATAATGTAAGAAAAGAATGACTCATTTGTAGCAACTGCTTATGTTTATTTCTATTTTAAAGAAAGGCATGCTATTTACAATTCAAAGTCCATTTATTAATTCCAAAGTACCAACCAAAGTCCAATGGCTGTTAAGTGGAAGTACTGGGCTAGCTAAGGAATAAGCTATAGTATTGAGAACGTGATGAATGAAAATTACTGCTGTCTTAAAAGCCTATTTACACCACTGATACATTTTTTTATGTTGACTGCTGATACAATAATTGATGAAAGGAAGGTAAAAGAAATACTATAATTGAAGTCAGTTTGCCTTTTTTTGAAGCTAATAAAACATATCTATATAACATGACCAATGTAGAAATAATAAATACTATTAAATTATCCACAATTCATCCCTAAAACAATTACATCAAACCTCAGCACTAGAGAGCAAAGATACAAAAATCTGTATTTTATGAAAATAAAAGTTATATCAATGAGATAATTTCTGGAGCAAGAAAGATACGTGACTTCAGATGCATTTGTGCCTCCACAGAAAATTCAGTCCTTCGTTTCTCCGAAGTGTGGGGTCGCTTGGCTTTGGGTTTGCTATCACTGGGAGTGTGGAAGGAGGTGGGCCACCACTGCTGGACCTCCACAACCTCAAGCACAGCAGAGTGTGACTTTTTATGCGGACACTGTCAGCACACAAGCTCTACGGAAGGTACGGCCTTGCTCCAGCAGGACTACGGCTCTGGGAATTACACCCTAAGTCCTGCAGACACACAGACCCTTTCAAATCTTCTCAGGACACTTACTTATTTCAAGGACCAAAATGAGGCAGAAAACACAGACCTGTAATTTATAGCTGGCAGGGTAAGAGAGTACTTTCTCATTCTGGCCCTCCTTAATTTATTCATGTAAAGAAACACCTTCCCTAAGGTGTTACAAAAAATACTGAATAGTAACTTTGCTGTTATCCCTTCAAAAGCAATGAATCAAATATGTACAATACATTATGTCAGGAAAGAGGACTGTAATTTACACAAAGAAAAATGAAGATAAGCCCAAAACCTGAAAAGACTACTTCAGAAAAGCAGCATTATTTCTGAAGAGTTAGAGCAACATATAAATAAAAAATGAAAATCGGAAAAGGTGAGGAGTCAAGGAGAGGAGCCAAAAACAAAAATTATAAGCACAAACTATTAGTTTTTAAACTGGTTTGAGAAAGTAAAGATGTTTCTATCTCAAAGTTGAAAATGAGTTTCCTTCTGAATTTGCTTAAAGCTGGTTTTTTTTTACCAAAACGGTAGGAATAAAGGGGTTTTACAAATAATTTTCTGATAATTTGGGCAGTGGTGAGAAGGAGCAAAAAAGGCAGTTTATGAATATTTGGCACAAAGTAAACAGCAAGACCAGCAGAGCAAGCATCCCACAGCGCCACGGCACACACACAGCATCCAAAGCAAGCCTCATCATGGGGCCACACACCACTCCACATCACTGCACAGACAATGAAAGCTGAATGGGAAACCTCACAAACACACTGCAGCAGCTTGACACTTGGATTCAATTCTGAAATGTAAACTAACCTTTGGTTACACCCAGAGTAGAAGAAAAAGGAATACCGTTAGTGATGGCGAAATGTAATATAGCTATCAATCCAGTGACCAAGCCTACACACACAACCTCAGCAGTTGGAAAAAATGATTTTCCAATGTATTCCCAGTCATTACTACAATGTGAAATGTAACAATCTCATAGTTCTGCGGAATTTATGCTCTTACATAAACCAGGGCTAGAAGCCATATGCATATACTACTTCTATATCTGGATCTAAACCTACACTGGAATGTTTCAAAAGCATGAAACGGTTTTCAGAGATGAGTTGTAAGACACAGCCGTAATGAGCTTTTGAATCACCGCTACTCACACATTAAAAGGGGGCTCACTCGTCAGCAGGTGCTGCAGAAAATCTAGAATGTGAAGCATACGCCGTGGCATCTTTTTACAATGGTGTTAACAAATGTCAATGTCTTGTGCAGAGTGTGACATGCATACATATGTAGTTAAAAGTGGGTGCTCCTGGTTGGAGTTTTTTTTTTTTTTTCATTTCCACCTCCCTCTCATCTACACCTCCCCCAGAAAAGCATCTGCTCTTTACTGGTGTCTATAGCAATGATTATTAACAAGCATAGAAAAAAATGTAACTGCAATCAATCTTTTATTCCTTGATCAGGAATTCATCCCACACTTTAGGTTAAGGCAGGTGAATTCTGATTCAGCTCAGTAATTATCTGGCAGATGTTATAAGCAGCTGCTACTAAGCACAAAACCCTTACTATTATTACAAAAACATAAGAGCTCCTGGCAAGGTGGAGTGAGAAGCGAAACAAAATGCATTCTGGTAAGGCTTCACATCTGGCTTTCCACAGAAAATAATAAAACCTGGAACTTAAACTGGCCGTTCTTGAACTTTTGAAACTCAAATTATGTATCCAGGCATGCATGAATGCACACACACATGCATGCACACACACACAGAGTTCCTACCTATCTATGCAATGAAGAAATCCAGTGCAGTGTGTGTATAAGCAACGCTTTCCCTATAACCAACCAGTTATTTAACTGAACCAGCTTTTTATGTCCCCACAATACACCTCTCTATGAACACTCTAGATTAAGCTAGGTTTATAACAAGAAATAAAGAAAACATGGTGTGCATGGAGCCCAAATCCAAGCAACGAGGACAAAGCTTAATTGGCCTGAGAAAGTGCTATGGCTCCATTCAGAGCAATGAAAACAACTGCAGTATCCTTTTGGGAGGACTACTAAAATAGCTTTCAGGGTAATTCTAAACCTTTGCTTTATCAAAGCCAAGTAATAGAAAGGAAGGCGCAAAACCAGTATGTGCAAAAGGCAGGAAACCTGCTGCTCAACCTTGATCAGTCTAAATGGCTATATTGTCTCATTATCTAGTATTTGTCTCTGAAAAGGCACTGTGTAAGGGTGATTTTCATTTCCATTATTTTTTCAATGAGTCTAGCAATGACCACCTGCATCAGGGCATTGGCGGGACACTTAAAGAAAGCAATGTGCTTTGTGGGTACACTTGTGTGAGTGGGTGCGTGTGCATGCACGCACTCGTGACAGCTTGACTTTCAGAGGAGGGTAAGTTCTAGGATTCTAGTTTTTATAATGTAAAATTCTACAGTACATTTTGTCCCTTGAGATATTAAAGTAATTACTTATGAAGCTATTTTCAGATATCATTCAAGGTCATAAGGCCACTGCCTACATAAATGGGTAATTCTGCTGGGTCAAAAGTTAGGTGAAAATGCACACATGTGTGCACGTGCACACACACATAACAAAGAAAAGGGAGGAAAAGACTTTCTGAGCTTGAAAATGCACCTCAAAAACTTCTCTAGAATTGACCAAAGATGCCTGATATATTAAACTGATGTCACTACGGTCTTAGTTTTTGGCTGCTTTTGAATTTAAGCATGACATTAGAACTTAGGAGAAAAGCTAGTACTACACGCTGCATATGGAGTGTGAAAAACTGGGCAACAGAACTCTGGAAGACATTGGCACAGGAAGTTTAAAGATCTAAATATTAAAACAGAAACACCAAACTTGCTGGAAGATAAGTTAGGTAGAACTCTTGAAGACATTGGCATAGGAAGAGACTTTATGAACAGATCCTCAGCAGCACGAGAACTTGCACAAAGAATCAACAATTGGGATCTCATCTTTTTAAAAGGCTTCTTAACAGCAAGATAAATCACCAATAGAGCTAAGAGACAACCTACAATGTGGGTTCCTTAGAGAAAGGTCTACTATCTAGGAGAATTCAAAAAAATCAGACCCCCCCCAAATATAAAGACCGGATTAAAAAATGGGCATCTGAAATGAACAGACTTTTCTCAGATCAAGAAGTAAAAGCAGCAAATAAACATATGAAAAAATGTTCAACCCCGCTAGTCACTTGAGAGATGCAGATGAAAACAACACTGAGATTCCACCTCACCCCACAAAGAATGGCTGCTATCAAGACCCCACACAATAACAAATGTTGGCGGGGTTGTGGGGAGAAAGGAACCCTTCTCCATTGTTGGTGAGAGTGCAGAATAGTGCAACCACTATGGAAATCAATATGGAGATACCTCAAAGAGCTGGGACTAGAGGTTCCATTTGACCCAGCTAACCCTCTGCTGGGTATATTTCCAAAAGAATTAAAAGAATCATATCACAGAGATATATATGCACACCTATGTTTATAGCAGCACAGTTTGTAATAGCTAAAACTTGGAAACAGCCCATTTGCCCATCAGTTGGAAACTAGATAAAGAAGATGTGGTTTTTCTATAAAATGGAATATTACTCAGCCATAAAGAATGAGAAATTGGATTCATTCATAGGAAAATGGATACATATTGAAGATATACTCCTAAGTGAAATAAATAAGTCACACATGTAAATACTGAATAGTTTCTCTGGTTTGAATAAACTATAATAGTACATAAGATCCTAATGAGATAACTGACAATATGAAATAGGAAAAAAGGAGCTAAAGGCGTAGGGAAAGTGGGAAGGGTAGGGGAAAGCTAATAAGGGAAAAGAAAAAAATATGAGAAAATGAAAAAATGGAAATGAAGTGTTTGTAAAGGGGGAAGGGAGGAGAGGGTGAAGGGAGGGCAGGGACTAGGGCAGAAAATGAGAACCAAGACCTGTCATGTAAAGGTACAAGATCTCAATAATGAATGTAACTGTACAGTATACCTACAATGTACCAATAAACTCATGAGGAAAAAAAAAACTGGGCAAGGGGACCTGAATCGATACACAGAGTACAACATATACATTATAATAGAACAAGTTAATAATCAGTGGCAAGTATATTTGCATTTCATACTATATCTCATCTGTGTCAGCTGAAGCCTTCGCAATAAAAGTATTCATGTGAATCTGTATCACTTATCTTTTAAGGAACAGAACAATGGCTGTCAATGGGGTAGAAAGCACCTAAAGTTTCTGTTTTTATATGAGAGAGGGGCTGAAATTTTTAATAATGTTCACCTGCACTTCATCACCGTGAAATAATTAAGGAACAGTAACATGAACTGCTTAACTGTAAGTCAAAAAGGCATGCAAAAATATAAAAGGCCATTGGTGAAGATTCTGCCTAAAAATAATACCTTGTGTAAGACATCAAAAACCACTTGAAATGTCATATATTATTTTTTGCTTTTTATTGATAGCAGAATGACAAACAGGTTGTAAATGTAGCTTTCCTCCCTGAGAACTAGCGATATGAGCTTTGCAAAAGAACCAATTAATACAGAATGTGGTCAGTAAAATATCATTAATACAAAAGTCTCCTATACAATTTAAGCTAAGCAATCTTTCCCCGAGCTCTTATTTTATGAATGTACCCCTTATACATTCAAAAATGAATGTTACAAGGATATGGATGAAGAATAACAATAAAGTCATGAATTCATTTTTATGATGGCACATGGAATGTTTAGGGACTTAAAATTAATGTGCTTTAGAACTTCATGGGACAATGGGAAGCTGTAAGCACCTCACAACAAAATATCCTGCATGAGCTATAATTATGTTGCACCACACAGTGGAGGAGCTCTCTGTGTCCCAAAGCAGTTCAAAAAGGGTGAGTTACAGGTCAGAAGTGCACTGTCCTATGAAGACATTTTCACGGTTGGCCCTTACTGGACTGGCATGGTTATCCAATTCCTACAGGGCCATTAGGTAGAGCCCAGGGCTTTATACTGAGGCCAACTCAACTTTCTTTCTAGGAGCTGAAGAACGGATGACCTGACTGTGAGTGATGCCTCGCAGTTCTCACATCTTGAGTTGTTATAGAATCACCACAGAAATAAAAGTAAAATCACAAAACCATGTTGTTTTTAAATTTTCAATACTGTGACAGTCTCCCAAGAGAATATATTTACAATCCAGTGTTATTCAAAAATACTTAATTCTGGAATAATTTGTGTTAAATAAATATGTAATAACTTTTGTATTAAAACAAAAATATCCACTGAAAGTTGGGTTCTGAGCAATTCATTAAAACTCTTCAACTTCCCAAGACAAATGATACGTACTTTATGTCAGGCCCAATGAGAGAATGCCTTCTTAACACTGCTCGTGCTTGGGCATTGCTTAAACTGATGGTGGATTCTTCATTAATGGACAAAATGCAGTCCCCAGTGGCAATCCGGCCATCACGACTAATGGCACCTCCATGAATAATGCTTCGAACAGTCATTCCCAAGCCATCTTTAGTAGCAGTGACAGTCATCCCTATTGGAAAAAAAGAATGTAGACACAGATTCTTGATAGGATTTTCACTTTCACTTAATTCAAGTCACAAAGATTTACAGATGAAAGAATAAGATCAACATTTTTGTCAATAAAAAAAGAAAAGAAAAAAGTTTTCTAACAAAGTATTTCATTTTAATGTCTGTGAAATGGTAGACAAAAATACTCCATGTTTAATATGTGAGAAAGGAAGCATTCTACACTGTGAAATGAATGTGATGTAGAACATTTGACATGATGGCTTCTAAGACAGAAAGCTTTCTTAGGGAGAATACAGTAAGAGCACCAGATAACTCCACAGTAGCAATTTTATCTCTTATACATAAGAGAGTAAAATTCTTGTATTCAACTCTTATTCCTCAGGGCTATGGCAATGCGTGAACAGACAGCAGTCTCTCGAACTGAACAGGAACTCAATTTTAGTCTGTTCTTGTTTCTATCATAGCATTCAGTGAGGCCCCCAACCTGGACAGTCAATGGACTTCCTGATATGTCCACTGGAGGTCTCAGGAAATGCAGCCTCGGTGAGCATAAAACAGACCTGCCTGTTTTTCACATCCTTTATTTCTCCATTGGTCTTCACTTTTTTGGTAAATGTCACTACTATACTACTCTCCATTATTCAAAACAGAAACACCACAGTTATTACTGACTCCTATTTTTCTTTAACCCTCTATAGTTAAAGCCTAACCAGCAGCTGTCATTTCAATCTTCAAATTTTATGATGAATCCATTTATTCTTCTTCATTTCTACACTAACCTTAGACCAAATCGTCACACTGTTCTCTAACTATTGCCAAAGCCTTCTAGCTGATCACCTGGGTCCCCAAAATTATCCCTACCGATATATTTTTCTCATGGCAAACAGACCATTCAAAGAGAGCAACCCCACCCCATCACCTTTAAGCTTCCTGTTACAGTGACATACAACACAGCTTACAGGGCACTATTGATCTGGACCTTCCAACATGCACACACTTTGTCACAGAGTCCTCGGTTCCTTGAATTCAGACACAAAATCCTTCTTTCAAAAATATATCTCATCTCTCTCTCTATTTTTTTTTTTTTTTTTTTTTTTTTTTTTTTTGGTGGTACTGGAGATCAAACTCAGGACCTTGTGCTTGCAAGGCAGGCGGTGGAACCATTGAGCTAAATCCCCAGCCCATATCACATCTCTTTTTATCTTGGAGTCACTGCCTCTATCCTCTATTTGTAGTCCTTGTATAACTCCATCTTATTATTTAATATAATTTCCTTTAAGACTTGTTCAAAAAAGTCTGAATTAGTGTTTCTTTCATACCCTAATTTTACTGTATTCCTTAATATGAAGTGCTAAAATGTTCTTCCACCACCACGACTATGCAAGTAAGACAAGATATAAAACTATCATATTTTTTAAAACTTTCTTGATAAAAAACAAAGATTCCTTTTTAGGTCTTTATGTATTTAAATAATAAAGACTGTACACATATCAATACTAATTATTTAAAATTAGATAAATTATTTCAAACATTTTTTAAGAATTTAAGATTTTAGCTCAATATCTCATGCCTGGATATCCAGATTTTTAGTTATTATTTTCTGACAGAAATGAAACATTATCAAATATATTTAAAATATTCAGTTTAGATTCACTTTCTTGATTCTTTAAATGTATTACTCTTAAGAAGACACATTAAAAATGCAACAAGAATAGATACTATTTTATCTCTGGTGAGTTTCTTAGCAGCAAATAGCATGGCTCTTAACTGTTCCAAGAAGTATTACGTTTGCCCCGACAGACACTCTTCCCACCAAGATTCCCCAAACAGTCATACTATTAAAATCAAAACGTGTGACCACAAAACACAGTTTAATCCAGTGTTCCCTTCTGGGAGTCTAACATCACCTTGTTCTCATTACTGTCACACAATCTACATTCAAGCAAGCCACAGGCATGAAACATGTCACCACGAACTGGGGTCAACATGACCCTTGAATTCACTCTAAATAGCATATTTAAGTAGATCACCAGATCACAGTGCAATATAATTGGAAATCAACAGCAAAAGAAACAGCTGTAAGAATGTCATAAACACGTGGATATTGAGTAACACCCTGCTGAACAACCAATGGGTCATAGAGAAAATTAAACAACAAATTAGAAAGTTTCTACATATGAAATGCCAATAATGAAAATGCCAATACAACATACCGGAGTTTATGGGACACAATGAAAGCAGACTTATGAGGAAAATTCATAGCAGTGAACGCCCATAATAGGAAAACAGAGAGAGTTAAAAAAAACAACCTAATGCTGGACCTCAAGCTCCTAGAAAAAGAAGAGCAAGACAAACACAAAGCTCGCACAAGGAAGGAAATTAGAAAGACCAGAGTAGAAATTAATGAAAGGGACATGAAGATAACAATATAATAAATTCAACAAACCAAAGAGTTAGTTCTTTGAAAGAACAAACAAAGCCAGGTGTGGTGGCGCACGCCTGTAATCGCAGCACTCGGGAGGCTGAGGCAGGAGGATCGCTGTGAGGTCGAGACCAGCCTGAGCTACATGGTGAGTTCCAGGTCAGTCTCAACTACATAGTGAGACCCTGTCTCAAAAAACAACAAAAAAAAACAGCAAAAAAAAAAAACCCAAAAAAACCCCCAAAAACAAACAAACAAACAAAATGAACAAACAAAATGAAATCCTTAGCCAACCTTATCAAAAAAAGAATAGGCCCAAATCCTTGCAAGCAAGAATGAAGAGTGTGAAATTACAACAAACCCATCAGAAATCCAGAGAATCTAGAGTTCTAATTTGAGAACTTTTATGCCAATAAGACGGAAAACATAGAACTAGACACAGTTCTAGATATATATGAATTGCTAAAGTTGAATGAAAAAGATATAATCCTAAACAACCCAATATCAATCAATGATACTGAAAACATAATTAAAAACTTACCAACAAAGGAAAGCCTCAGTCCTGATGGCTTCACTGTGGAATTCTCCAAGACATTTAGAGAACTACTGCCACTATTGTTTAAACTCAATGAAATCGAAAGGGAAGTAATACTACCAAATTCATTATTGGAAGCAAGCATCACCTTGATCCCCAAAGCAGAGAGACTCAACCATAAAACAGAACTACAGGCCAATCTCCCCAATAAGCATAGATGTTAAAAATCCACAGTAAGACAGTAGCAAAGAGGAAGCACAAGATGGTCAAGATTATACGTCCTGACCAAGTAGGAGTCTTCCCAGGGATGCAGGGATGGTTCAACATAAGCAAATCAGTAAATGTAATGCACTATGTTAACATAGTCAAGCAAAAAAACACACGATCATCTCATAGATACAGAAAGAGCTTTCAACAAAATCCACACTTTCATGATTAAAAACCCTACAAAATAATGGAATAGATGGTCTTTTTCTCAACCTGATAAAAGCCATCTATGAAACACCAACAGCCAACATCACATTAAATGGTTAAAAACTGAAGTTCTTCATTCTAAAATCAGAAGATAAAGATGTCCACTATCACCACTCCTGTTCAATATATTTCTGGAAACATTAGTCACATCAATTACACAAGAGAATGAAATAAAAGGAACAGACAGGAAATGAAAAAGCTAACCTGTCATTATTTGCAGATGATGTGATATTCTATACAGAAGACTCAAAAAACTTCACTAAAAGTCTTCCAGACTTAATAACTTAATTCAGTAGAGTAGCTGGATACAAAGTTATGCTAAAAAATCAACAGCCTTCCTGTGCAGTAACAACAAACCTACTGAGAGAGGAATTGGAGAAACAACTCCTTTCACAATAGCATCCCCAAAAATGAAATACCTGGGAATCAATCTAAGGAAGGAGGTAAAAGACCCCTATTGTGAAAACTACAGCACTCTGCAAAACAGGCTTGAAGAGATTATCAGAAAATGGAAAGACACTAACTTCTTCTTTGGTAGGAAGAACAAATATAGTGAAAATGACCATACTTCCAAAACTGCTCTATAGATTCCATGTAATACCAACTGAAATTCCAATAGTATATTTCATAAAACTAGAGAAAACAATCCAAAAATTCATTTGGACTGAGAAGAGACCTCGAATAGCAAAAGCAATTCTTGGCAACAAAGACACTTGAAACTATGCTACAAAGCTACTAAGATGAAACCAGCATGGCACTGGCCAAAAAACAGACCTGAAGACCAGTGGAATGATGAGAAGATGCAGAAACAACTGCAGACACACTCAGTCACCTCGTCTTTGACAAAGGAGCCACTAGAGGAAAGACACACTCTTTAATAAATGGTTGCGGAAAAACTGGGTTTCAACTTGCCAAAGATTAAAACTAGACCCATATCTCTCACCATTCACTAAACTAAAATTGAAATGGATCAAATATCTAAATACTAAAACAGAAACATTAAAGCTAGAAGATAGGCTAGGTACAACTCTTGAAGACACTGATGGAAAAGATTATGAACAAAAACTCAGTTGCATGCAAACAAGCACAAAGAATCAACTGGGATCTTATTTAAAAAGCTTCTGCACAGCAAGAGAAACCACAGAGGAAAGAGAAAACCCACAATGTGGGAAAAAATTTACCACTGTTCCTCAGACTAAGATCTACTATCTAGAATACATAAAGAACTTAAAAAATCAGACCTCCCAAATTTAAAGACCCAATCCAAAAATGGACATCTGAAATGAACAGACATTTTTCAGACAAAGAAGTAAAAACAGCAAATTAACACAAGAAAATGTTCAACATCACTGATCCTTTGAGAGATGCAGATGAAAACAAACTGAGATTCTCCCTCACCCAGAAGGAATGATTGCTATGGAGAAATCAACCAGTAACATGCTAGCAGGACTATAGGAAAAAGGAACCCTTCTCCACTGTTGGTGGGAGAGCAGACTGGGGCCACTTCTGTGGAAATCAGTGTGGAAATACCTCAAATATATAGGATTACAGGTACTATATGATCCAGTTATCTCCCTGAAGAATTAAAAGCATCATACCACAGCTATATATATGCACACCCATGTTTATAGTGTCACAGTTCATAATAGCTAAATCTTGGAAACAGCCCAAATGCCTATCAACTGCTGACTGGGTAAAGAAGGTGTGTGTGTGTGTGGGTGTGTTGTGTGTGTGTGTGTGTGTGTGTGTGTGGTTTACAAACTGGAAGGTGTGTGTGTGTGTGTGTGTGTGTGTGTGTGTGTGTGTGTGTGTGGTTTACAAACTGGAATACCATTCAGCCATAAGAATGATGAACTAGAGACATTTATAGCTGAATAGTGAAATAAATAGGGCACCCATGAGTAAATACTGAATTGTTTCTCTGGTGTGAGAAACTAGAAGTGTGAAGGAGAACCAAAATGTACCATGTGAGACAGGAAGATAATGTGAAACGGAAGAAAAGATTCAAAGGGTAAGGAGAAGTAAGGGGGTCAGGATGGAGTATGGAAGGGGAAAATATGAGAAAAGGAGGAAAAAAGAGGCATGGAAGAGTGGAAAGGAGGGAAGGGGAATGGGAAAAAATAAAACCAAGACATATCATGTGCAGGTAAAAATTCCCAATGATGAGTGGGATCACAATGTATACGTATAATGTACCAATAAACTTAAAGAATGAAGAAAATATTTCAATATTCTCCATATGAATATCTATGGTAGGCTGTATAATATTTGAATTCCTTTAAGATTTTGTGTTCATTGCTTACTTTGTTTAAACTTACATTCCTTATTAAAAGAGATTATATTATGGTACCTATATACAGTGGTCAGAATATTTTAAAAACCCAATACATGTTTGGTACTTGATTAACCATAATGAGTAGAACAAGGATTTTCAAACAGGAACTTTTTATCTCACAAGTTGTGCAAAAAAAAAAAAAAAGATCTATAGCCATTTAAATGTGAGAAATGCTACACCAAATTATCTCTTTTCAGAAACACAGATACATACCAGAGTATCAAAGATACTGAGAATTAGTACCAAAAGAAACTTGTCTTCTTAAAATTACCATATCTCAAACTTTTATACTTGTAACCCCCTCACAATTCCTGTCAAATCCTATGGAGTATTATGAGTTATACAGTTTTAAAAATAAAATATATAGCTGAAGTAAATCTGACATGGAGTAGTGTTCTATAATACTTCCCTCATATTTAAAGAGTTACAGAAATGTCTGGAGCCTAAATTTTGTATCATTCTATTAAATGCAATGTATCAGGCATGATCAAACACGATGGTAAATATTTAAATAAAAAAATTACAGAAAGACACATTGCTAAGAGTCCCCTCAAAATCCTCCCCCCCACTTTAAAAGTAATTCCTGCCATCTTTTAAAGCAGTCATGAAGTCCTTTTCAACGAGTGTCTTTAATTATATGTTACGGCTGCCTCAATGTACTGATCTACTCTAAGTGCCGACCTTTCAGGGTCTTTTGATCTGGGGAAGAGTCAGAATCACCAGGGGCGCTAGCTGGTGAGTAAGTGGATGAGCACACGCCTGTCCTTCACCGGATGGCATGGTAGCAGCACCGCTCAACCACTCCTCACAGCGACTTGCTAACACAGACTCCTGACTGCTTCGGAAAGTGATGGGAATGATGGGGTAAGGTGTCTGAAGCAAGGGAGAGGGGTTTTGAGGGAAATTAGTGGCAATGCGCCTAGATTTACCCATCATAATGAGACATGGAAACAAATTCAAAACCCTCTGCTATAATTCTGCACTTAGCTGCTGTTGACAGCATCCAGTAACCACCCAACGGAACAAAATCTAGGAGACAGAAGCTGCAGGCTTACCAAGTCAGTAGTGCTGGATTCTTTTGCCAGGTCTCAATTTATCAAGAAAACGAGATCCTGTCTGCTGAAAGGTATTAAAGTGGCATATGTGGCCATTCAGAATAACTGGTATCTTCCTGTCAGCAGCAAGGAGCAGAAGGCACAAGACTGAGTCATATGGATGCCCACTCAATGACAGAAGAAATGTGCCCCTTCCTATTGTAACTAGGATTTCATTCCTACATGAAGTCCTCTTCGTCCCATTCGGAGGGCTCTGTGATTACTGACCAGCTGAAACAATTCAGGGGTAACAGAGGACTGCAAAATCCTACCACCTGGGCAGAATTACTGAATAACTTGCATTTATATTTCGGTAGTGGCACACCTGGCTGTTTTTATTCTTTATTTCAGTGAATGAAAGAGATTAAATACAAACTGACTTACACATAACTGGTAACATTCAAAGAAACTAATAATTTACTTTCCGAAAGAATTTAGAATTCCAAATCGCTGACTTTTCATTTTCCAAGAATTCCTTCTCTGATTTGCTGTTTCATATACAAACAATTCATTTATCTTTTACTTGAATGTGAATGAAGCTTTTGATTACTCTGAAATAACTGACAGAATGCAGGATTTAAGCGGTCACAAAGTAAACAGCCCTGTTAACCATTTCAGGAAATATAATGAGAACATAAAAGGAAAACCGCTAAGAACCACAAGAAAAATCCCTAAACTATATTTTCTTATACACAGCTAATACACATTGAAGCCTATCATGTTCAATACGCACCCTTGCCCAGTGGATATATAGAAAATGAGGAACTTACCTAGACTAGAATTGCCTTTTGCTATAGTAATAGTCCTCTCAAAAGGTTCTTTGGACATATTTTCTAGCATGACACTCTCGTCAGAGGCCAGAGAGCTCTGTTCAATTAAGTACTCAGAGCCCTGAAAGAAAGGAAAAACAAGTTACGTAGAAAGGAAAACTAGACTTTGGAGTTTGTTTCAACATTGCACATGTGCTCTACCTAGTTAGGCTTTGTTCAGCAAGGACTAAATAAATAGACTAGCCAGATATTAATTCTTCACTGTCTTGTCATACACAAGCCGTGTCTTTAAAATATTACCTTCCCAGTTGAATCAGGCACCACAGGAGAAGGCATCTCTGAACTTGATACAACTTCGCTAGGTAAATGAGATTCAGTCCAAGCTGTTGTGTTTTCATGTCCATGCTGTTCAACAGTATTTGCAGGTGTATAATCGTTTATGACAAAGCCAGAAGCAGACACCATGCTTAAGTCTACTGAGGGTGGATTCTCGTCCTGCCTTTGCAGGAGACTTTGGGCATAGAGTTCCTCCAAGGACATATGCAGATCATGTACTGGGTCAGAAGCATTTTTATCAACATCCTGAGAATTAAGAAAAATTTAAATATTGTAGGCTGACTTACATCTATTTATTTTATAACTACTTAATGAACAACTAATTAGTAAAAATAAGACAAAATTATTTATCTTAAAAGCACTAATGAATGTAGATTCACTCAACAGATTTTCTGCATATTTATTTTCATAAATGCTTTTAATACCTTTCCTGCAAATCACACATCTCATTTTCTACTAGTTTATATGTGTACAACAAACCACACATAAAGATCATTCAGATACAATGTGAGGAATGGTCAGAAACCACAGTGTATGTTTAAAAAGTAATTTTAAAAACTTTATTACAGTAAAAGACAGTGCCATTAAATCCCCTTCAATATACCTAACTTCCATCATTCTGGCTACATTCTCATCCTTACTACATTCTGAAGCAGTGCTGGAAATCCTCTTCTATGAATGTTTCAATATCACAAAAATGTTTACAGCAATTTCTGTTAAATAAAAACAGTACAATGTGTCTTCATCCACCTTATTCACCAGATCTGGAACCCTTCATCTTCTGGATCTTCCCTACCGTCAAAACGACTATGAAAGAGAATTGTTAGCAGCCAATTCAGGACATACAGGCAGCCAGGCCGTACTAAAGACACTCATACAAAAGGACATTCAGGACTGCACAAGCGAGGGGCAAGGATGGTGGGACAAGTGTGTCTGGGGGGAGCACTCTAAGGGAGAGCAATGGCAATGTGTCTTTCACTGTGATAAGTGTGGACAATTTAAATATTTACCATGTTTTGATCACACCTTTATCCATTAATATAATTATTCAGTTTAAGCTACATAAAGGATACAAATAATTTATATTTTCACATCTCACTTAAAGTATCTTAAAAAAAGTACATCTCCAATCAGCCAGAAATTTCTATTCACTGTGAGGTTAGAGTATTGAAAATATGCTATTAATTGAACTGGATTTAAAAGAACCTCCAAGAGGAAACTTTTTTTATTATTTTCTACAGTTTAATCTTAGATGTGCATACTTGAATGTGTAACATTCTTATCAAATAATTAAGACATATTCACAATTAACCAATAAGGGCAAACTATACAAAAGTTCTATTTTTACAATAACATTTGAAAAACCACCAGCAAAAGAAGAAGGACCTCTGCCTTTTAAAATGAGAGATGATTTGAGTATACAATGTAAGATACTATCATAAGTAAATGAACAAGAGTTTTCCTTCTTGTGGAATGCTTTACAATTTCTATGTGTTTTTTCTTCTTCTTGCTTATACATATTTTTAGACAGAATAGTCACTTCTTCTAGAATGACTTTTTCTTCTTTCTTTTTGGATAGGGCAGGTGGGCAGAGGAAACAGCCTATTTATAGTCTAAAAATGCCTTTATAATTATAGCTAAAGCAGAAATGTAATAATTTTTACACTCAATGCACTCCTTTGAGATATTAAGTAGAAATATCATTTTCTAAGTCCAAAATTTTATAAAGAGAATTTCATAACCAATGCACATAAGAATTTCTGTGCATTCGTCTATGCCATTTCAATTTCACATGCTACACAGAAGCTAGACTTCATGAAAGACAATGTACACAACAGAATGGACAAGCTGAATCCTGTCATTGTCATAGATGCAACCATCAGCAATATCAGCACAGATCTCTCCATCATTTTCCACCAAATGACTCCGAAGGATATAACCATATTTTCCTTCTTCATTCCTGCAGAGAACTTTTGTGTCATCTGTGTTTTATATAACTTCAAGAGATTCACCAGGCCTTATCTGTAGATCTCTAGTCCCCCACTTTTTAGAAGATGAAACTCTGGTTGAATATAGAACTCTAATTTCACCGTCATATTTAAATTTTTTCTTGAGGTATTTTTCTTCTTTTCCTTGCTGTTTTAGTACCTTACAACCTTTTTTTCCATCTTGGCTTTTCCAGTGCTGATTCTGTAACTCATCTCTGCTGGCAGAGCAGGGAAATCAAAGGCACCCACATCACTCACTGTACACTTTGTCTCCCACTTCCAACTGTTCAGGGGGAGAAGGGAAACCATCATTAGTGTCTTCCTCTTCTATTCCATCATAAACGTCATCATCTGGTGGTGGTGGGAACACGCCTTCTCCACTTCCACACTGACTTTGTCTTACTAGCATCCTGCTCAGCAACATCATCACATACTTCTTGGTCATCTTCAATAGGCGCTGAGGACAGAGTGGTTAAGGAGGAGTTTTTCCTTTTCAGAGAATTGTAATCAATCTCTACAGCAGTTGTTTCAATATAACCATACGACGCCCCTCCTCCCTGTTCTGCCCAACCATTTTCCTTCAGGGTTGTCAACGATGAGGATTATTTGAATTTCCTCTCCTTGCTTGAAGCTCAGTTCATTCTTTTCTCCTTTGACATCACAGCAGGTTTTTGCCTGATGGATGACTTGAATAGGGCCAGTTAGTTTAATTTTTTCCTTAATTCTTATTCTTTCTTCTCCTTCTCTTTTATTTTCTTTCCAGCTCTAATCTCTTCTTTTCCTCCTTTTCCAGGTTCTTGTCTCATTTTTTGGATGCCTCTCTGTCGTCTTATGCTTCTCCTTCACTCTCTTGATCCTCCTCTAAGATTTCTACTACCTTCCGAGTACGTGACACCATCTTGACTTTCTTCATTCACAGGGCTTTTTGGGTCAAAGGCAGCCTTAATGTTTCTGGGAGGTAGGCTTGGGGCTGAAAGTTGTGATGCTGGCAACAGAGGCTGGCTGACTGGGATGGTGGAGTTGTTGATAGGGCAGTTGTGGAGTAAGACATCTGGCTTTCACTGGTACTTCCTCTGTTTCCTCTCTACCTCTCTTTGGTTTTTTTTTTTTTTTTTTTTTTTTGTCAGGGTGAGAAAACATTTATTGATAAGCATTTATAGGTTTTTATGGAGATGAAAAGAAAGCCTTGCAATTCAGATTATTCTAGGGAAATTTTTCAAGAATATCTTACGAAATATAGTAGAAAGAACATTAAGCTGGCTTGTCACAGTTCTAACCCAGACTCTATCAGAAGTCTGTATATCACAGAACTCTCTTGGCTATACACTAGACACTTTCTACAATTCCATGAAACTGTAAAATGTAATATTTTTATAGAAATACACGTATCTCTACTTACAGCAGATGTCATATAACGTGCTTTGAACAGTTGTTTCATGAACAATATGCCTGTTTTCCTTTCAATTTTTTTTTTTTATTTATTTATTTATTTATTTATTTATTTATTTATTTATTTATTTATTTATTTATTTTTGGTACCGGGGATTGAACTTGGGTCCTTGCACTTGCAAGGCAGGCCACTGAACCAGTGAGCTAAATCCCCAGCCCCTTCCTTTCAATTTTTAATTGATGTTTTTAAAGTACAAAAGTAGCACATATTACCCTGTGAAAGATTCAAATCATACAGATATGCACTGTGCATGCCTACAGAGTATAAGACAGAAATCTTCTGTCATAGCTTCTACTTCACTCCTTCCATGAGTAAAAGTGGCAGGCCTCAGGCATTTATCTTTTCTATTTTATGTATCTGCAAAATATGTATGCACAAGTGCACATAAACTCACACATACATGCTGAAATTAATACCTTTTAAAAACCTAAACAGAACCAATACTAAAAGGTACATTTTACTTGTTCTCTTTTTCCCAGTATTTTTACATTCTGATACCAGAAGTTTTCCTGTAAGTTAAAAAAAAAAAAAAAAAGCCTAATCTTCTTATACTAAAATTGTTCCTAAGTATAGGAAGCACTGGAGTACAGATTCTGGGTCACAGATCGTTAACTGTTTGAGCTTTTGTAAGTTATTTAAACACCCTCAGTTTTCTTACCTATAAACTTGGGAAAATAATGGCCTAATATATAACTGTTTAGAAGGCAGAGCTAATATCCATAAAACATTAAACACAGCCCTCACAAAGATAAAATGTTCAACAGTTGTTAGCTTTTGCAGTTATTTATATTACACAATTTCATGCACATGTATAAAAATGTATTAAACACGAACTGTCAGAGAGATCCAATGATATTCAAACTTAAAATGTTAGTATACATTGCCAAAATATCTTCCAATTTTCTCTCACAAAAAGAGAATATGGGAATACCTATTAACCAATCTGAAGAACTACAGATCAGTCTGGTAATCCTGTCAGTAAGAAATAATACTCAGCAGTAGTTTACTATAATGTTCCTGACAATTAGCCAGGGTATGCCATTTGTTTATCTTTCATCAACATTCTCTCCATTATACTTTACCCGATTTTCTTTAAGTAAAAATAAAAAAAATCTCATAATAAAATAATAAAAGATACTCAGTCCACATACTGATTATCTTCAGAGCAGTTACTCAATATAAGACACAAACAAAAAAGATTTTCTCTTATAAAAAACAGATAATAGCACAAATTTTTTTTCAATGAACTCAGAGAAACTAGTAGTATAAATGAAATGAATTAGTGCATACAATAAAATACAGTATTTTATCAAGTGATTTTTACTTTTCTAGTATGAATATAGCATTTTCTTAAATTCACTGCAAATATTTTCATTGTTAACTAGTCCTTTAAGTTTATATTCCTAATATTTTGGTGGTGCAGAAATAAACTGCTTATATAATCAAATGCGTAAATTTTAATTTTCTTTTACTCATTTTTTTGCTTCTGGGTTATACATCCTGATTCATAAATTGTTCCTCTACACAAAGTAAATGAAATTATTTCTATCATTTTTCTTATATCTTTATGTAAGTTTTTCAGGTTTAAATCATCTACATTTCAGCTGCAGTATGAAATATGGGACTCTATTTTATATAAATGAGGAATTTAACCGCTGCAACAGAACTTATTACACTTCTCTTTTTAAACGCAAGTTATCACCTCTGAAATTATCAAATATTCTTGGAACAATGAATGGATGTGGTTGGTCTACCATTTAAGCAATTAGACTTTTGAGGAAAAAATGACAGCAAAGTAGTATGTTTCACTTTCTCAGCGTCTAAATAACCTGCTGTCTCATTCACCTAGCTCTAATTATTTTATTCTTAAGAAAAATAACAATGTACTTTCTAAAGAATTGGTTAGCTTCAGTATTACTAAATTAATTATAATAATTAGCCATAAATCATATCACCCACGCCTCAAATGAAGATAATAAGCAAAACTGCTTTTCGAAGAGAAAGAGGTCAAGCCAGCCTTGTTAGCTGGGGTTTGCTGAAAATGGTGCAACAAAAATTTCCATGCATTATTCACGAAGGAGTTAACACAGGCTCATAGAAAAGAAATAGCTAATCAACATAGTAGACAACATACTCCCACTACAGAAACAGTTTTGGCTGCTGAACAACAGAGTTTTATTTTTAAGTCTTACGATTTAAAAGAAATACAGTTCTTCCACATAAAACGTAAAATAATAACTTAAATTTTCTAAATTTAAAATTCTTAAATTTAAATTTCTAAATTCTTCACATCTAAACCAAAAGCTTTCAAGAGTATATATTAATATTTGCCTCCGCTTGATATACAAGGTGTAATCAAAAATATGGTTAACATTTATATTTTTAAAAATTATTACAATAAAAGATAAATTGCCATTACTCTCCCTCAAAACATTCACCCTTGCTTTAAACATGCCTACCCCATCTATCTCAAGTGTGTGGAGGATCTTTGGTGAGTGTGTTTAGTTGTACTGACATGGCTTCCTTGCCCTGAACCATTTAAAAACATTTATTTTTCACAGTCATTTTGACTTTGAAGAAGAGCCGGGAAGTTACACGGTGCCAGTTCCGGTGGATGATGCACGAGGAAGGACACAGTGTCATGTTGTTACCTGTCTGGCTTTTCATTAGATGCACTCAGCAGCAACATTCACCACTTTTTAGTACACCTCCTAAAGACACTCACGAAAGAGAACTTCCAGACCGAATTCAGAAGGCAGCAACAGTGAGTTAAGTGTCTGAAGTACGCAGAAGTATTCTGACAGGGGTTAATGGCAATGTGTTCTACTGTAATCATTCAAAAAATTCAAATATCCATCACACTGTGTATTATAATCGCACCTTGTATTTTTGTCGTCAGGGATACATGAGGAACACATTAGATTAAACAGCAAATGTACTTAAATGCTCTATTTTTTTAAGAGAAATGCTTAATGTTATAGTTGGTTAACTCATTCATCAAAATAATAAATTTACAGATAATAGCGAAATACTACAACCTACTTTTTTCCAATAAGCAATAGATGAGATAGTTTTTGTTTCACTTAAAAAAAGAAAGACTGCGTGCACCACTCCTCCCGCTTACTGTGATTCTCCACTCATTCTGAAATATGGTACACCTCCTTTATTGATTATGCACTGACTCTATAGTGGGAAAAGCAAACATCTTTTATACCTTGGACCATCTCCAATTTTGTCAGTGAGACATTTACAGGCATACCTCATTTTGATCAGAGTATTTAGTTAGTTTTTAGATCTTAACTTCTTTAAAAAAACAAAGAAACCACCATTCTAAATGCGGATGTAAAGGCAGTAATACTGTATGTTAGAGATTAACACTAAGTGGAAATTTGCAGGAATGCATATAGGATGTATGTATCAACACAGCAGAATCCATTAATCCTGGTCGGTATACGAGGTAGAAAGAAAGAAAAGTACCTATCGCGACCAATGGGAACCCGAGCCTGCACTACAACTGACAGCACTTTCTGGTGGAGTCCATACTCAGGAATGAGGAGCGTGTGCACTGGCAGCAACTTCACCCTGGTTACAGACTGGGAGTACAGTGTCCGTGCGAGGTGAAGGAGAAGGGACATCGAGGACTGGACGGGGAGGCTCTGTAGGCAGTTATTCATACCTACTGGTTATATTTTCATGTCAAAACAGAAAAAAATATAAGGCAAGCACCTTCTCCGAAAGTATTGCTGAGCTTTTAAACAACAATCTACAAACAGTTAAGTTTGCAAAACAACCATTTCTGCATTTTGTCACGTCTTTGGACGTAACAGGGAAAAAAAGTAAAAGTAGTAATAAGAAAGAAAACACAGAACAGTGAGAAAGGTAAAACCCACTGGATATAGCCATGTGCCCTTAAAATGTACATTTCAGTGACCTGCCTCTGATTATTTCAAATGACATGGAAGTGAATATATTTAAATCCTAAAATGATAATCAAATTAAGCAAACATTTCTTTCTTTCTTTCTTTCTTTCTTTCTTTCTTTCTTTCTTTCTTTCTTTCTTTCTTTCTTTCTTTCTTTTTTTTTTTTTTTTCTAATGGTTTTTGAGACAGGGTCTCACTATGTAGTTGAGACTGACCTGGAACTCACTATGTAGCCCAGGCTAGTCTTGAACTCACAGTGATCCTCCTGCCTCAGCCTACGGAGTGCTGGGATTACAGGCGTGCGCCACCACACCCAGCACAAACATTATTTCTTTAAAAAAATAGATCTTTCTCTGATAGGAAGGGAATCAAGAGATGGTGGAGGGAGAGGAGGGAAAGAGGATGAAAAAAGGAATTAAGATATGTTATATACTTGGACCGATTCCATACAAGGAATGCAAATGTTATTTGCTGCAAACATATACTAATAAAAACAGCAAGTTAATAAAGCAAAATGGGCCCCAAATGGAACATTTGTGTGGACAGGAGCAAAAATGAACAGCTATATCTTTGTTTTTCTCAAATATCCACATATACCATATATTTAAATAATTACATATATCCTATCTTGTTTTTATTTTATTAATTTAAAAGCCTTAATGTGAACTTATTTTTGAAGAAAAATAGTTCTAAATTCCATAATAAATCACCATTCTATCTTTTAAGATAAATTTAGTGCAAAGAAACGGGAAAAATATAATGTATAATTTTTTATTTACATAATTTTTTGGGGGGTATCGGGGATTGAACTCTCAGGTCCTTGCGCTTGCAAGGCTGGCCACTGAACTAGTGAGCTAAATCCCAGGCCTATGTGCATAAGTTTTTACAGTAAATATATATGTACTTAAAAAGGTGCAGTCAAAATGAAAACCAAACACTGGATTTGCAGAGATATATCATGATGCAGGAACAGTCCTACTTTCTAAGAAACTGAATGCACACAGGAGTTTTACAATGTGTTTTGGAACACACTCATTAATGCTTTGTTGTTTTGTACTTTAAATATTTCAGTTGTTAGACAAGCTTCCCAAATCTGCTTCAACAGAAGAGTAAACTGCTTAGGGGGAAAGAAGTAGTAGGAGGCGAGCACAGTTCAGTAAGTCAGTATGTGGTGCGGCACACAGCCAGCATTTACCCTGTGAAATACATGCTTCTCAGTATGCAGACTACGCAACCCCTTTAAGTAACAATTAGCAAGTTAAACAATGCAATCTGTCCCACTGGCAAGAAGAAGTATACTACGCGGTGGACTAAGCTATTCCACGCGGAGATGAACTCAGCTTCCAGCCCCGAGGCCAATAAAGGCTACACATATTCCAGACAGGACACAGCCAGAAAGAAGTCTCAGGTGTGCTACAAGAGCAACAGCTGCTCTACTCAAGATTATACCTTGCAAACCAGCTCAAGGAGACTGCCCGGCATCATTTGCAGGGATAACAGGTGCACCGTGAACATAAAAACAAAGTGTTTTGAAAATGTTCTGGCCCCAAAATTACATTATTCGGGAAAAAATGGTGCTAGACCTACGAAAATATAACATTCTAATGTTTTCATAAGCAAGACTTTTTCCCATAATTTATGCAGAATTTATGCAGAAAAATATTGTGTATTTAGGAAAAATGACTGTCCAGTCTTTTTATCTTGAAGTATATTTATGGCATATTTCTAACATAGAAAAATAAAGAAAATATATCCACATATGAACACTTTGCCTAGACTCAACACATATGAACATTTTCTCATATTTTCTTCTATCATATTTTTTCTTAAAATAAGTGATGCATGATAGATACAGCTAAGTTCCATGTTTCCTTTTCTTCAACAATGATCATTTCTTTCTGAAGTTGAGAAATACAAGGCCTACAATATTTTTAGATTTTCACTATACATACACATACACACTTGTAAAAATATGTATCAAATTGCTTTATGCATTAATTTTCAGATATATAAACTACTCAAATCATCAGAAAGATAAATAAGCAATATAAAAGTGGTCAAACTATATGAAATGTGAAGAACAAATGTTCAATAGGAGGAAAAGTAATAAATTTCTCTAGTAATCAGTAAATACAAATTAAAGTATGAAATAACATACCATTCTGCACTTAAAAGATTGCATAGGTTTAAATGATTACTAAGCATTACAGAGTATGTCACCAAGAAAATGGATAGCACTGGGGAATTTATGCCTCTAGTTTATTTCTATAACACAGAGTATATGTCAAACACTACACGAAGTCTTCATTAACATGCACCGATATAAACATACTTTGTTCTGCGACTTTTTACATAAATTGTTCTTAGGCATCATTTTACATAAAAATACAACGTTAAGTTTACCTTGGCTAGTAAGTTTTAAATTAATGCAGGAAACATTTTACTATCCAACTATGTGTAAAAGTTAGTTTTAAAACCATTAATAATGTTATTCTTGAAATTTTCCAAAATAAATACTACTATAACCCACAGCTTAGAAAATTCATTTCATTAAATTTTTTCTCTCTGACATGAACATTCTAATCTACACTTTGAATCAGCATGCCTGACAGACATTAAAATTAAACAGTCCATACTAATCTCTAAGATAGCCAATCCACACTACCCAAATGAAATTGAACTTTAATCTGATAAAGTGAATCCATGGCTGGAGAAATATAATGGCTCTAATACGCTACTCCACAACTTGCCCTTACACAATAATCTCTGGAAAACTGTACACAAAGGCTCCGCATAAGTAAAATAGCTTCTCTTCATACCTTGGGAGGAGATGATTGAAGGGAGGGCTCATAGCTCAGACCATCGCTGCACACACTGCCATGAAAAGATAAGACAGAGGCTGGGGTAGAATAGACACTGTCCTTATCAGGAGAGAACTGTGACTCAAATGTGGACTCGTCTACTATTTCAGCCTCCTGTGTATCCACCTAGGAATAAAACAGCATCAGATGGGAATTCTGTTTGACAACAAATATCACAGGCTCCTGTGCCAAGACTGACAGGTATACTGGGACCATTCTTTTGTCTATACTGTTTGCTGCGTGTTCCTTCCACTCTGTGGGGCACATAAGAGGCTATGCAGCAGAACAAGGACAAACTGCCCACCTCTAGAACAGTGTTGGCACTGAAGGCTACTTTATTCTATCAGTAAAAGAGCTAAAAGCAACAACAAAAGTCCTGGATCAATTTTAAATATCAGCAGTTTAAAAAGTTAAAGAAAATATTTACTTTTAACAAGTTCACAGGACCAACTCTTACCCCTTAATGAAACGAACAAGGTTCTCTCTTCTAGTCCTCCAAAGTAAACTTATCAAAAGCATAGCAAACCAATTACACTTCTGAAACCTATGTGTTCTATTTAAATAGAGTTTAAAACCATTGGAAGTTGTATTAACCAAAGGAAAAAAAAAGTCTGACTTCATGCTAAAATTAGTCTGATAAAGGGCCTGTCATCTGGTCATGAGGAGTTTTAGGCTATACACTTCTAGTAGTAATCTCATACAGAATGAGACAGGGAATTTCACCACATATTTTCTAAAAATCATATTACGATCTTCCCCAGCAGACTCAAGGAAAAAAGTAACATTAAGTTTGACACCTGCAGGTACTCAGGCCCACACTTTCTGATCTATCAGCATTTTCTGGTCATTTTGATGGCGAATTCCACATGTTCTATTTCTTTCTTATTTCGACTTAAATGTTTAGAAGTTAGAAGCACTACAACATTAGAGGAGGTAGCACTGGAAAAGCTGTTAAAAATATAGGCGGGGTACTTCAATGTAACCCCCACTTGAGATGCACCTCACAGGCCGGTGGCAGTGTGTAAGTGCAGGCTCCAACTTGCCAGTGAATCGCGAAGTAGAGATTTATCTTTTATAAGTGGGCATTATGTACCACAAATAGATAATATTTACTATTTGTCATTGTGACAAGACAGTATAAACTATCTTGTGTCATGACTGTCATAGATAAAATTTATTTTAGATAATATTTAAGAATATTTGTATACCTACTGCCTTAGAATTTTAGGAGAAATTCTGAAACTCATTTTGCTTAAATACCATGGAGACAAAACAAGAGGACCCAGAGAGGATGAGTAAGCAGCACAACATTACACAACTGGTTAGATCCAGGGCACTTGCTATTACTATAAAATGCTAGGCATCCATAAAAGTGGGACTAATCTTTTTGATGGGCATTCGTTTAAATAGGTGCAAAGATGCCATGTCAACTGTACAGAGAATACCGTATCCTGTGACATTTCAAGAATAATTTGCTCTTTCTGGGTACTGTTTAACATACCAGTACTATGCAAAGTTCATAGCATGCTAAATGATGATGACCACTGAGGGTAGGGCCCAAAGTTTCCTCGTATGTTAAGTATCAAAACGTGAAAATGTTTACATAGCATACATATATCTTCCTGAAGAGATACTTCAAGAGTTTGCGATTTAAAAAGATTAACAAAATGAATTAACTCCCTCAAAATTTGGCTTACCAAAATACACACAGTACAAGAAATAGGTCCCAATCTGGTTGAAAGCAAGATGTACACAATGAATTTCTAAAACATACCGAGCAAAGAACATAGTAAGTTTCATCCAGAATATCTGGAAAGGCAAAGTGAGACATGTATGAATTGGGAAAGGAAGCTGGGTAACTTGGGGCCACTAACCAGAGCCAAGTCAGCCCCACGGAGGAGGGCTTTGGCAGGCAGACTGTGCTCCTGGAAGGAGAGTGGCGAGCAGAGAAAGGGCTCCTCCTTCGCAGAGACATAACCTTCTTCTGGCGACAGCTGCGGGGGAGTGAGGTGCAAAGGCCAGTTCCCGGGAGACAGGGCAGCGAGGAAGTACAGAGGGGAGGGAAGAAGACAAGGGGAAGAAAGTGAGAAGAGAGAAGTAAAAACTGGGAAGGTTTTCAAATGACAGTAAGAGACTCTGGCATAGAATAAGTATAAATTTCACAAGTACCCACATTAAACACTTTATTTGAAAAAACTCAAAGAGGACATTTTTCTAGTATAAACATCATGTGCTAGATGAGAATCTTTCTACTATTTTTTCACTTTTCTTATAAAAGATTTTTTTGTATTATAATAATCTTCTGGTCATTTTAACTGTCAAATATTCCGGCAAAATAATGACAGGCAAATCTTAGTTATTAAGACTTCAAAACAGGTGTAGAATATAAAACCCTAAAAAGAAGAATCACCTTCTCTCTGTCACCCCTTTTCAGGAAGTTAGAGAATGAAGCTTATTTGACAAGGAATGTTACTGAATCTTCAGTGAAGCCAAATAATTTTGTATAGATCATGATAAAACAGAAGAAAAACAGTACAAGTACACTGTCTGCTTCAATTGCAGTCTTGCACTATTATACTGTAATCCTGAGCACACTGACCAAAAAAATCTAACTTTTTTATTTTTATTTTTAGTAACTGGGATCGAACTTGGGTCCTTGCATTTGCAAGGCAGGCAGCAGAACCGCTGAGCTCAATCCCCGGCCTAAAATCTAACATTTTTATTCCAATCTCCAATGAAATGGGTTAAATATTTAGATACACACTCTGTGTCAGCAATAGATATATACATGCATAAGTATAACAGAAGAATGTTTTTATTCTTTTCCTAAATATATATTTATTAAGCATCATTTGAAGTACAAGAGGTATTCATCCTATATTACAATGTATACTTAATTTCAACCTGAAGCTTGGAATTAGAAGAAATTTATTTTGGAACAAGGAAGAAAAAGACCGTACTTCAAAATAAATGGTAAAATTTCTCCTTAAGGGAATATATATAAAATATATATAATATATGTTATGTATAATATGTTACATACACACACACACACACACACACACAATCATGTTTGCCATTTCTTTTTGTCTAACAGACCAGAACTAAATTTATGATCCAACCTTAATAAATGTGCATGGTCTTGTAACGGCCCATCTTCATTATTACATTATCCTTATATGGATCTCTTTTCATTATTTCTATAATTTGGGTTTCATTTTAGGTTGGATTGTCATATTCTTCATTCTTCCCTCCCTCTCTTTACTTTTTTATAAATACATTTTTTGGGTCACGGAAATCCTTTGTAGACTAAAACTGGTACATGGAATAATTTAACATTAAAATACATTAACAAAGCTTATTACTTAAGAAATTCTTTCCCCAAAATCAATAAATCTTTATTGCTGTTTATGCAAATATATCTATGTGTTTGCATTTACTTAAGAGAAAATATATTTGCCCTTTCATTTAAAATTAAATTTATAAACTGAGGGAAAAGTCCAAGAAATTGACAACGTCTCTGTGTTTTTACATTTATATTTACAGTGGCCATGTGAATACATGTCACACCATGCAAACCACTCCTTCTTCCATGAGGTGGGCCAAAAACTGATGAACCCAGTTTTCAGACTGCAATTTCCGGACAACAAATGGGCTGAGATCAAAATAATTCAGGAACTCAATCCACTCTGTTGGAGTTTCTACTTTGCTCCACTATGATTAAAGAGTCTACTATTAGTTGCTAATGGCATTCATTTTCAATACCCCCATCGATTGGTATTTTAAAATTTAAATCCATATTTCTTTGAAACATCTGATTTTTGCCTTCATCATGACTTTATTGTTGAATTTAAACAAAGTTTAAAAAGACCTACAAAAGCAATGTTACATTTTTCTATAAATATCCTGTTTTCTTTCCTTTATCCTCTTAAAAAATATTACTCAAAATTAAATCTATATAGTTACGCAGCTAATAATTGTGACAATGAAAAGTACCTAATGTGATGAGTGAATTACAAGAACACCTGAAGTCGAAAACAAAAGCCTGTAAGCCATTTTTCTTACAAATACAAAAGGAAATCACCAATACCGAAATTCTTACAGGTAAAGGCTTAGCCACGCCAATCCTCACCGCCCCCGGTGATGCCCCCTTCAGTGCCTCCACGGCCTCCTCAAGGCTGCTGCGTTCCAGGTTAATGTCATTGACAAACATGAGGCGGTCTCCAGGAAGAAGTCGCCCATCCTTTTCTGCGATGCCGCCAGGCACCAAGGAACGAATGACAATCACAGTGCTTGCCGGGTCAATGGGATCCTAACAGAATGGACAGCAATGAGAACTCATTTCCTTTTTACATTAAAAAAATTTTCCAATCCAGGTGTGGTGGCAAGCCTGTAATACCAACACTCGGAGGCTGAGACAGGTGGATCATTGTGAGTTCGAAAGCAGCCTAGGCTACACAGTGAGTTCCAGATCAGTCTCAACTACATAGTGAGAACCTATCTCAAAAAACAGAACAAAACAAAACAAAATTTTCCAGGTTGTCCCTTCTGAATTATATTAGACAGATAACTGCATGAAGTACCTTACAAATTTCATACAAAATATTCTATACAAAGTATTCAGTGAATTATTTGGGCAACAGTTGGCTCTATGTCACATTAGGGAGTTGACGGAGAGTTTGCCAGAAACAATGGCACTCTCATTCACTACTGTTCCTGAGCAGATCTCTTAAATTGTACAGACAAACTGTATAGCTCATCTGAGGCTAAATGTCAGATGTATCATTATTCACAACAGCATCTGCTGAATAGGTGTTCCAAGATGATGTGAGTGTATGAAAGGCAGCACCCTTTCTTTTGAAATGAAGAAATGTAGAAAAGAGGTCATGGAGAGTTTGGTGATGAAGTGATTTCATTTACACAGCAACCTCAAGATCAGAACATGGCTGCAGAATATAGGCCTATACACCCAACTCCCTGGAGTTCACTGAGGTGGCTTTCTGTGCAGTGCTAGCGAGGGACAGCAGCTGTGCTGTCAAGACTGCATTTCCTCATGTAGTCCTTGCTGGACAGTGCAGGTAAGGACACAGGCGGCACTGGACCGTTTTAGACATACTCATAAATTTAGTGAAATAACTGAACACCAGAACTTACAATACATCCTATGATAAATTTATTATGTACCTAAGACAAAAATGCATAGTAATATTTTATGAATAATTAAATATGATCCACCAATTCAAGAACACAGAAACAAAATAATTTCTCAAATGACAAAAACACTATATCTAGATATTCCTAAAATGTAATGTTCCTCAAATTTCTGAGTTTAAATATAAAACAGCTCAATGAGTTCAATGCTAAAAGAAATCCCTTATGATGAACAATGAATCATTTAAATCACTATTTCGAAAGGCTCACTAAAACCACGACAGTGTCTTTAATGGCTTTGAAACACTTCTTTTTCTCTACTATCAACATTATATATTATAATATATGGCACCTTTTAAAAAATTATTAAAAGTAGAATATGTTTACCTGATAATCTAAAATGCTAAAACCGAGGCCTCTGCTCCCTTTCTCCAGCTCTACGTGCTGGATGCCAGCCTCCCACATGGCCAGAGGTGTGTGCGCCTCTTCCACGTCCTCTCCTATGGCAGTCGCTGTCGGCACTGGGTCTTCTGTCTCCGAGGACCCGATGAGCTCACCCAGGTCAACGAGAGGCTTCATAACAGACAGACATCTCTTATTTCAGAGGCTCCAGAGTGGCGAAAACAGAGACCAAAACGACCAGGAAAAGAAAGATCCCCAGCATCTGTCTATCATGAAGCACTCTCTAAGAGTGCTTAAATTTAACACAAAACCTTTAAGAATTAAGGTATGACTTATTAAAGAAGAAAAATACTAAGTTGAAATCGGTATCAAAAAAGTAGTACTTGAAGATTTTTTATAAAATTATACAATGGTTATACCGCAGTACCATGTGTATGGGTAGTGGTCATTTTGTTCATCAACCTTATAATCAGAAAGAAAGTAAAGCTACTTTCTTTTTAATTAAAATTTTTATAATATATAGTAACTCAAAAGAAAACATGAATAAAAGTTTTGTACTTTATACGAACAAGGGTTCTAAGGTAGTTACTTGGGCACAAGATTATTTTATTATTTCATTAAACAGTCACAAGCCATTAGATCTGAAATCAGATTTACTTAGGCTTGAAGCTTGACTTCATGATTTCCGTGTTACCTTGAACAATATTCCTTTTTTTTTTTTTCCTTTTTGGTACCAGGGATCGCACTCAGGACCTTGCACTTTGTGAGGCACATGTGGTGCCTCTGAGTTAAATCCCCAACCCTATCTTGAGAAAAATTCTTAACATGGGCTTCAGTTACTCATTTCATAGAAATTTTTGAGGATTAAATGAAGTAACATTTATAAAGCACCTGACACAAATTAGGATTCAAAAAGTCAACTTCGGTAAAAATAAAGGGAATATAGATGAATTCCACATCACGTGCGTGTATAAACATACCAAATTTAAGAAAAACGTGTTCATTAGGATGAAATTCTACTTTGTATACTACCTTTGTTTTATATCAACTACTGGACAATCTAGGAGCGTGGATACAAATCTCTCCACCTGCTTTATTGTGATTATCTCATTTACACCACATTAAAATGATTCCTGCCTTTGGAGCCATACAGGATTTGGAATTATGTTTCCTATTTTACTCTACTTGTGTTAGCTATGGGGATATTAAATTATTGACTTCATTCGTCTAAGTTTTCAAAATTTTTCCATTGTACTGATTCCTTCAGTATAATGTAAGTCAAATCCCAACATTATCTCTTATTACATTTTAAATGAGATTCAGTGAGGCTCTAAATTATGCAGAGCCCAAGTCTTAGCTTTACAAATGTATTGTGCATCCTCCCAAAAGCTGATGAGCAACATCACTTGACATTTTGATCTGAATGGAAAAGAAAAGCAGACAGGAAAATGAGTGTGTCTGGATAGCATAGAGAATCATTTGATATATATTATGAGCTCAAATTTATTTTAAAACTACAGTGTGCAAATGAGACTGGTACATACTGAAATGTTCTGTCCACCCATATTTTAGCATTCCTTCTGTACCAGCCACAGAATTGATATAAAGCATATTTCTCCATATGTGTACTACATATATACTACTTATATACTTCAGTTTTTTTTCTTCTGTAAATGGAGATATATGAGCATCTAGAAATATTGCAATTAAATTATACAAATGCCTGGGTGATGATATCTAAAATTATAGCTTTCATTAGCATCCTGAGAAACTCTTTGAGGCAGGTACATGACAAATTTTACATAAAAATGAAGTACAAAAAGACGAAGCGACTTTTGCTCAAGGTGGCACAACTAGTGTATCAAGTGTGATTCAACCCAGGTCTGTCAGACTTCAAGATCCCCCCTCTAATCATAGGCTAAGTGAAGAAACCAAATACTCACACCATTTTTAGCACAATATATACTTTAAATTATATATTCACATCAGCCGCATCTCTTAAGTTTCATACCTTTTCTGCTAGCTCAATGTCACTTAAGTCCAGGCTGTCCAATTCTGACTGGGCGATGGGAGGCACAGTTCGACGGCAGCACACCATTGTCACTTCTATAGGCAATTCTTTTAAAATATTGACCACATCTTGATGATTTTCCCCAAGCAAAGTTATGCCATTCACCTATAAAACAAGATGTATTACACAAGTCAGAAACATTTAATAACATGAATATTCTACTGAAAACATTTTTTCTTATGAAATAAATACAAAATCTACTCTGGTGATGACCAGTTCTACAATGCCAGAAATGTAGTTAGACATGTGGAAGTACTATCTCAAGCAATTTATGCACAAGTTTAGAGTTTTACTGTAACTGGAGCTTTTAAAGAACTCTATGAAAAACTATTAGGTTTCTTCTATATTTGATCTGCTGTGTGGGAGTCTGGAAAAGGTTAAGTTAATGAAAATATCCACAAAGGATAAAGGAGAAAAGTCATTAAAAATTAACACTGTTAATTAACAAACTGACATTTACTAAGTTAGAAATGGAAAATGGCACCGCCTGGCATGATGACACAGGCCTATAATCTCAGCACTGTGGGAGAGTGAGGCAGGACTACCTCAAGTTCAAACCCAGTCTATGTGACTTAGCAAAAACATGTTTCAAAATAAAATTTTCATAAAAGGGCTGGGAAGAGATTTTCAGTGTTTATCTTTACATTCTCTGTTGAAACCTAGGTTATCTATTCAAAAAATTAAATTTATTTCTAAAACTTTTCAAAAAAGTTTTATAAATTCTTTGGAGCTAAAGCAAAACAAAAACCAACATAAAATAAGGTCTGAAGCTCCATGTGCATAGTGATTTGAAATTTTTGCTTTGGTTGGATTTAAATAGATATTGTTCTGGGGAGGGTAAAACAAAATCTTACAAATCAACCGTACTAAGCCCCCCGAGTCTTTTCAGTCTCATTTATGGAAGAGAAAGGAAAGCACAGCTCCGTACTTCCAAGAGCTCATCTCCACTGAAGAGCTTCCCACTGTGTCCAACAGGCCCTTCCGGCAGCACAGAGCGGATAAAGTGATGGCCCACTGCTGCTTCCAGACTTATCCCCAGTCCACTGCTCTCACTAAACTTGCTCACGTGAGCCACCTGAATGGGAAAAACAACATCACAATTCTAATATACTGTTGCTCTACTCATGCCTATATTTTATGTTCATTTCAAAATTTTCAGTTTTGTAATGAAAGCTTCAAAAACCATGTTGTGAGCTTTGGGTTTTTTGCCTTTGATATAGTACTGATGTCTATTGGTTTCCTGAACCAAAAACACCAGAGAAGCAGCCAGCCGCAAACACCCAACGTATTTTTCAGTGTGTACAGATGGTCATACTAGATGGAAGGCCATGAGAACTTCATTAAAGCTTTAGCCCAAAAGACAGTGTAAAAAAGACACATATGTAGCACTTAGTACCATGTGGCAAGGACTATGCTGATCTCATTTCATAATTATCTTATTTTCTTTTCATGTACAGGTACAATTTCTCTCTTTGTATTTAAAAAGTAAAATGAGATTCGAAGAGATTAATTTAACCACAGCTATCCAGGTAAAAAGGGGATTTTAGGCAACTGACTCTACAACCCTCCGGGTGTTATGTTGTACTGAGGGAAAACAATAATCATTAAAAGCATTAAAAGTGAATAAAAGCTTCTAATTGTTATGTTCACTAAAGAATAATGTCAGGAAAGTACCTAACTTTGCACAGAATCCAATATTTATAGTAAAATTAGTACATATGCTAAAGATTTTTTATTTCAAATTTAATGAAATGGATAAAAAACTGAGAGAAGGCTGTTTCCTTAAAAAGAGTTCTTTACGGGCTGGAGATTTAGCTTAGTGGAACCACACCTGCCTTGCAAATGCAAGGTCCCGAGTTTGAACACCAGTACCAAAGGAAAAAAAAAAAGTTCTTCCACATCTTGTTAACTTTTGTAAAGTCACTAACAGAAGCAAAATCATCTGACTTTGAAATTTATTTATTTATTTTTTTACTAATAAAAAAATTGTATTTACTTAGAAGCATTCAGAATATCAACAAAACAGCTGCAACTTTTTTTTTTTTTTTTTTTTTTGCAATTACAGAGTGGTATTCAGTTAACAGAACAATATTTCGTATAAGCTGCATCAGAGGCAACTGAAGATGAAAAACTACCATCCCCATATATAACTCATTAGTGTTGTGCACCAACAAGAACCTGCTTTAAATTTCCATGCCAATTTACAACCCCCATCCTGTACCAGGAAAGGTCAGTGGCTATTGAAATACCTCCAGGACAGGGCTATCTAAAGACACATTCAGTAGTATGTGAACTATACAAAAAAAGACACTCTACAGTTTAAAAACAAATCTTACACAGCCTTACATTTCAATTTTTTTCTTTAAAAGGAGTGAGTTGTGTACAGGGGGGTTAAATGCTTTATAGACAAGAAAAAAACTGCACTAGAACCAACTTATTCATCATCATCTTCTTCATCCTCTTCATCTTCTTCCTCCTCCTCATTCTCTTCATCTTCCTCATCCTCCACCTCTTCCTTCTTTTTCTTGCTTTTTTCAGCCTTGACAATTCCCTTTTTTGATGCATCAGGTTTTCCTTTAGCTCAGTAGGCGGCGATGTCCTTTTCTTACTTTTCCTTCAGTTTGGCTGCCTTCTTCTCATAAGGCTGCTTGTCATCTGCTGCAGTATTATTCCACGTTTCTCCCAGTTTCTCTGTAACATCACCTATGGAGATGCCAGGATGTTCTCCTTTGATTTTTGGGCGATACTCAGAATAGAACAAGAAGGCCAAAGGAGGCCTCTTGGGCGCATTGGGATCCTTGAACTTCTTTTTTGTTTCTCCTTTAGGAGGGTTATAGGTTTTCATTTCTCATTCATCACAGGCCTTGTCCACCTTTGCCATGTCTTCAAATTTTCCTTTCTCTTTAGCACACACGGTCTTCCACCTCTCTGAGCACTTCTTAGAAAACTCTGAGAAGTTAACAGAAGCATCTGGGTGCTTCTTCTTGTGCTCCTCTCGGCAAGTTTGCACAAAGAATGCCTATGACGACATTTTGCCTCTCGGCTTCTTAGGATCTCCTCTGCCCATGTTCACTTGTTTTCTCGGTGCTGTCTCCATGGAGCTCAATGTACTGCAATGGCTGATGACTTTGAAATTTAATGCTGAATAAATTCTTCTTGCCCCTGAAATCCAACTTAAACATTACTTTCTCTGAGAAGCCTACCAAGGCCCCACTGACAATGTTTATCAGTCCGTCTCTCTGCCAATGCATTCTCCATTATTTCATTTATGTAGCACATGTAATATCAAATAATGTGAAGTGAGACCTACGTCTCAGTTATATTTATCTGACCAAGGCCCATAGATGACTTCCTTCTCTCCCAGGGAAGACTTCTGCCCTTGGCAGGCTACTGGGAGTACCACCAACAGAATCAAAGGGCAGGGAATTTAAAGTTGGCTCTGAAGTCTGTGACAAAATGGCTAAAAAAGAATACCCTTCATTACTCAGTCGCTACCTAGAGAACTACAGTCTTAGTGACCCATGCCAGCCATCCTCACCCTCCCTGCCCCTTGCGAGAAAATGCTAAATTAATCATTTTTTGAGCTGGACCTTAGGGCATTTTTCATTAACTCTATTTAAAAAACAGTTTTGCTTACTTAATTCTCCTTTGAAGGTTAACCATCTGAAATGTGGAAAAGATTATTATTATGAAAATTAAAAGAATACTGCATAGTAAAGAAGGGCTTGGTAAGTGTTAATTATTAATATTATATGTGAGTAGCTATTGTCCTTCATCTGTTCTGAAACAAATAAATAAAAGTAGTACAAAAAATTCTATCCAACAAAGTGTTTTATTTTTCCCTTTCAAATCCCTTAATTATTTTGGGGTCAACTTTGTCAAACCTTTTTTTAGGATAGCAAATCATGATAGTCTGACTAGATATACAAACTGTTTTATGTTATAAAACATTCACCATGTAGTATGTGAAATGTAAAGAGTGCTCTGAAATAATTTAATACATGAGAGTGAAAAGGTGAGGAAAAAAGATGATCTACAATTCTGTACATAGGTTATGATGCGTTTTGTCTTACTTTTAAGTAAACAGTCACTATTTTGATTCTTTCTATAAATCATAGGTTTAAGAATTAGAAAAATACTCTTGTTTATATTACTTATACTAACAGAAACATTAAAATACTTATGAAATGTAAGTTCTAAAACTTCCATTCCTTTTATTTCAGCTCCTTGATTACCATGTAACATTCTCTTGAGTTTTTTAGTGCCTGGATTAGCAATTTTAGTCTTCTTAAAAAAACAAAAAATAAAAACCACTGGATATTCCCTAATTCTAGCAGACTCTTTCTAATGATTACTTTTATTATTACCATACACTTCATGCTCAAATACAAGTACAAGTTAAAAAAGAGGGAAGCCGGACCAACTTACCACTACTTCGTAGTTAATTCCCATGAGCCTCTGCCACTTGGTCAGCAGTGCAACGTCTGTCTGCTGTGCATCTTCCATTTCTTCTCCCTCACCCGAGAGCAGGGGATGTCCTGAAGTGGTCAGACACTTAAATGACAAATTACAGAACTCTCCACGTCCAAATCTGCTCTACCGTATACAGTGATCAGAACCTGTCTGCTGTGCCCAGTCGCAGTCTTCATTTGATATGTGTCACTCTTCACTGACAGTAATATTTAATTTAGAACTATAATCTCTTTTAACAGATATTTTTAAAATTTCAATTATACTTCCATTAAAGTAGCTATACATTATCTAAATTTTATGTAAAAGAATGGGAGCTCTGAGTAGCTCCAGGATTCACTGCTTGGTTCTTTGGAGGATCTGGTAAAAAGCCAGGTCACCTCTGTGTTAGGTTCTCTCTAATTTCCACATAGCACTTCAGGAAAAAAAGGGCTCTGCGATTACTGAACAAAGAGAAATTAACAAAAAAAAAAATATATATATATACAATTCCACATACAAGAAGAAAGTATAAATCAAAAGAAGCAAATAATGAGATTATACTCAAAAGCGTATAACTAGAATCTCACTGGCAAAAAGAGAAATAAAAAAATTTTTTAAAGAATACCATCAAGCTGCATAAACGATGTTGAATTCAAAATGCTTAGCTAAAACAAGAAACTGCCTGGAAGAATTACAAGTCCATATTCACTTATTTCTGTATTTCATCATAGTTCTTATTCATAAAAGTTGCCTTTGAAAAATCTCTATTAAGCAGTATTCTCTAAATTAATTTTAGCATTAAAATTTCAAATTTAAAGAGTACTCCAAAATTCAGATATCTCATGAGCTGCCTCCTTTTGGTGGAAATTGAAAAGCTCTCACTGCAGGCTATTTTGCAGACTTGTTATGCCCTAGGTTAATAAAGTGATCTCTTTCTTCACCAGAAGAGACTGCATAAAGATATTATAATTTTTATAAATGAGGAGCGAAGCTCTAGTTCTGGGATAACAGGTGTGAACCTGTTAAGTTAGTTCAGCCCCAAGAAGAGAGACAGTGAAGGTTGCCTACCCTCTCAAATAAGCATTTTCTTCCTTCCTAAAAATTAAATTCAGTACTGAGAGAGATATCTACATAGCAGAATCTTTAAATGTGATTCTGGGAGAAAAAGCCTGTGTCAGTAAGAGTCCCACCTCCTCCAAATCTACTTCCTCGTATTTTTTTGTTGCACAGCTTGGCAGGGATTTAAGGAGGGTGGGCTATAAAAAAAGTGGGGAATCAGTGACTGATACAAATTCTGAAATTCACATGTATTCAACCAACCTATGGTCATAACTTTTCTGAGCTCCTAGGGCCTCCAGAATAGATGTCAGGCAAGATAGAGAAGAGAGGTAGAGATGGAGAGACAGAGACAGAGACAGAGAGAGAGACCAAGGCCAGGCCTCTGACCTTCCTGAGAAGTCAAATGACGTGGCCAGGTTTGTGCAGTGAGGCAAATTTCTAGGGAAGGAGTAGTGACACCTTACACCGTGCCTGAGGACTTGTACAAGATGAGATGCATAAGAATCACAAAATTTGGCTTTGATTTTTTTTGTTTCAAAGAGGTCCCAAGCCTCCTCATTCTAAGTACCGAGTATCCCTCCTCAAATACACACACACATTTCTCATAAGTTGTCCTCACTAGAGCAAAGAGATGGTCCTGAGCCTTCAAGACAACACACACCCATTTCCACTCACTATCTCAATTTCCATGCTCTGAACACTTTTATTGTTTTTCTATTCTTGATATCTATTTTAGTCTAAACAATTCCTTCACCTATGACTATAAAAATGGCAGAATATGATTACTACGTGTGAACCCTACATGTCTCCTTTACATGATATTCTTTCCAAACACAAATGCCACTTAAAAAAATAAAAAGAAATAAAGATTTTCAGCATGAAAGGTGCAATGAAGGGGGAAGATATGTTAAAGACATGATATATGAAGACATGAAGATACGTTAATACAAGATAGAATTCACACGAAGGGAAGAAGCTCAGTCTTGGACTTTGTTCGGCGGATTTTAGTTAGCAAAGCACATGAGGCAGGGAGACAGGTACAGGGAGAAAGAACATAACACATGGTATAAAGGGCAGCACTATCTCAACACAATGGCCATGGGATAATGCTGCTACAAAAATGTTTAAGCAGCATGATGAAAGAATTTTCAGAAAAGTATGATAATACCTCACTACAATTATTTTCCAAACCATCTTCACAGTGTTCAAATACAGAATGTTTTTTTAAAAAATGAAAAGGGAAAAATAGCCTTCCAAAATCAGATCTTTTCCTTCATATGAACTTAGAAAGACTTGTCTATATTTGTCTTTACTGAACTTTATCATTTTATTGTTTGCTCAATAAAGTTGACAGTGTCAGCAATACAAAAACAAAAGGATTAAGTTTAGACTACACACGTATGACCAATTCCTAAAATCTCCCGAAAAAAAAAAGTAGAGGAAAAAATAGACCAACTTAGCAAGAAAATATACCAGCTATAAATGAATGACTTTAATTTAGGAGAACTGTATCTATTTGTATAAATAGGAATTTATAACCTTTATTTTTTAAAAGAATGTAGTAATTTACAGTATTATCCATAAAAGTTTAATTTGTAAAAATCATTTCTTTAAAAATATAATAAAGTACATCATAGCCTGTCTCTAAAATGTTTACCTTCTTCTTCAATTGGTAATATGCTGGTATTCCTCCTCAAAGAATCTTCATCTTTTTCACAATTTTCTTAGGGAATAAAAACATTTTAATAGTTATTTTAGTAACGTCATCAAGCACTTGAATTTTCAAACCCGCTGTAGTTAACTTGAACCCCTAAAAGTAAGTCTGTTTGTGGGAGTTAAATTTTATAGTAACCACGTATAAAGGAAAGCCCTGCTGTAAATGGACAAATGTTCTTCTGTGACTGGCGTCTCCATCTCCTAGGATTACCAGAAGGAGTATATAGCATAAACTCCAGGACAGTGAACAGCTTTACAAATAAAATAGCACTTTTCAGACATTGACCCGACACATAACAAAAAGCTCCTCTGGCAGTCAGCTGCATGCAATGTCAGTGATTTGCAGCAATTTTCAGGTAGCAACAGCTTATGAATGGCATGGTATTTCTAAACGTAGAATTCAAATTGATTCCTTCAAGCAATGAGGGCTATTTAGTCAGCACAGGCTCACAGAAATAAGTCCACATTCCCCTTAGGGAGATCACCGTGATGAGGTACAAAGCAAAGGTCAGGACAGAAAGGTAGATGATGCAGAGATACCAGGGTACGTGACTCTGCAGGGTCAAAACTGAGGCATGGTGACTGAATGGAAACAACAGAAAGAAATCTGCTGTATTCAAAAACCCATCATAGAGTTTATGGGCTGGTTGGCAGTTCTAGTTTATTTCATTTCGTTAAGCCTTGTCTTTTTACTTGATTCATCATAAATAGTTCAGGATAAAACAACATTTTTACAGTTATTTTAGAATTAAAAAAAAAATCTACATAGTGCAAAGGTCTAACCAAACATCAGATTAATCTGGCCTTACCTCTGCTCATGCTGGCACCAACCAGAGCCACATCGGCATCTTTCGTGACCTCCCCCCAGGACAGGGGTTCTGTCTCCTTCATTCCTCTCCTCATAAGTGTCAGGTGCACAGTCTGTCCTGTGTGTCGCAACACCTCTACTGCTTGCTGATTGGTAAACCCTTGAAGGTTGGTGCCATCTACCTGTGAAGAAGATATGTTAAAGGATAAATGCGTATTTGTTCACTAACTCATCAAGTACATATTTACTGCTTATTCCTATGAAAAATGGGAAATAAGTATTTCTCTACATGGGGGATAGACAATAATATACTAACAATTGTTTAGAGCATGGGTATTAATTTAGGTGCATGAGGATCTCTTGAGAGGGCTTGTTTTAATATGGATACAGAGATAACATTTCTAGAAAAAATGAGCCAATAATTTTAGGATGGACCCAGGCTTTATAACTTTTAAAGTGTTCTTTTATATTCACTGAGTTATCCTGAGACACAATCAAGTTTGGAAACCGGTATTACGAAGGATACAAACATGTAGAAGGCAGGGAAGAAAAGCATTCACTCTGGGCACGGCTGTATCCCTAGAACACATTTAGCCTACCGTAAAAAAATGATGCAAATACCTTCCTTTTATATATATGTTTATTCCCTACTTTTCCAATTCACAAATAAAAACATACTTGAAAATGCCTCCATGGTCTTTTCACAAGATCAGCATGATATCACATCATCCCAACCACTTAATTCTATAGAATACTGCTTAGGACAATGTTTCAAGCCCCAAACGGCTTAGCATGGCCATCCAACTGTGCTCAAACTTCAGCAAATGCCAAGCAAGATTGAAAGGATGTGGGCAATGACACATGTGCCCCTTAGTGCACTTCAGCCCATGCTTTGTCTCATCACCTCACCAAAAGAACACCCAGATTGCTTCAGACCTTAGTTCACAGGTTACTTTCAGAGCTACTTCAGTATCTCTGCTACAAAAATCCCCTTCACCTGTTCTTCCTCATAGCACTTCTCAGGATTTCAAGTACACCTTTCCTGTTATGACATGGTTTACAACTACACAATCCAAGAATGGGCTCTATGTCACTTCTGCTTATAATAGTGTCACTAAAATGTGGCATTAGCCACACAGTAGATATTCACCCCAGCTGGGAGTGTGGAGCCATTGCATCATAAGTCGAAAACTTATTTGGAAAGAAAATCACCTTTAGGGGTAGATTGAAAATACACACTATAACATCATTTTATAAAAATTCGTAAGTCACAGTAAAAAGTTTAGAAAAGCAGAACAATAAATTTGAAGTTGAAATTCACAGTCAATAATAATCCTCTTAATTCTGAAATGGATATACAATGGCTGTGTGTCATAGCTTTTATAAACACAAGGCTAGCCACACTGGGCACTCAAATGTTTACTAAATGAATGAGAAGTATAAGCTCTAGCTCAGTGTTTTTCAAGAAGATAAAGAGGGCCGGGGATATAGCTCAGCGGTTCGGTGGCCTGCCTTGCAAGCGCAAGGACCTGAGTTCAATCCCCAGTACCACAAAAAAATAAAAAATAAAAAAAGATAAAGAACCCTTACTACAGAGGTTTCTGGAAGAATATAATAAAAATTCTAATTAAATATTTAAAAACTCATTTGTTTTACTTATGAATACACGCTTCTACACATATATGGAAATACAGAATACCTATACTAATAATATACACAGTGTATAACAACATATTTTAATATACAGAAGGGAGGAAAGAGCAAACAGTGAGTAGTTGTTTTTACAAATGGGGACATTACAGCAAAAATCTAGAAAGCTGGATTTAGACTGTGATCTCAAACTCTTGTCAGACCACTTTCTCATCCTATAAATTTTATATGGTTCTTGTAAGCTAGGCAGAAACTTCAACAGAGGTGGCTTTCTTCTTCCACTCTACATTCCACTGCTGGCTCCCTTCTGGAAAAACTAACAAATTATATAATGGAGAAAATACTACAAAACAATCCTTGGGAATGAATAAAGAACAAAAGTCCCCATTCCAAAAATTAGAGAAGTTTCTACTAGAAATGGCCTGGGCATGACTGGATTAAAGGCAGGCCAGCTGAACTGAATCTAAGAAGAAACTTCAATGAATCTCAAACAACACTAAGTGGATGTGGTCAGGTGATGCACACAGCTTCTAAACACTAACTCTAAGAAATATACCAGGCTTGCGGGCCATGCCCACTGGGGACCACTCAGTAGCCTGTATCATTCTATCAGTTCCTCAGTCAACTACATAAAACACACACACTCTAAGTACAACCCATCTCAAATGCCATTTGTACACGTACAGCTGTTTGTGACAATGAAGAAAGGTCACAAGATATGGGATAAAATACCACGGAAGCATCAATAGAACTATCTTATGAAACACTGTTTTAGTGAACAGAAAAAAAAAAGCCATTTCCTGAAATTTTTTTCAAAAGCGATTAAGGTTTCATTGTATGTATGACAGTAGAGATTACACTTACAAAGAAATAATTATCTATCAAATAGCGGGGGTCAGGGTGGGAGACAAATCCACAAGGTTTTAAATATTACAAAAACAAAGTTAAGAAATGGAAGGCAAGATTGTATGATTTTCACATATCTCAGAATAAAACTTTTCAGTAAAATAAGACTGGAGACACACAGGCTGCTCTTGGAAATCCAATATACTTATGAAAGGAATTACTATAAGAGAAAAAAAATAGGGAAAAAAGGAAAAAACTAAGGGAAAGGAAACTTATCCAAGACTGTAAGTCAAAGAGGGACATGAAAAACTAGAAAATAAATAAGAAAAAAATTAACACCTAGATGTATCCTGGTAAAATTCTTCCATTTCAAAGACCAAAAGAAAAAAAGAAATCTATCGATTAGCCTCCATGCAGCAAAGAGGGCAGACTATAGAACTGTGGTACAGAAATTATGAATCTAATTTTTTACTCTGTGCAATGCATGAGAAAAGGTAAATTGTGTTTGAAATGCTAAGAATACTGAGATCATATACCAAAATAATCTATAAAATGGGCCAATCATGCAGACACTTTAGGTGGTAAAGAACTATAATTCACACACTTAGAATAAAAAAAGATTGGGTCATTAAAGCTTAGGAAATCTGCAGTAGTAAAGGGATTCTGTTTTAACTCCACTGGGAGGACAAGAAAGGGTTATTTGGCTGCTAGAGAAAAGTGTCATTAGGTGGGGATCCACTTACATTCCTCTGAGTGCTGACAGACCAGAGGAAGGCCACACATGTGAGGAAGCCAGGTTCAAGTCAGCTGAAATCTAGCCAGCTGCCCCAAGGAATGGCAGACTCAAAAGAGAACCTCTATGTAATAGAATGCTGACAAGAAAAGCACAGGGAGGAAGAGGCGATGGAAAGTTAGGTCAGGTATCTCCGATGGGTTCTTCCAGCAACCTAAGAAGGAAGTGAGCAATGGCTTTAACCACTGCCCAGGTCATGAAGCACAAAGCCCTCTTGCAACAGCACCGTCAAAGCCAAGATGCCCCATCACCCTGCAATTGAAGGGGTTCTCAGAAATGGACAGCTCAGAGTCACTCTTTTCTGTAAAATTTAAAACCCCTGAGTGACACTGTAATCTAACTTAAATTTAAGTAAGAAACTGTGGCATATAAGGTTGACTACTAAGCAAAATGTAAGTAAAATTCAAATATAAGTAATACTATTACAACAAAACTGAATTCAAACATTTCAAATCACAGTCCTTAAAGAGAAAACATATAACTGGTATATAATAATCTGTTTAAAATAAAGCAACAGTAAACAACATAACTGTCTAGGAATAGGAATAAGCCTGCTTAAATATACTGCGTAGATTCATATCTGCTTCTATGAATACACCCCCAGGTATATATTTTAGTGAAATGAGAAATAAAAAGTCATCAACAGACATAACACTATTTAAATAATTACATGTAAAATTTCTGAATTTTACTGCAACATGTTCAAATTTTATATTCTTTAAAACTTAAAAGCAAAACCTAAAATAAATGAACATGTTATTTACTTTTACGCTAATAAAGGAAAGAAAAAAAGGACAAAGATCTCTGCTTTGAGGTTCTATGAAAATTCTTAAAAATGCACAGAGCTTTAGGCTGCAAAGATTTTATATGCAATAGGTTTTCATCATTCAACATATTAAATGTTGGAATTTTTCATTAAGAAAAATATAATGTACCTATTAGCCCTAAAATTTTGTACCTTATTAGCATTAAAATTCTAGTACATGAAGAAAAACATATTTTCAAAACTTAGTAACATAGATTTTAAAATATATTCCTTAACCAAATGTGAGAAGACGATACTATCATTGAAAAAAGTCCATCATGAAACTGTCATGAACTATTTAAACTAGACTTCAGCTCCAATTTCACAATATCTTCATCTATAATATGGAAATGATGCCCACTTTCCCAGAATTACAATGCATGGCACTTTGTGCTGGGATACTCAGGAGCTGAATTAGCAGCAGAATGAAAAGGAATAAATGGGGAAACCCCAAGGCTTCTGTCCAGCATCTGCACATCCATGCTGCAAATCAGCCCCAGTCACCAGGACTTCCACTGGAAGTCACAGTTAGCTCTAGGGCCTCTGGTCCCCGAGAACATTAAGAGGTCAGTTCAGATTCAGCAACACCATGGGCAAGAGTGCACCAGAACTCAGTATGATGGCAGCAGAGTGCTTTTCTATCTCACAGAAAGAGAACAACTATCGCTTTTCTAATGGGCACAGCCCACTAACCCACAATTAGCAAGAGGAATTACAGGGAAGAAAGTCGGGTTGGCACAAGTCACAAACCTGGCTTCTTAGCTCACTCCATGTAGTTTCCTCAGCCCTCTCCAACACAGCCCTTGAACCTATTAACAAAGTCACAGAAGACCAAAGGCAACATTTGACACTTTCTTATCCATATGCTTATTGAGTAATTTTTTATCAGTCGTAATTCTTTACTGATGTTAGCATGAATCACTGACTACCAAACTAAAAAGAATAAGTATATGATTTCACTGACAGGTTTCGTTAACTATTTGAAAAATGATTCCCTTGTCAAATATGTGTGATACAGGATACCAACATGTGAAAAGGCAAGTGGAAGTGGTGGGGATAGAACCATTTTCTCAGTTCCTGCCCTGAAATGCTAGAGTGGAACCCAAGGATCCACAGAACACAATTTGTATAAAAAAAAAAAAAAAAAAAAAAAAAAAAAATAAAATTTTAGGAAATTTATATTTAAACACGGGAAACATAAAAATAATTCTTTTAAAAAAAAAAAAAAAAAAAAAAAAAAAAGGAACAAAATACTTTTAAATTGTAAAAATAACATTTCTTCAAAATGGTAAGAAATGAGTTTTTAATCTTCTCCGTACACTATGATTACAAAGTAAAAATAGACTGTAGTTTCAATAGCTGTTGTCAAAAGAACAGACAAAAAGACTACAGTTGTGAAAAGGCAACTGGATGTGGAGGATTTTATTATCAATATTCAAAATTCCACAAGATGGTGGTATTCTGCACAAAATGAAGGCACGAGCAAAGCATTGTAAAATGTTCTCCAACAGATTTAGGTGCTTCTCACTTTGAGGTAAAAGGATGCTGCTAAAATTTAAACATCAAAAATCAAAACATTGCTAATAGTGAAGAATATTTTTATTGAAAGCAAGAAGATTACTTTTATATTTTGAGGTAGCCATTTCTTTTATCACTGACATTCTTAAAAGGAATTATACTTGAGATTCCACTTACATAAAATGAAATAGCGACAAGTTTAGGGGGAAACATTTTGAGACTTTTTCAAATACATAACCATTTCAGGAACTCAATAAATATCTCCTGAATTAATCAAAATGTATTTATGTATTTTATACCAGATATTTTAAATAAAGATCTGATTTGATTCTCTTAAAAATCATAAAAAGGAAGTTTCCCTATCCCAAATTTGATGGTAAAGAAATTTAATCAATAAGTTCACTGAATAGTTAAATATAAAATAATGATAAGATCCAGCACTTCTCCTCCTCAGTATATAACACAGAGAAATAAAAACATAAATCCATATAAAACCTTGTACATGAATGTTTATACTAGTGTTGTCCATAATAGACAGAAAGTAAAAACAATGCAAATACAGCACTCATCAACTGATGCCTTGGAAAATGGCAATAAAAGGAAATGAAGAACAGATACATGCTACAACATGAGAACATGCTAAGGGAAAGAAGTAAATCAAAAGTCTTCAATGACTGCATTTACACGAAATGTTCCAGACCAAAAGTAGACTAATGAAGGCTTAGAAATGGGAGGCAGGGGGAATTAGGAGCTGACTGCTATTGAGTATGAGGTTTCTCTTTAGAGTAATGAACATGTCCTAAAATTCAGTATGGCATTGAATGTCAAACACTGAATGCACTAAAGTCATTGGATTATAAGCTTTAAACAGGTAAATTGTACAGTAAATGAATAATATCTTATTAAAGCTAAATATTCTTAGAAGTTTTCTAATGAACTAAGATAGTTCAAGAAACACAGTAAGTTAGCTTTCTTTTTTTAACTCAGGATCATATATACACTCCAATTCTACAGCTATTTATTCTTTCTCCCTCCCTTTTCCCCAAATTGAAAAAAAAAACACACACATGGTTAACTTTCACTGCATGATAAATGCAAATACACCAAGGACGTGCATTCCAGTAGGTAAACAGATTGGGTGCAAGCTCAATTTGATGTTCCAAGCAGACTTCAAGAGTCAAGCAGGTGTAAGTAGGAGTTTCAGTAGCCCCAATGGACCTTAAGAGGCAGAAATAAGGAACTCTGCTACCTTTTTTAAAAAAACATAACATAAAATTTACTGTATTGACCACTTTTAAAGGTACAACTCAGTAAGTTATATTTACACTGTTGTGTAACACACTTCCAGAACTTTTTCATCTTGCAAACTGAATCTCTATCCCACTAAACAACTCCACATTCACTTCTTTTCTGCCCCTGGTAACCAACATTCTACCTTTTGTTTCTCTCACGTTGACTAGCTTAAGCTTAGATACCTCATTTAATATACAGTATTTGTCTCTATCACTAGCTTGCTTCACTAAGCATCATGGCCTCCAAATGCATCCACACAGTAGCTCTTTGTTCTCTTTGAAGAATGAAGAGCACTGCACCACATGAACATAAGCCACATCTCCTTCATCCATTCATCTATCTAGGTTGCTTCTGTGAGATGGTTACTGCACACAACACTGCTATGATTGAGGACTCGTTCATCTTAACACTCTGTCTTCTTACCAATCTTAAGATTCCAAAAGAACAGTGGCGATAGTTAACAATAACAAATACCTATTAAATAGGCATTTCCCAAGATGTCTTCAAAGAATGCTAACATATTTGGGAAGAGAAAACTTCACAACTACAGAAGCTTAGGAAACAGAGGTAAAAGGTGTAAGCAGATTACTGTAGGAATTCTCAGGCTTCCGTTTTTCAATAGGCACTGTGAGTCTCTCAGATACCATATTATATGCAGTTTTTCCTGGCCCTATTTAACCCAGAAGCAGCTGGCCAGGATCTCATGAATCTGTGTTTCACAGAGTTGATTGGACAGCCCAGTTTCCACTGAACTGAAGTCTGGGTTCTTTCAGGCTCTGCCTCAAATAGCCTCATGCCCAGAAACATACTGATGGCACTGCCATAATAGGGTGAGTTAATCTAAGAAGAGAAGCTGGGTCTATTTCTTTCATTTTGTGTATTCTTACACAAAGGTGAAAGAAAGGTGCTCTGGCCATGGAATCAACAGTTACAGTGTCATTACGACTAAAAAAATGCACAGCACAAATTCAGATTCAGGCACACCAGAAAGTCGTAACACCTGCTCTGTACCTTTGGAGAGCTGGTACGTATTGCTCTAATATTAACATAACAAATTTATTGCAATCAGAAATCTAATAGGTATTATTGAAAATGAAGTTTCTCCTGGAGAATTGAGATTAGCAAAGCTTTCATCTAATGCTTTATTCTGCTTCCTTGAAGTAATAAAAAGGGCTGTTGTGTTGACAACCTCAAATCCAAAACAAGATTAAATTATCAGAGTTACCTGTATTTCTCAAAAATAAGTAAACTAGAATAATACAATTCTCGAACATGATAATTTAGAACACAATCATTAAATATGTAACTTACTGCTATAATCTGGTCTCCAATTTGGATTCTTCCGTCATGTTCAACAGCACTGCTTTTTGTAATGCTCTTTACAAAAATTCCTGACGGTTCTAAAAAGAAACAGGTTATTTTTCACTACTTACATAACACAATTAAAGAGTATCTATCCTCCGTTCCTGAAATAAAAAGCCCTGAGAATAAATACATATCAACAAGCCACACAAACAAAAACCATAGCAAAAAAACACGGCAATTATTTAGTCTGTCATATTAGTCACATACACTAACTTATTTCTAAGGAAATTCTCAGCTAGCTTATCCGGAAACTTCCAAATATGCAATGATGATTCAACATTTCATAAGATACACATAACAGAAGCAACTATCATGTTTAAAAAATATTTAAGGTTTAATTTACCTAATTTTTTATCTCCAATATAACCAGCAATAGTAATTCCTAATCCTTGAATATTTTTAGTGAGTTCAACATCAAATGTCTCATTTTCTTCACTTTTCTGAGTAGAAGCATCAGCCTGAAATAAAATCAATATATATACAATAAAACAAAGTCAATAAATTTTGTACAAATAAAACATATAAAATACATAAACATGTCAATAAAATATATGTACAATATATACATATAATATACAGAGAAATAAGCTTATAAAAAACAAGATAAATTTTAAAAGCCAGAGCTTTTATTCAGAATAATGTGACATAGGGCCAGGAATTTAGCTCAGTGGCGCCCCATGCCTGTTTGGTCCTGAGTTTGATCCTCAGTACCAAAAAAAAAAAAAAAAAAAAAAAAAAAAAAAAAAAAGAGTAATGACGTGACAAAATAAGGTGTGAGAGAACTGAATTACAGCCAAGAGTCTTCTTCAGTGGTAGCAACACAGACTGAGCTTCCCACTTCTACTCGGAATGTCAACAACAAGGCTGGACTTCCCTTTACAGGAGGGATACATTATTGTTTGCATACCCAATGTTTCAAAAACTAATTATTTTCTTATTGCATTATTTTCAGGGTTGGTTTATCTTAATTTCTGAAGGACTTAGGATGTTGTCACTGCAAGAACTCATGTTTTGAATTCAAATCAACAAGTCCAAATCTAGCTTTGCCACTTACTTGTGTTAAGCATTTCTGCACAAATATCAGAAGAATAAAAACAACCAGTTCAGCTACCATTTATTGAGTCATTCTTACATACAAGGCACATGAAATGCTTTAATCTCTTATTCTCATAACAACGTACTGATGCTTTAGGTTCCGAACAAGCCAATGAGGTAGGCACAGTGTCTTACTGATTTCTTTCATTGCTCCCCTAAGGAAGAGCACCATTCCTGGAGGCACTACAATACGAACTCAATTTATGCAGCGGACAGAGCAAGCCCCAGTTCCATGTCCCAGCTCCAAAACTCTACTCCATATACTGTCCTCGGATACAGAATGTATCAGATACTAAACTGGTGAGAACATCTACTACACTGGATCTTAGTGAAAAGGCTGAGAAGCAATTTATATCTGTCACTATCTTGGGAAGTTGAGTTATATAAACTTTTCTAAGGAGAAAGAGCTAAAAAAAAAAGCAGTAGAATTCAAATCTAAGTGGTTGGGTTGTAGAGTCTCTTCTTTTAAAGGAGATATGGTATGTAAAGACTACTTGACATTTTATCTTACATTTATAGTTTATTGTAGTACCATTAGTATGAGTTAATCCTGCAGGTTTGTTATAAACAGACTGATGTATTATTCTGAAAAGCAGCAGAATGCATTAAGGAAATATTCTAAGCTGCCCTTTATTTGTTTTGTGAATTCAGACTTCACTGTGAAAAGCTATTCATAAGAAAAGTATGTCTTTCTCCATTAGTGTCCTCTTTTTGCTGGAATGATAGCAGCAAGGGAGTTTCTCAAATGTCAGCTCTTTCTAACAGGTAGCGTTATTAATTACATAGAGAAAAAGTCCCTAAATGAAGCATTCGTGAACCGGCACAGCATGTTATCAATAAGCTACTGGTACTAATCATTAGGGTGAAATCAGTAGGTTCTATAGAGAACCCTAAGAAGAACATGCCAAAATCAAGGCTAATGAGTTCTAAAGTACCGAGTTTGTAGTGAGGTAGAAACATTTTCTGTTTTCTTTCAACAAACTTGAGTATTATCTGATATCTGATGTTCCACCTAAATGAGTTACAATTTTACAGTAAAGTTTGATTTATTTTTCATTGCACATAATTATCTGTGCAAACTTAGCAAAAGTTTAAAGTTTAGATAATTACAAGAAAATGACAGGATAAAATCTGCTTCAATTGAAACAAATGTGTTTTCTATTTTTAATAAGACTTATGCGAGTGCTATTTTAGAGGGTGGCAATTTGACTATCGAATGGTTTTAAAAGGGGCACAAGCTTCAGAAATGATGAAATGCACAGAATAGATATTTTTCTAAGCTTTCAATTACATCAAGTGGTTTTCGGTATTGCATTCATTTATATATTGCTGAATAAAATGTTTTGTTTACCACAAAAGAATGCCATTTAAACACTTGCATAAACAACATTTCTTTCTTCTTTTTGCAAAGAATAGCAAGCAAATTCAATTCCAAAAATAACAGAATCATGGAAATTTCAAGTGTTCTAATAAAATTTTAAAGGGCTAGTGGAGGAGGTTAGAAGATTTTCTTTTAAAGTTGTAGCAACTGATTAAAAACAACTTTAATAGAAAAAAAATTTTTGCATCTATATGAGAGGTATATGGGACTTGTGTTTGTATAAAGTTTATCAAAAAATTGAGTCAAATTCTCTTCTTAAATAGTCCCAAGGTTTTTGGATATAATTATTATACTAATACTATGCACAACAGTCTTGTGATCTGTAAACCAGGTGAGACAGCTAATAACTTAAAATAATTTTGAAATTTTCCACCATTTTCATATCAAGTCAAGAACAAAGACAGAAAGCTATACTTACGAATAAAACTTTTATTATAATACCTGAAACACAGCTTTGATATTAAAAAATTATAACTGTGTCAAGAATATTGACAATTTATACAGATCTGATCATAGCTCTAGGAATAACAAAAAACAAAACAAACAAAAAATGACAGGTTTTTAAGCTGAATTTACTCCTATTAAGCCTGCTGCCCCTCTCCAACCTTTACACATAGGAACAAAAACAAAAAGACTAAAAAGAAAATTGTTAAAAGGGAATGATTAGAACTATGACCTTATGGAAAGCTTTCTAATTATGAGAAAAAATATAATTAAGCACTTTAGGTATGAATAACAAACAATTATTAGTAAAATATTATCCATATTTCAAAATCTTAACCTCATAAATGAGCTTCGAGGAAAATGTAACATTATCTAGCATTTTTAAGCAACCTGTAATTCATTTGTATATATTATTCGAGATTAGTAAGATATTATTAGTGCTGAAGCATCCATATATTTGATTTTGTTCACTAACACTAATATATGAACAAGTCTAATTTTAAGATAAATGTCGCCATCATCTCAGTGTTGTTTTCCATGACTTTCACAATACTTGTTCTACCTACTTACCCGCATCTCTGGTGTAGAAGAGGAGGAGAGGGTGATTGCCAAAGAGGTGGGTGTTGCAGGTTCTTCAATGGCACCTCTTGCAATCATCAACTTAACCCTATTTCCACACTGCCTCAAGACTTGTGCTACTTGCTCACTGCTCATTCCCGCCAAATCAGTGTCACCAATCTTTAGAATGTGGTCTCCACTGCATAATCGTCCATGCTACATAAAAAAGAGGCTAAATAGTTAGGTTACTGTTCTTGTAACTGCATTAGAGAAGTCCTAAGTGAGGGAAAAGAAATAATAAAAGGTGGCACTAATATGCTGCTGTGGCAATCATGGGACATTAAATATGTAATTACAGTATCAGCTGCCTCCAAAACCATTCTAGCATTATCCAGTGTAATATAAAAAAAAATGAAATTAACAAACACTCCTTAAATTAGCTGAGAGGAACTTTAATTTTGATTTATATCTACTAAATGCAAGAAAAAGTTTTATGACTGTTTTTGAGAGCCAGAGAGCAAAAAAGGTTATTAAGCAAAGCTAAAGTCACCATGCAAATAAAATACACAGTAGTTCATTTCAGATGCCCATTTTGGAATCTGAAATGAACAGACATTTCTCAGACAAAGAAGTAAAAGCAGCAAGTAAATATATGAAAAAAGGTTCCACATCATTGGTCATTCCAGAGATGCAGATGAAAACAACACGGAGATGCCACCTCACGCCACAAAGAAATCAAGAAATCAACCAATAACAAATGTTGGAGGGGTTGTGGGGAGAAAGGAACCCTTCTCCATTGTTGGTGGGAGTGCAGACTGGTGCAACCACTATGGCAATCAATATAGAGATGCCTCAGAGAACCTGGACTAGAGGTTCCACTTGATCCAGCCATCCCTCTGCTGGGTACCCTTCCAAAAGAATTTTAAAAATCATATTACAGTGATATATACACACCTATGTTTATAGCAGCACAGTTTGTAATGGCTAAAATTTAGAAACAGCCCATTTGCCCATCAGTTGGAAACTGGATAAAAAAGATGTGGTTTTTCTATAAAATGGAATACTACTCAGCCATAAAGAATGAGAAATTAGATTCATTCATAGGAAAATGGATACATATTGAGGATATACTCCTAAGTGAAATAATAAGTCACACGTGTAAATACCGAATAGTTTCTCTGGTGTGAAAAACTGTAATAGTACATAAGATCCTAATTATGTAATTGACAATGTGAAATGGGAAAAAAAAAAGGCTAAAGGTGTAGGGAAAGTGGGAAGGGTAGGAGAAAGGTAATAAGGGAAAGAAAAAAAATAGGAGAAAATTAAAAAAAAAAAAACAGAAATAAAATGTTTGTAAAGGGGAAGGGGAGTAGGGGGTGAGGGAGGGTAGGAACAAGGGGAAAAAAGGAGAACCAAAACTTGTCATTAAAGGTACAAGATCCGAATGATGAATGTAACTGTACTGTATACCTTTAATGTAACAATAAACTCAATGAGAAAAAAATACACAGTGGTTAAAATGTGTTGCTATCTACAACATAATATTGCCTTAATCCATGCTTTTCTACCCGGCTATTATAAGTATTCCGAACATCTGCATTAGCAGATGAAATCCTAGTGAGGTGAAAATTCAGATAGATAAGTGAAAAGCAGTCTTATAAGGCTCTACAAATACTGTAACAAAACTTTCTGCAATAATGGAGTTGTTCCAACACAGCAGTTACTAATGACATCCGGCTGTAGGACATTTGAATTGTGGCTAGTCAAAGCAAGGAACTAAATTTTTAATTTCATTTAATTTTAATTAATTTATACCCAATTTAGCGGTATTGGGAGAGTGTAGTGCTATACAGAAGATAAAACACAAACAGATAAGAGTTCTTTCTCAAGCTTATCAATGTCCCTTTGATATGTGAAAGGAGAAAAATTTGCAAACTACTGCGTTACTGTTAATGCCGCTACTGAAAAGGTTGCCATTAATGAGCCTTTCATTTATGAATGAGACGTTCGATTCCAAGTTTGAAACTGAAGTTCAAGTGCACATGTAAAAAAGTAGCTTTAGAAATAAAATGTTATAATGAAGACAACAGTTAAACTAGCAGAACTTTCCAATATAAAACATGAATCATAACTAATAAATGTATGAAACATTTTCACACATATCCTAAACATATGTATCTTAAATGACAATTCTTCAATGCACTATTCTTTCTTTTTTTTTGGTACCAGGGATCGAACTTGGGACCTTGAGCTTGAGAGTCAGGCAGTGGAACTATTGAGCTAAATCCCTGGCCCACAATGAACTATTCTAAGTGATAAAAATAGGCTACAGGTCATATACAAAGATGATACCTGTAACCCTTCATTAAAAGGACAAATTGAGCTCTGTTCTTTCCCTTTAACAATTTCTTCATAGTATCTGGTGATTATAAAACAGGTGAGCAGGCTTCAAAGATATGAGCATAAAACAATTGCAGCTACCTCTACAATAATCAAGACCATCACCTTGGTTTCGGCTTAGTCTGTGGTTCTAAAGAGCACTATTTGTCTGTAACTGTAACTTAGGGTCAACATCCCTTTTCGAAAGTATTCCCCTCCCAGTTCTACAAGAACAGTCCAATTAAAAAAAAAAGATCCTGCCTCAGTTTCTTTGCCCTTATCTGCGTTCAAGGTCTCACTTTCCTAACAGAAAGCAGAAAAGGTAAAGCCATCTTACTGGGTAAAACAGCATTAAAAACTGACTGGCTTGGCTCACCTGATCAGCAACCCCGCCAGGCAGAATGGTTTTGACAATCACTCCGGTTGCCTTTCCTCCGATGATGCCAAATCCCAGACCAGACCCATCGTTCACCAGTTCAATAGTTTCTACATGCTGCCAGTGGACCTAAAAACAAAGCTCCCATGTGAAGCTGTAGAATTCTATAAACACTGAAATGTTATATTACAGCAGATATTGTAATAATTATTTCATTGGTATTAAGTAATTGAATCCAGACATGCTAATAAGCACCAAAGAATGAATCCCTTGCATTTTGTATATTTCTCTTTCAATAGATGATTACTCCTAATGATATAATCCCTCTTAAGATCATCAATACATTGCTTTTTATATATTTGCAAGATTTTTTATACAACTTTTAAAAAAGAAAGGCTAAAAGATCAAGGGAAGAAAATGGTCATGTGTCAAAGATGTCTTCTGCCTAATCCTGCCTCAAGGAAAGAGTATAAATTAGATGACTTCAAAGTCACTGGAAACTAACTGTAACAAAATAATTTATCATTTACAAAGCAAAGTCAAAATTGTATTTATCTACAGATAAATATAATTTTAATTTTGTTAAGAGATCTACTCTTTTGAGAAATACTGCCAAAATACTACACAGAGAAAGTACACTGTTTTAGAGGCTATAAATGTAATCATAATTAAACAACAAGTACTCTAGGTTGGGCAAAGCTAATAGAATAAAAAGCCAAAAATTCCAGAAGCACCTACAGAGATTAAAAACATGGAAACAAGGAAAGAGAACTAGAAAAAGTGTCTTCTGTTCTTCTTGAAAGTGCAGGCACTCACGGGGTTGGAATGTGCTGAGATGGTACTGGCTGCAGATGGGGAGCGGGACACGCTGGGGCTGCCCCTGGCGATGACCAGCTGCACAGCATCTTTGGCTTTCTGCAGGATGCTGACCGCCTGCTGATGTGTAATCGTCTGGTCCAGCACCTGTCCATTGATGGCAAGGATCTGGTCAGTTTCCTTCAGTCTTCCATCTCTACCAAGGATGAAAATGGGGTGAAGAGAGTTATGTGGCAGCTCTCAAGGCAAAGACAGCTTTCTTGGCGTGTGCATCCAGATTACTCAATATTGTTTGTAAACTTCGTCATTTTTGAAGCTTTTTCCTGCACTTCTACCTTTAAACACATATGCTAAGGTAATTCAACTGCTATCTTTACTCAATCCTCCACTTACAAGGCTTGTTTTTTTCTTTGTAACTATCCACTAAATATATTCATTGTATTTCACATGGTCTTATTCTTTAAAAATGAAAGTATATATGAATCCTTGCTTGGAGTATAAATAGAGTCGCTTCTAACATAGTAATCTTTAAAGTCAAATAAGAGAGGTCATTTTATCGCAATCAAAATATTCTAATCAATTATTTTTCCTCATTAAAAAATAGTTAAACTTTTTGAGAGCTACTTTCATTTCAAAGGACTTGCTTTTTATCACAACAATGTGAATGTCTTCTAAAAACTGGTTAATACATGTTTTCGTTTTCATTCATTTTTGCTTCTTTTTGAATTTCCCTGTGGTGATCAAAACTTCTGAATGTGACACAGAAAGCAGAGAAGATGCTGTGGCCACCTCACCTGTGAGCCACACTGCCCTCCTGTATTTCCTGCACAAAGATTCCCAGCTCTCCCCGGTTTGCACTCCTGAGCCCCACAACACTAAACCCAAGGCCTCCACGTGAAGGTTTGAGGAGCTCGAAGACTTCAACATGGCGACCCTGTGCAGGAAACAAAGCAAAAAGTAAAACTAAGAGCTGATTGCTATAGTACAGTCCTCTCACTACTGGCATTACTTGTTTACAGTAACAAAGTAAGAAACTGAAAAACATTTCTAAGATAATTTTTACGTATCAGCTAGATACAGGACATTTATTTTCCCTATATATTTCTGGAACACAACATGTTATACTGAATTTAAAATATGATAATTAAAAAAGAAAAATCTAATAAAAAAACCTCTCAACCACCAATCTCTGACAAAAAAACTTTTCATTTCAAACTTTTCAAATGTTATAAATGTCACTATATTATCCAGGATTGTGTAGTATTTTATCATAATAACAAGAAGAAATGTTCGTACCTGAGCCATATTTTTGATCAAGTGATCAAATTCATCACCAGGAGGTTTCCCATCGGGGTGTGGAGTACAAGAACCTGTAAGTGCCTCTTGATTCCCACTATTTGAGGATAGCAGAAATGATTCATTTTGCAGAGTAGGAATCACAGAGGATTTGACATGAGGAATGTGGGCATACTCAACATTTGAAGTTGCTGAAGCTGCAATGTTTACCTAAGAGTAATAGAGAAATTAACCATAGTAATGTCTGATCCAGTGAATCAACACATTATCAGAGGTGGGTTCAGGAACCCCCCAAACTTGCAAGGGGGGTTAAAAGAGGATGATCTTGTAGCTACTTTACCCTTAAACTTGGTCACTGAACCTCAACTCCATGAAACAGTTGCCAGAAGCGTGAGCAGAGCTGGAAGTCCAAGGACAATGACATAAATAGTAACAACAAAGGATTGTTTGTGTGTACTTGTTATATAAAGAACTCCAAGTTAAAGCTATGACTTGTAACTAATAAAACACTAAGTCTATCTTAATTTCATATTTCTGAAGGGTGTCAGGAATGACATTTTATCTACAATTATGCATCACAAAGATTAAATCAATGAGGTTACAGGATCATTCTGACCTCTTTGCCTAGCACTCTGTTCCTCCCCACTTAGCTCCAGCTACAATGAACAGTCAAACTTCTCATTCCAACATCCAGGCACAGTCTGGCCCAAATATCCCCTTCTTTACTTCTTCCTTCCATTCAGGTATGCTCAATCTTGTCTCAGAAAAGCCCTCCCTGCCAACCTGATTCAACACAGCACCACCACTGTGCTGTACAAGCTGACCCTGCCCTCCTGCACAGCACTTATCACCACGTACCGTACCCGTTGTCATGGAGTTTCCACCTCAGTTATTGGAAGCAAGCTAGAAAGCAAAATTTTGTAGCAGAAGAACTTGACAATTTATTTTCTATGAGGTCACCATTATCTAGAAAAATGCCTTGCAGAGTTGGCCATCAAAAGCCCTTTGCAGAATAAACATTCATTTGTCCATTTTTAAGGACATATTCTGATCCAATCTCCCAAATAACTTTTTAAATATCATTATCTCTGCTTTGCAGAAAATGAAACTATACACAGTCATGCACCTGGTAAGTAGTTTGTCACCTAAATTTTTTATTATGGTGTCTCTTTCATCTGTGTATTACATACAAGCATATAGTCATTTGAAAAATCACTTTTGGAAATAAGATATGAAATAAAGGCTCTCCATTGACAGAGATATCAAAATTTTTTACAGTATGTCACTAATCCATGTATATTCATTTGTTACCTATCCTTAAAAACTAATCAGAAAATTCAATAAGTCATCAAATATACCAATAATTCAATAATTATATTGGGGATCTATAATCACGATAAAAATGATCAATGTGTTAAGTAGAGACTTTTGGAAATCCTCTCAAATGCTTATTTTAAAATCTACAGCAGGCATGATCAATTATTTTCTTTTTCAAAAGCAAGCTTCCCATGCCAAGATTAACTTTTTTTTATCCCGAGCCATGGCAACTCTAGCAGTCTGCCAGCACAAGATACACAGCTCAGGTTGAAGCAGATGGTAGAATGAAATTTGTGACAGGCTGAAGATTCCACACACCAAGACCTAATGCCTATGGTATGCTTGCATAGGAAAAAATATTTGGACTTCTACTGTGGTAAGCCAGAATGAACAAATTACACTCCAAGAATAGATAGTCTATAAGAAATTAACTGCTGAAGTGGAAATTCTGATACTATGAAAGACTAGGTGTGAAGGCACTCCAAGAATAAAGTTAATAGGAGCAGAAAAAACACAAGATTACAATATGAGACTCATGTATAAGTAATATCAATTATCTTTTCTTAATTTATTAAAAGTTTGAAGAATGCCAATTATTTCAATTTCCTTGAAACTTATATAAATATGAAGACAATTGTTGCCTATTTAAAATGGATAATATATACAAAAACAATTTATGCCATCAAGTCTTGTTTGTAAACTCAAAAATTTAGACTCACAAGAAAAAGCACCAAATTATGTTTTGATTTCATTTGTTATAACTGTTTACTATAATGCTTCTTCTGAACTACATTCTCTTAGAAACAAGAATCTCCAATGCTTTGATAAATCTGTACAGAGAATTATAAATGTTTAATAGAAAGAATTTGACTCCCATCCTTGCTTTATAGAATATGAAACAAACAGAAGAAAACACAAATACCTGGTGATTCTTGCACACAGATGTCTGCATGATTTGTGGAAGTAGCTAGTAAATGGGCAAGATCACCATATAACCATCTATTCTCTTCAACTTCTGCTAAGTACATCTAGAAAGCGCTTTTATGCACTGATAAACATGTATTAATTTATAGATTTTAACTAGTGCTATTACTTGAAAGATAACTTGAATGAAGTTCTATAAAGTATCATTCTAAAAGCTTCAGATTCAGTGTAGAAGGTCAGGTCACAGTACCATCTCAGAATTCAGATGTATAGATAAGACTCTCTTACAAAACGCAATTAGAACTAATAAGTGAGTTACTCTAAAAGGTTAAAGCAGGAAGTATAACATATAACAAATATATAACCTAACTGCCTTATTTTTAATTTAAAATATCTGTATAATCCATAAATACCTTGATATGTGGATAAGATCATCTTTAATACAAGTCCAAAAATTGGAAGACTTTACCATCCTGATACATAAAGCACACTTGCGGTATACTGCTTATTTTAGCTCTTCAAGTTCAAGCACTGATTTGAACACTTCAAAAAACAATTTCACGGAAGAAATATTTTCAATTTGGTCAAAAAAATTAATTCACCTATATGTGCTTTATTAGTTCACCTATATAGTTTTTAAATTTTGTGTTTTATAGAAAAAGTCAAATTTTATATCATCATAAAATGATAATGTAAATATAAAAAGTATAAATAACTTCAAAAACAACTTTTGGCAAATGTACCTATAGCAATCAGAGCTGCAGAGGTATGTAAGCCAGAGTACAGTATCTAGGGTTTAGATACTGGACACTTGGTACCTTACAGGAGAGGTGGACAGTATTTTTTACCTAGCAAGTTACCTGGAACTGTAACTGCGCTTCTGTAACGCATCCCAAGAAAACAAAATTCTCTTTATTTCTATAAATAATTTCATGTCATTATTTAAAAACTAATGATATCGAAAAGACACTAACAGTTCTGCCCTACTGTATCGATACATAGCAAAGTAGTAAGTCCAGTGCACAGTGAAGAAGGATTACATGGAAGCATAAGCAGGCAGGGATTATTGGTGTTCATTTTAGAGCTGACCACCACAGTGCAACATACAAACAGCTGAGGTCCCAGACAGAGAGAAAACTCTTGAAAGCACAAGAACAAAAAGGCACTTTCCTCAAAGAAGAGAAACCGTTGACTTTTCAGGCAGAACCACACCAGCCAGAAGCTAACAGGATGAATTTAAAATAATAACAAGCATAGCAACACACACACACACACACACACACACACACACACACACACACACACACACACACACACACACACACACACACACACACACACATCTTCACATACACACACACACACACACACACACACACACACACTGTTGGCTCAGATCTATACAAAACAGTAATGCAAATTCTTATACAGAAAGAAAATTGTCTGATTGAAGACCCTAAATGCAGGAAAGACTGTAAGTACAAAAAGGGTTTAAAATTTGAGTGAAATCAGCAGGATTTGTTGAAAACTGTAAATAATCTTAACTGTGAAGTTTTAAATATATGTATGGAAACAGAGTAATATAGTTTCACAAAAGGCAAGAGTGGTAACAATAAGGCTGAAGTAGTCTAAGTTTCTTGAATCTTCCAGAAAGGGGTAACTGTACTAACTAAAGCAGGATCAAATCGATTAAGGACACATATTATGTGACACAGGACTTACATGTAAAATATATTTGAACACTGTACTGTTTTAATAAAATCTCATAAGAAAATGGCCAAATACAGAGAAACATCACCAAAAAAGATATATCAATGGCAAATAAGCACATAAAAGATGTTCATTACCATTGGCTGTTAAAGAAATGTAAATTAAAAGCATAAAGGTCTACACTATACAGCTCGATGAATAGTGAGGATGTGAGAAAGTGGACTGTTCATACAGGAATGTAAAACTATACAGTACCACTGAAAAACAGTTCGGTAGTTCCTGAAAATTACATATGCATTTACTAATATCCTGAATATTTGTCAGAGAGAAATAAAAACCTGTGACTACACAGATCTGTAAAGAATTATTCACAGAGCAGCTTTATCTATAAACCAAAAAGTAAATAAACTGGAAAAAATAAAATGTCTTTGAATAGGTATGTCCACACCACAGAATACAACTTGGCAATAAAAACAAAAGGAATGCTAACATGCACAACTCAAATGGACCAGAGCATTAAGCTGTGTGGAAAAAAAGCCAAGTTCAAAATGTTCTCTTTTTTTTTTTCAAATGTTTTATTTTTGTAATATTATTGAAATGACAAAATTATAAAGATAAAAAAGAGATTATAAACGCTGCTCAGGGTTAGAGATGGTACAGGAGGAAACTGGGTAGGACAGGAGTAGAATGTGAGAGACCTTTGTGATGATAAGGTCTACCTGGTTTTGATTATGGTGATAGCTACACAAATATCTATTAGTGGAAATAATGACACAAATTTCAAAATTGATACACAATGTACCTATAACAAGTTTCCAGGTTTGAACATTTTATTATATTAGTGAGATACAACCACTGGGAGAAACTTGGCGACACACCAACAGGACCTCTCTCTACTACATTCAGGATTTCTGGGCTATGGGGAGAGCTTTCTACCTAGGATGTGCAAGTCCCTGAGCTCTATCCCCAGTACTATAAAAAAAAAAAAAAAAAACCCTACAAATCTCTAATTCTTTCAAAATGAAGTTTTTTAAAAAGTTGACTTAAGCCATGTATATATTCTATCATCTATAACACCTAAAATAATAAAGTATAAATAGCATGTTAAATAGAAGACAATGAAATAAAAATAAAAATTAAGACAACAGGGAAACAAAAGATGACAAAATTAAACCCAAATTTGTCAACAATTACATTAAATTTAAGAGAGTTAATGGCTTAATGTAAAAGGTTAAAATTCTCAGACGAAGGAACAAAACATCTCCAAAATACATGTGGATAACCCGTGTTAGTTACTTTTCTCTCCTTGCTGAGACAAAATACCCAACATTCGAACTTAAAAGGGTAAAGGTTTATTTGGCTGACCATTCATTCATAAAGGTTTCAGCCCATGATCAGCTGGTACCAAGGGAGGATGGCAAACAGGTACTGCAGAGGAGAAACAAGGCACAAAGTAGCAAAAGCAACAAGGGACCTTAGCAGTGTTGCTCTGTCCCTAGACTAAATGGATGAGAGCGGTGTCATACCAATTACTCATGAATAATGGTTTAGTGATCACACACCCTTGATCCCAGCATCCCACATTCCAGATTTAGCTACCTTCAAAAAAGATTGCCTTCTTTTTTAGGAGACTTCTCGACACAAGCCACAGCATTACCAATGACGTAAATTTCAAGAAAGTAAAAAACTAAAACCAAGATAAACTGTATAGATATTATATTAACCAAAAGAAATCTCATGTAGCTAAACTAATAGCAGGTAAGTGGACATTAAAGTAGAATGTATTAATAAAGTGGAATAATTTCATGAGGTAAAGTACCAATCCAATAGAAAGTTCAAGCAATCTTAGCAATCTAAAAATATAACCTAAAAGTAGTAAGGCAAAATGACTCAGAACTTCAAATGAGAAATAAGAAAATACAGAATGATTATAAAATATCACTCTTAATAACAGAACAATAGGAAATGCAATATACTGACTTTTGGGGAAGAGCTAGATAGAAGTTATTTTTCTGTTTCTCTCTCTCTCTCTCTCTCTCTCTCTCTCTCTCTCTCTCTCTCTCTCTC
>NW_022900943.1:6420966-6449684 GCF_012274545.1 Fukomys damarensis | reverse complement strand
TTCTGTTTTTCTCTCTCTCTCTCTCTCTCTCTCTCTCTCTCTCTCTCTCTCTCTCTCTGCCTCTCTCTGCCTCTCTCTCTCCCCCCTCCCTCCCTTCCTCTCTCTCTTTCTTTTTTTGGTACCAGAATTGAACTTGGGACCTTGCACTTACGAGGCAGGCAGTGGAACCACTGAGCTAAATCCCTGGCACTAGATAGAAGTTTCATGATATGCCACATCTGGTAAATAAGGTGGGTGAGGACCCAATAAAGTTTGCACAAGCCTGCCTTTCCTCTGAGGGGCACTTGAGCAAGCAGTATCATTCACCATAGTTTTGATTGTGTGCCTTAGAAAGCCACCATGCAAAAGGACTTCTAGAACTGCTTCACAAACAGACAAAAACAATGTGATACATGTGTTGGAGTGAGAGGCAGCATTGTGAGGGGAAGAGGAGAGAAAAGGAGAGAAAAAGAAGGGAGTAGAGGAGAGAAAAGAGAAAAGAACTATCTGTTCCCTACTGTTTATTTCAGGTCAGCATAACTTTTAACAACAAAACTCAACAAGAACATTATTAAACAGGAAATTAACTGAATACCACCCTACAAATAGGTACAAAAATATTAAGCAAGATTATTAGTACACCAAACCCAAAGGAACTTAAACAGCACAAGGATTATGACCAAGTTGGATATTCTAGAAATGCAAGATTTAATTACCATTTGAAAATTGTTTAGTTTAATTCACTACATTAGGACAATAAAGGCAAAATGCAACCAGCTCAAAAGGTAGAAAAAATAATGTACAAAACTCATAAAATCATTACTTCTATTTAATAGTAAATTCACGGTTCGAGGTAGTACATATTAAGGCAAGAAAAAGAAAGAAAAGTTATAAAGACTGAAGTCGACAAAATAAAAACCACAATATTTGCAGGCCACAGAGTTGCGAACAATGAAAAGCCAAATGAAAACAGATAAACTATTAGCACTGATAAGTGATTTTAGCAAGGGTGGTAAATATAAAAATCAATACAAAATGTATGTTTTATTATAAACAACTGGAAACTAAAACTCGAACAGATTCTATTTGAAATATGATAAAATGTTTTAAAAACACTGAACATAAGACAATTCAGAAACAGAATCATATGTATAACAGAATCATTTGATTTACAATAATGCCATCAACGTAAAAGTGAAAGGATGGACTTTTCAATATATCTTTTTCTTAGTCAAATGGATATTTATGGGAAATTATAAAGAAACACCATACACATAAATACTTTCTACTTCACACCATATTCAAAATTTAGAAGGCAAACAATAAAGCTTTTAAGAGAAAAATCTCTATATTCATGGCATAGGCAACGATTTCTTAAGTAGGATAAAACAAAGCAATATCCATTAAAAAATTTGAAATATTGGCCTTTCACAAAATAAAAAACCTCTGATTATTAAAAGACACAATGAAGAGCAGGAGAAAATAGGATGATCTTTTGCAAGAGGGAGGGCATGAAGATACTGAGAAGGGGAAGGGACAGGAGGGGAACAAGTAAAAAAAATTAAGGTGTGTGACATACATGTAACTCCCCACAATGAACGTAACCTCAAGGTACAGCAGACGTTCAAATAAAAACTACTTTAAGAACCAAAAAAGATATGCCACCCAAAAAAGTTTTATTCAGAATTTAGGAAAAACTGCTTGTTAATCAATAAAAGACTTGCAAACCAATATCAAAATAGATTAATAGAACATAAACAGGAACTTCACAAAGTAATATATCCAAATAATCAGAGTATGCAAAGTGCTCAAAAGCATTAGTCAAAAGAAAAATGCAAATCAGAGTAATACGGTACTACAACATAATTCCTGGAATGGCTACAACTGCAAAAATTACATTTAAAGTTCCAGAGGTACCAAATATGAGCAATGAAGTGAGTAACAAAATTCTTCAGACTTTAGTGAGAAGGCAGACCTACAACCACTTTGGAAAGCAGTTCGGCAGAATCTACAAAAGTTGAACATAGGTTGAACACTCTTAATTTGAAAATCCAACATATGAAATTCTCCAATATCTAAAACTTTTTCAACATTAACAGTTCAACATTCCAAGTAGAAAATGTCAAACTTGACTCTGTGACTGGATTTGTCAAAATACAGGAGCCCTAAAAAGCATGTGTAAGATTATTTTCAGTTTATGTGTATAACGTATCTAAGAAATGTAAATGCATTTCATATCTAGACTTGAGTCTTATACCCAAGGTATCTCATTCTGTATGTACAAATAATCCAAAATCCAAAAACAAAAATATAAAATATAAAACATTATCACAAGTATTCTAGGTAAGGGATGCTCACTCAACCTGCATACCCTTTAAGCCCTAGAAATTTCATTCTTAAGTAAATGCATTCTAGACAAATGCATATGTATGGAAACTTAAAGTTAGGCACTAGAATGTTCATAGCAACTTTATAACAAATAAGAACTGGATAAAATGGAACAAACACAAGGGGGGACAAAAATACTCCATGATATTCACAATGGGAAATGGAAAAAAAAAAAACTCCATGGCTACATACAACAATGTGAACAAATCTCAAGACACATGGTAAGGCACTTCCTCAGGAGTTGGAGGGAGGCAGGAGTGTCACCATGAGTTCAAGGCTCCCTGGATCATACAGGGAGCTCAAGGCCAGCCTGAACTACAAAGACAGACTCCATCTAAAAAAAAAAAAAAGGAAGAAAAAAAAGAGACAAAAAGTTAAGACAAATAGGCCAGCACACAGAATATATAACCAAGGTTGCATTCACATAGGGTGAAATACTTATCTGTAAGATAAAAGTCAAAATTATGAACCCTTCAGGGAAAGGGTTAAGCCTCGGGGGAAATGGGGAACAAGAAAGTAATACAGAGTCTTGGAAGAAAGTATTACAGAGTCTTGGTAACTTTCTGTATCTTGATTTAGGTAATGGTTACTTATGTATATTCAATTTGTAAATGTCCCGTAAGTTATCTAATATTTCCCTGTATTATAAGTCATTTCTTAGTTGTATTAACATTTGCAAAATATAATTGAAAAATAAGACTGGAGCATAGAACCTACAGTTTCTAATACTGTAACAATAAAAACACTTCTATTAAAAAAAAAGCAGGTGGCAGCAACAGCCTCTAAATATCTGGCTACACCTTCTGTTTGCAGTTCTGAGTTAAGTTCCTTGACTAAGTACACACTCAAATGAAGGAAAATGTGGAATGGGCATGTGCAGGCAAGGCCTGGTACAAGATGGAGACAGACAGCCCCACACACAACTGATCCAGGTTCATCTGGCTGACACCCAATTTCAGGGTGGATTCTTCAATTAAGTGTTCAAATAAAGACAAATCCTCAGCAAATGTGTTTTAACCTCTATGGCACAGGTGTATTTGTCTTCCTCTAAGACCATGAATTTTTAAAGCTTTTAATTATTCAACTATATACCAAAATATAAGAAAAAAATCACTATATTATACTATATTAAATTTTTATTGTAATATACTTTATTATACTTTTATAAGACTGATGAAATTATGAAATTTTAAAATTATAAATCATTTCATTTTTAAATAAAATTAAGTTATTGTTTATAAGTAATAAGAATTATTAATGTAAAATTAATCTCTTTCCAAAAGTAAATGAAGAGGTAAACGTGTTAAATATTTTAACCATTTAAATATGTGATGCATTTAGTTCAACTCAACTGAATATTTCAGATATGCAGATCACTTAACTAAATCTGCTAAAAATTACTGAAATATCAACTGCTTATACTTCAGCTATCCCTTCTGGGTTGTTAACTAGAAAGAAAGTTAACATCACTAGCTCTGTTTTAACAGTAGCCATTAATTTTTCCAGAATACTTTAACAACTATCTACAAAAATGATTGCTCAAGATCAAACTTAATTTCCTAAAGAATTTGTTGTATATCATCACAACCTATTTGGGGTTCTATTTGTTTTACTTATTCTGAATGCATATCAATAAGAATAAAATGACTCAAATACATATATTAGATGAATATTATATTCTATCATTTTACCTTGAACTAAACAGGAAAAAATGTCCATTGCTTTTGTGAACCTATTTTTGGTGGATTTTAAACAAATACATAAACTATATTGCTAGGGTTTTGGTTTTTTTGTTATCCCTTAGCATAATGACAAATAAGAAAAAAAGGCACTCAGGAGAATTTGCCATAACAGGTGCGCCTCTTAGCAATGCAGCTTAAAAACAAAAATCTGCACCTTGTCTTTTCTTCTTGCAGAGCAAGAAATGCTTATTTTCTCGTGAATTTTTAAAAAATGCTGTACAACACTCTTTGGAACTGATCCCAAATATGAAATGCAATGATGGACAGGATGCTGAGAGTATTCCATAAAATTAATACAGCACCTAAAATGGCAGCAATCACAGGAAAAAATTGTATCTATAATAGGACTCCATTTCAAGTTTAGAACCTTGGTAGGTCTCCTTTTCCATAAATCTTTCAGTGCAATACTGATTAGAGTACAGCTCTGATGCATTATTGAACAGGCAAACTCTCGCACAGTAATTGATGGTGGCACTCTGATTTAATGATCCTTATTTTTAAAGCTAATTAAATAAATTGAGTTGCATGTTCAAAGAGGATTAGCTTAATGTGATGAGATTATTTTGGACATAAAGCAGCTCACAGTTCCTGAACTAAATGAAATACAAAACGGAGCCGTAAGCTATGAGAAAGAAAAACAACATTCCCCCATATAATAAGAATAATTTTACATTTTCTATGAGTTTTTTTATTCATTCAAATATTTGCTCAGCATCTAACATGTCTAAGACACTGGTGATGAGGACAGTAATTAAAATGACAAAATACTTTCCATAATCCTATTAAAAGAGTTAGTTCACACAACTACTGAGATAGGATGACATAGCTGTTAATTCTCAAAGAGCAAAGCAGATATTGGTCTCGAACCCATAATTTGTACATATTCTTAAAGCAGTCTTTACTATAGCATTGGCTGATCAGTTTAAAAATAAAAGGAGTGCTCAATTTAAAAAGTAAATTCCTTACCCTAAGAATGTTTAAGGAGTCATTCTCAGTAATCAAAAATGTAAAGTCTCTGCACCTGCCCCTATTCAGGTACAAGTGCCGAGTTTCAATGGTGTATTTGTCTTAAAAATCCCTGTGCTAAAATGGATAAATTACCAGCCACGAAAATCAAGATGGAAAGCAAAGAACACTTAAAGTCTGGAGAAGGAAATGAATTCAAGAGTATGTTAAGACTCTTGACTTTTCCCTTTTGATATTTGTGAAGGCATACACAGATGATGACTACCCAATGACAAGATCAAGTACAAAACGTGTGTTTTTATGCAATATTGTCAACTGAAGTGAATCGCCACTTACCAGGTTATGTTATCTTATAAATTTCAGTGTTCATTCAAACCTCTATTTATGAAGATTTTATTCATTCCTGAAACTACATACAAGAAAAGACTTACTGAACTCATTCCAACAGGCACATTACACCGAAATGTATGCTCAGGAAGACTACTGCAAAGTATATTGTGTGTATTTTATACATTACTTTTTAAAAGAAGGTTTAAATGACACTAAAGCTTTGAGAAATATTCTGAAAAGATTTAGATTCCCCCCAAATTTCATAAAATATATATGAACATTTGGAAAATTATTGGAGAATAACTTCAAGTTAGGCATAATTTTGTTTCATTATTGTTTCAATCTTCATTCTTGTTATAAAAAGGAATTTTAAGTTTACAATCTAAAAAAAAACCTTAGATCCTACAATGGAGTAAACCATATCAAAATGTTTACCATATCACCTGACTTTCTACTGAGATTCTAACTTCAAAAATGAATTCTTTTTCAAATTTGTTTGACATTTTTAAATGGCATTTTGCTATTTTACTATTTTTATGGGGGTGGGAGGTATTTATGATAGGTTGGAAAAAAACCACAAATTCTTTTCAGTTTCTGTCATCAAGAGTAATAGTTGGGCCGGGGATTTAGTTCAGTGGTTCTGCCACCAGACTCACAAGCACAAGGACCAGAGTTCACTCCTCGGTACCACAAAAAAAGAGAGAGAGAAATAGTCTACCTCCCTACCACTTACATCACTTTAAGAAATTTCTGATGAAATAGTAAAAATTGTTAATTATATTAAAAATCTTCACCCTTGAATGCATGTTTTTCAGTATGCTGCATTTCAAAATAGTAAACAAATCTAAAGCAAAAAAAAAAAAAATACAATGACTGTCTAAAGGCACTAATTTTGAGTTGCAAGCTGAACTAGCCACTTTTTAATGCATATCTTGAGAAAATGTCTAAAAATCGAATTGATTATGCACACTTGAAAGACAGTTTTTCAAAAATAAACAAAGTAAGCCTGCCAATTTAAGGACAACAGCTGACAGTAATTGTTGCCAAAAATAAAATTTGAGCTTTCAAGCAAAAATAACGATTTTGGAACACTTATGTCTACCACCCTGAACTTGACAATTCATATTTTAAAGATTTTGTTGATAAGACCTCAAATAATATTAGCAAGTATAATTTTTGATATTATATAATCAAATGCTTGGTTTTGCCATTTTCCAAATTTCCAAATGGCTAAAGTGTTGTAAAATTATGCTCGGGTAAAAGGAAAAAAATCAAAAAGCAAGGCAAACTAGTAGATTTTACTGTAATAAACTATGGAATATTCATTGACTTAGTTTCAGATTCCGTATTTCAGCAAATCATTACAAAACTCACCACAAATTTTCATGCACTATCAGAGAAGAATATCCACAATTATCTGAAAAAGCTAATCTTTTCAGTTTACACAAATGGGTGAATGCAGATTTTTTTCCATACACTTCAACTAAAACTATAAATCCAAATTGATTAAATGTAGAAATAGGTAAACCCAGTTTTATTCTATTATTCACTTTAAAGAGAAAAATATAAAACAATGCCACTCATTAATTTTAAACATGTAAAAGAATTTACTATAATTATTTTCGACGATGATTTAATATTTAAAGTATTTCTCAATTTCGACTAACGTGGTAAATACTGGTGGATATACCACATAAACAAAAGCTATTTGCAGACCTTCATAAATTTTATAACTGGTCATGAGACCAAGATATTAAAAATCTTGCTTTAGAATATTAAACTTCAATTAGTGAAAGAAGCAAAAAGAAAAGAAAAACACTATTTAATAGGTACAACTAAAACACTGGGCTTATGCTTCACTTTTAAGATCCATGTTATTTAGTTCCTATTTTATAAATAAAGGTAAAAGACAGGTTCATTGGATAGTACATATAAATAATAAATATTCATTTTAAGAATAAACAAAATTATCTACCAAAAAATATCAGCAACAGAACAAAAATTTGAGATATCTCTCTCTCCAAATATTTACAGACTAGCTGGCCATAATCTGAGATCAGATAACCACAAGAAGCCCCGAAACCACTAAGAAATCCTTAAATTATGTTCAGTATGCTGTTTAAAAAGAACATAAAGAAAAAATCAATACAGCCCTATAACTGTTACCTGAACCTTGGTTTCGGCCTGCCTGGCTCCAAATAATAGCTTCACCATATAATCTCTGTGTGCCTCCACTTCCCTATTTGGAAAATAGAACTACACCCTCCCTTATAGCACCATGGTAAATGGAGCAGCTCCTGGCACACAGTAAGACACTGACATGTGAGTTGTGGTGGCAATGATGAGGATGAGGGTGATGAGGATGGGTGTGCTTTCTCAATACAGTTTCTAAGTAAAAAGTGCGGAGTCTCCAAAGTAACTCTAGCTATCTGGTTAATTTACTACACTGAAAATTAGTTCTGTGGCAAGGAATGATAAATATTTAGTGAACATTTTTAATGTTTAAGAATACTTACAGGTACACTGATTAAGCAATTTTTTTTGAGCTTGAGTAAACAAGGGATTTAAAGATGAACACAGAATGGATTTTACCCAAAAAAGTAAATGAACTTCAAATAAACCTGAACTACAATGAATTCTAAAGCTCATTTTTATGCTAGTTAAGAACAAATGGCAAGTGGAACACAGCCTATACACCACAGCTTAGGCATGTGTGTTTATGTGGATTTGCAGAATATCTTTTCTTATTTAAATCGCAACAATTCTGTTTTCCTAGTCAAACTTCCAAGACAAAAAAATTCAAGAAATGTAGCTCGACCAAAAATAATATTCTTATATCAAAGTTGAAATTTTCTATATCAGGATAAAGAAAATATCAAAATTAAGTAAATTCATCCATTTAAAATGCCAAGACAAACAGTAATTTAAACAATGAAAATTTAGACAAACGGGGTTAGGAGCTTTTCAATGCTTTTCCTATTAGTTTCATATTTCCAGAAGATAAATAAAACTAATTCATTATTCACAATGTGACTATGGGAAAACTACAATAAAATAAAACCTACAAAAAAGCATCTAGGAATGGGTATGTGACGAGTGATGTCTCTCTATCCCACAATTATCTTTACCCAGTTCATTTAATGTACCATTAAAATCTAGCACAATTATAAGTAAAATCGGGAAAATAGTTCTAGTTAAGAAAACTGATTAAAATTGGGGGAAATAATTTAAGAGAAATGAAAACTCTTAAGGAATTTCAGATTATAAAGCATTTATTTAAATGCATTTCTTTTTAGGAGGGCCATTAACTGTTTTATTTTTGTTTATTTATTTTCATCTCACTGGTCCTTTTATGTAAATAACATTGTTTCAAAATGAAAATGGTGTAAATTAAATACAAATAAAACACTGGCTTTATTAAAGTGCTGAATTCATCTCCAAAGTTTGCCAATTTATAATGATGTGGCCCAAGTTTAAGCTGCAAAACCCCTCTAAGCCCCAGTTTCCTCATTGGAAATAATAGGGCAAACCTACTATATACATCTGACAGACCAGTTAAATGAGACAAGGTCCACAGCACAGAAACGCTTCTTAAAGTAGTAGTTTCCAGAATCAAATGTAAAACCCTCTACTAGATCTATTGCTCTTAAATTCTTGGTTAAAAAAAAAAAAAAAAAAAAAACTCATGTAGGTTATATCTAGTAAATGTCATGTTTTTTTCTTTCTTCAAAGACTAACTTTGAAACAAAAATACCATACAATTAGCACCATTTGTTGTTTCAGACACACATGCATACCCAATAGCAAGATGGTGCTGCATTTTAATCCAGCACTATATAAAAAACTTGAAGTGCCTTCTTGCCCAGGAAAAAAACAAGAATTTTAGTCCATTCACTGGCTCTATATTTACAAACTTTTCGTTAAAGGAACAAACATTTAAAAGCTGTTATTGTACCAAAAATAAAGTATTCAAAATTCCTACAGTAAATAAACTTTATGGTAAATGTGAAAACAAGAATCGCTCCTCTCTTAATTTGTCCTTGATAATGAATATTACAGTCTCAAGAAATACAGAAGATATTTTTCTGTTTGTTGTGAAACTATTTGAGGTATAATGATGTATCATAAAAAGTTCAGAGGTAAGAAAAATCTTTTTCCTTTTATCACAAGCAAAACCCATTGGGAAAAATTCTATTATATTTTCAGTAAGTTTCCACTAATGGAATCAAAGTACACTTTTTCTTTCTGTTCTCCCTTCCCTCAACACCAAATCACAGTTTAACGGAGACATTCTCAGGCGACCATGGTCATTTCCTACCTACTGATGGCAAGGCTACAGATGAGTCAGCATTTTGCTCCCAAACTGGAAGCCACAAAGAGAGTCCCATTTCATCATTTATTCAGCAATAAAGCTGAAGAAACACTGGCAATTTGGCTCTTTAGAACATAAATCAATCACCACTCCTCTTCAATATAGTTCTGGACACATTAGCCATAGCAATTAGACAAGAGAAAGAAATTAAAGCAATAAAGATAGGAAAGGAAGAAGTTAAACTGTCATTACTTGCTGATGATATGATACTCTACATTGAAGACCCAAAAAACTCCACCAAAAGACTTCTCGACTTAAACGACACTTTTGGCAGAGTAGCTGGATACAAGGTCAACATCCAGAAATCAATAGCCTTCTTGTACACAAATAACAGACTCACCGAGAAAGAAATTAGGGAAACAATTCCTGTCACAATAGCACCAAAAAAAAATGAAGTATCTGGGAATCAACCTAACAAAAGAAGCAAAAGACCTCTACACTCAAAACTACAGCACTCTGAAAAAAGAGACTGAGGAGGATTTAAGAAAATGGAAAGATGTCCCCTGCTCCTGAGTACGGAGAATCAAAATAGTGAAAATGGCCATACTACCAAAACTGCTATACAGATTAAATGCAATACCAATTGAAATCCCAACACTATACTTCACAGAACTAGAAAGAAGAATCCAAAAATTCATTTGGAACCATAAGAGACCTAGAATAGCAAAAGCCATACTAGGCAACAGACACATGGCAGCGAGTATAACAATTCCCAATTTGAAACTATACTACAAAGCCACTGTGATGAAAACAGCATGGTACTGGCAAAGCAGACCTGAGGATCAGTGGAACAGATTGGAAGACACAAAAACAACTCCAGATGCACTCAGCTACCTCATCTTTGACAAAGGAGCTGCCAGTCCCCACTGGAGGAAAGATAGCCTCTTTAATAAATGGTGTTGGAAAAACTGGATCTCAACCTGCAAAAGATTAAAACTAGACCCTTATCTGTCACCATGCACTAAATTAAAATCCAAGTGGATTAAAGATCTAAACATAAAAACAAAAACACTAAACTTGCTGGAAGATAAGTTAGGCAGAACTCTGGAAGACATTGGTATAGGAAAAGACTTTATGAACAAATCCTCAGTAGCACGGGAACTAGCAAAAAGAATCAACAACTGGGATCTCATCTTACTAAAAAGCTTCTGCACTGCAAAAGAAACCATCAACAGAACTAAAAGACAACCTACAATGTGGGAAAAACTTTTTACCAGCTGCTCCTCAGACAAAGGACTTTTATCTAAAATACATAAAGAACTCAAAACAACCAGCCCCCCCAAATAAAAAGACCCAATTCTAAAGTGGGCATCTGAAATGAACAGACATTTCTCAGACAAAGAAATAAAAGCAGCAAGTAAATATAGAAAAAATGCTCCACATCACTGGTCATTCAAGAGATGCAGATAAAAACAACACTGAGATTCCACCTCACCCCACAATGAATGGCTGCTATCAAGAAATCAGACAATAATAAATGTTGGAGCGGTGGTGGGGAGAAAGGAACCCTTCTCCATTGTTGGTGGGAGTGCAGACTGGTGCAACAACTATGGAAGTCAATATGGCGATATCTCAAAGAACTAGGAGTAGAGGTTCCATTTGACCCAGCCATCCCTCTGTTGTGTATCTTTCCAAAAGAAGTGAAAGAATCATACCACAGTGATATATGCACATCTTTATAGTGGCACAGTTTGTAATAGCTAAAACTTGGAAAATAGCCCATCTGCCCATCAGTTGGAAACTGGGTAAAGAAGATGTGGTTTTTCTATAAAATGGTATATTGTAGATTCATTCATAGTTAAATGGGTACATTTTGAGGATATACTTCTAAGTGAAATAAGTAAGGCACACATATGCAAATACTGAGTAGTACCTCTGGTGTGAAAAACTAAAATAGTACTCAAGATCCTAATGGGACACTTAGCAAATAGGAAGAAAAGGACCAAAGGTGTAGGGACAGTGAGAAGGATAGGGAAGGGGGAATAAGGGAAAAGGAAAAAAATACGAGAAAATGTAAAAATGGAATTAAAATGTTTGAAGCGAGGAGGGGAGGGTGAAGGGAAGGTGGGAACAATGGGAAAAAATGAGAACCAAGACCGGGCATGTAAAGGTACAAGATCCCAGTAATGAATGTAACTGTACTGTCTACCTAGAATGCACCAATAAATTAAATTTTTAAAAAAAGAACACAACACAAAATAGTATCTTTCAGATGACCAAAGTCCGAACAGAAGAAAAAACTGACTGCTTAGTTTCCAATATTCTTCATCTTCCTATAAATCTAAAAATGATAAATACAAGAAAACATCAGAGCTGCTGATACTGCTACTAATAAAAAACACGCCTCGCTATTTTAGCACAAACTTGATATAACAGTCATAAAAGTCTATATCTACAGATTTGCTTTTCAGACTTACACTGTTTACCTCGATGTTCAAACTGATTCTCTAGGGTTTACCTCAATGTCCAAATGTCCTAAAATTTGCTGCTGTTGAAGACAGAGCATCAGAAAAAATACACAACACAGAATGTACATTGTGTATGTTATCTCACATGCTCATCAGTAGAAAGCCATCATTAGTCCCTGACATTGTGTTCTTAGTGTTAGGAAGATGAAAGGAACATTCCTTTGAAGAATAATTTGAGTATTTTATAATTATAATCAAAGGTGTTACTTACCAGGATGCTGTTAAAACCTTTTCCTTAAATTTTGTTATGTTTGTTACAATTAAAAATGTAGGGAAGTAAATAATACATTACTAAAATACTGTCGGTAATAGGAGGGTTAGAAGATAAAGATGTAATTTCCTAGAAAGATGAATGCAACAGAACAAGAATATACAAGCACTTTACCTCAATAAATCCTTCACAATCTGGTACCACAGTTTCCTCTCCTGCCAACACCCCACACAAAATCTAACTGCTTTAATAACGCTGGTCTGTACCTAGCTCTCTAGCCAGGTTTCTCACACTTGGCACTGAAGACATTATAATCCATTCATTTCCTGTTGTGAGCAGCTGTACTACACACTGTACTGCCATGTTCAGCAGCATCCTTAAACCCTACCTGTTATGTATCAGGAGACCTCAGTTACCTTCCACTCATGACAATCAAAACTGACTCCAGACACTACCAACTGTCTCCTTAGGAGGAAAAGCACAAAATCACCTTCAGCTGAAAGCAACTGCTCTATGCCCTTGTCAATATCACTCCATTTATCTCTGCAGAAAATTTCTACCCATTTTTCAAGACCCATCATAAATGTTTTTACCTCCAACATGAAGTTTTCTCCTTAAGTTAAGTCATTCCTTCCTCTTACGACCTTTCTCCTTCCTAGTTTCCTGTGTTCTATATCTCATTACTGAGCTTTTATTGATTTCAAGCATTCAACAAAGGCTTCACAATAAATGAATATAAGCCGTTCCTAAATGCATTCATGTGACATCCCTCCCATTACCAAGGGAAAATCTGGTTCACTGAATGTCTCACAACAAATAATACAGCACCCTTAACCTTCTTTGTTTGCCTTTGATCTTCGGAAGCTGAAATTAAATGACACTGGGTTTTAGTAACCAAAAGTTCTTTCATATCAAGGTCTTTGACACTCTAGAAAAATAGACCAAAAATGTTACAACATGAAGACTGTATTTCTAGAATAAAAATGAACACAACAGTAATTTGTGATTTCAATTCTCTGTTACCTCAGTATCTCTCCAGTTAGTTCAAGAGATATCATAAATGTAGAAAAATGTAACAAAGAAAAATGTAACCTAATTTGTGTACACATACATTATATATTTCAATGAAATGTGTATTAACCAACACATTTTGGGAGGAAGATGAAGAACTAGGAATCAGGAAATATTAATAAACAACAAAATAACAGAATGTCAAACTGCAGAAAGGCTGAAAATTAGTGACAAGAGGAAACCTCCTGAATGTTGCGTGCCTGCAGGCTCATCTTCCATACAGGCATCTTTTATATCCTTGGGTATCCATATTATTTCTCAAATCTTAGAACTGGTCTGTATTGGTACAGCTTTAAAAATAATCTCAACAATGTCAATTTCTAAGTATTGGCCTCACATTTCTATTAAAATTAATCTTATTTAACAGTTTTTCCCCCAAAAGCTGAAGGTATTAATTTACTCCCTGTTGTCAATTCATAAAGCAAGGCGATTAATTAATCAGAAAAGGAGCATCCACCTATACTGGTCTGAGAAACTTCAGAGAATAAATATGCAAATGCAGTATCCTCAAGGCTGACAAGTTTCTATTATTAAACTGCTAACGCGTTTATTTTCCCCACAATAGCTGGATTTTTGTCATGAATGCGCATTAAGCCTGTAGTTATTAGCGGTGATAACTAGGTGACAGTGAGGACACTACTTAAGAATTTGTATTTGACAGATCACTGACACACAGAGTTTCTTTTTTTCTCTCCTCACTTAAACAGGAATGATGAACGGGAAATGAACAGGAGCTATTAGAGATTATTCAGGTTTAATAGCACATATCCTCTTAGCTGGCTGTGAAAACAATACACAATGTGGCAGAGTTAAACAGAGGCATCAATTATACTCTCAGACCTGTTAATATTTTTGACAATATTTAAACAGCACATCCTTTCAGGGCATGGCTTTTTTGCCCTCTCAGTTACACACCTGTCAAGCGTTTAATTTGCCAAAGGGAAACAGTTTGATTTCTAAGGGTAGTCTTAATACTGAAGAAGCAAACTGCAAAAATTAAAACATTATTGAATATGAGAAGGATCTGAGGGAAAAAATTGTAGACTTAATTCGACATGGCATGTCAGCATCTGTCATTAAGAAACAATATGATCATGCGCTCTAATATGCTGTATATACCATAGGCATTTCAATTATGCACTCCCTCTGCTTCTCTAGAAGAAGGGAAAGTGATGGAGAGGAAGAAAGGGAGAAGTCAAATTTTCTAGTGATGGTAAAAAAACATGGAAACAGCTTGCATCTGTTTAAAATTATTTATTTGAAAACATAACTCAGGTATGAGGTATCCAATAAAGGCTAGCCAATACTAAGATTTGTGTCATTACTGCTTTAAAAGTGTAAAACAAATTGTGTTCCTTAGGTGCATTATTAAGTTATAAATATTAGATTAGCAGTTGGTAAATCTAAAATGACAAAGTTAAGCATATTTTATTTAAATTTTAAAATAGAAAATAATTCAGCTTTTGAAATTTTATTCTAGTCTTAAGAAAAAATAAGCTAATAACCAGAATTAAATTAATAAAGAATGGAGACTGGAGTGGAAAAAAAATCACAGAAATTCTGAGAATTTATCAACATGAAACTCTTCACTCCATCAATCAAGTTTCTACCTTGGAAACAAAAACAAGACATAAGACAGGCCACAGAGCCAAACTCGGGAAAGGATGGCACCAAGAAACCCTAGGCTGGCTCTACCCTTATAAACAACAAGCCACTTAACACATTTGAACCACTGGTAGTAGTATCAGGCTCTGAACTATGTTTTCCTTGGTCCATTTGAGTTAGTTTTCTCCCCTATAAGAAAAGGGACTAAGGAGACAAAAGTTCAAAGACACTTAAGAAATGCCAACAGAATTTACAGACCTCAAAATTTAGTGTGGAAATATATCATTATTCAAACAGTATCATACTATGCTAATCACAGAATAGGAAGTTTCATGATTACGCATAATGGATTTGCTAGTAGGCTGAATTCATCTGAGTCATGTAGGACGCAAGTACCATTAAATCCCCAAATTATGAACATTCAAGTTACAAACTAAAATATATAAAGGGATTTTCCATTACAAACATTCGTAAATGAGAACAAATCATGGAATCAGCTCACTCTGTCTACGTTATCACTTTGATGATTGTAAAAAACAGTTTACAGTGGATCCTTGACTTACAAACTTGAACAGCTCCCGAGGGCTGGTTGTAACTCAAGTTGGTTGTAAGTCAATACAGCTGAAATCTGAAGTTTACCTGGGTACAAACTATAAGTTAACAAGAGGCAGATAAAACTTCCATTAACCTAATTAATCCAAGTTGTTCACATGTCAGGCCGGTCATAAATTGAGGGTCTACTGTATTTATTGTTGTACTGTACTGGACTGGACTACAATTTTAAGGTAATTGTAAAAGTAAAAATAACTTATTTACAGTATTTTTATGTGTTTGATTTTTTAATGCTTTACACTGCATATTTGTGTCAAAGGTGTAAGACTCACTTTGTGGGATTTACAAATGAATCCGATGATTTATGAACATTCTCCCAGAATTGACCTCAGTCATAAGGCAGGGACTTACTGTATTGGAAATATAAAGCAAACTCAACAAGTAGCTATCTTTGTTCCTCTGCTTTGTTAAACACAGTAGACAGAAAGACTCCTGCAAAGTCTGACTCCCTGGAATGGTCAAGAGTACTCCCTGGACTAGTAGTAGAGATGGAAGCAGTATCTGCCAGTACTCTTGTTCCCACTCTCCTCTCGTTCTACTCATATTTTCACTCAATACCATAAGCAAGAGCACATCTGTTTAACTTCTTTACAATCTAAAAGAAACGAGATAATTTCCTATGTCACTTACATTCAGAGTACTAGTTTTTCCAAAAGCTTACGAATCCATTCTGAAAACCAGTCTTTTTGGTAACTTGCAAAAGGGATAAACGCAACCCAAGTACATAGAAAAAAAACTCTATAAATTCATGATCGCTACTTTCAAACTCCAAACAGCAATTCACTATAGAGAAATATTTTTGAAAATTCTTAATTTACTTTTCTTGGGGGTAGGTCAAAAGGCTAGAGAAATACACATCCAGATTAGGGTGTTACATAACATTAAATAAATTCCTCCTGTAATACTTCTATTTCTTCTTTTGTATTTGGCACAGTTTTAGTTTCTAATTGGAGCGGTTCTTTCATTGAATTATGAAATTATTCTTCAAGTCTCATTTTTAACCTTTAAAGTGATATTTGCTAACAAGTCATCCATAACCATTAATTAAGTTAATGTTAAAAACATGAGAATGAGTGCTGACATGAAGGCATAATTAGACTGATTTCAAACCTTGTGACGACAGATCTACTTTAAAAAGATTTTTTTAAAACCTGAGGAATGGTGATTAAATTAAATTAAAAGAATGTTTGACTTTGGTTTCATTCTGTTATTGGGATATATTTCAATTTTAAAGTAAGTGCTCAAACTTTTTAATGTTCATAATTTTTGCAGAAAAAAAACTGTTACATTTAGAAGTTCTAATGTTTATCACCATCTGATGCTGTCATGGAAGCAATCATTGCTACTTACACTCTTAAGAAGTGAGAACTGCAATTCCTCTAACTGATGACAATGTAATTATTTCTATTACTGTCAAAATAGAGGCAATTTCCCTTCCTTACACACCTGATTACACATGCAAATCCAGCCTTATCTGAAATCTTGTAAGTACACTAAATGTCTGAATCTGAATGAGCAAGATCACATGAACAATGAGCCTAGTGATGATGGAAACCAAGCCCACAGCCATGCACCCTGAGCATATTTTTATCATCCTGTCTCCTGCAGGAATTCATTCCTCCACATCCACACAGCTTTCAACACAGTGTCATATCATCTACAATACACAGCAACAATCCTTACAAAAATAACTGGAGGAAAAAAGTAACAGTGAATCTGAATGTCGTGTTTAGAGATTTAAATGACTTCATTGACACATACAAAAATCAGCCTTCAGAAAAACACCAGCCTTTCACAAGATGTAGCCCAGGTTGAAAATGCAAGCTTAACCAGGAATGTCCTACCTGGTCTTTCAGCTGCTGCACTGAGGCCTGTAGGTTCAGAATCTGACTGAAGAGAGGGCTCTGCAGCACTGACTTCAGAAGGCTTAGTTTATCTTCGTTTGCTACATCCCCACGTTCTCGGAGCTTGGCTTGCAAGCGTTCTGTGGCCTGTAGGGCCCGATTTTTATCTATTCCAAAGAACAGTATTAGTTATAACAGGATTCAAAACACACAAGTCAAACCTATGAGGGCCCCATGATGTAGAAATCCTAAAACTGTTCCTTTTGAGTACATAAAATTGTTCTTTTTACTTGAATAAAAGTACAAAAAATTTTAATGGAGTACAACAGTATAAGAGGTAGAAGATTGAGTACTTTAAACATTTTTTCCTCAAAATTAAATAGTATTAGGGTTTGTATCTAGATGTCCCCCTAAAGCCTCATGCAGTCATAGATGGGGCTGGATCCACAGCATGTGACTGATTCACTAGGCAATGATAGGATTAATGGTGCTAGGATCAGGGGTACACGTGCTATCTACCTGAAGGGCAGTATCCAGATACAGTATAAGCAACACAAAGAGGCTTGCTGGTAGCTGCTTTTGCTTGTTGCTTCTGTGTCATTTGCTTGTTTTTGACATCTTCTGCCTGCCATGAACTATTTCTCCTGTGCCATGCCACTCTGCCTTGGAGCCAGCTGATTATGGGCTGAAAACTCTACAAACTGTGAGCCAAATAAACCTTTCCTCTTTTAACTTTGAGGGCTGAGTATTTTGTCTCAGCAATGAGAAAAGTAACTATGACATATAATATATATACATATGCTTTCAATCAGTCTAATTGGTGGATTCGTGTGGAGAAAAAAGGGGAGGACTATAACACATTTCAGTAAATGCGTCCCTCAAACTTGGAAGTATTGTTGTTTAAAAGCAGAGAAATGGGTGTAATGTATGAAATATATATAAATATTCAATTTAATTTTGGGGAAAGATAGTTCTATGAATAAAATGTAATGGTTTCGAAAGTACATGTATTATTCTGATGTGTTTCTAAATAAATTCAAAATTATAGAATGGTTTGCTCCTTAACATATAAAATTGTTATATTTTGGATATTGTGATTCAATGGCAATATCCATATCCACTTATTAGTGAGATAGAGTTCTAATTTTTCTTACATATAAATAACAATATACATACCTTTTTAAGAAGGGAATATATCAGTTGTTTGTAAAATCACAAAATAATCCAGATGATATATACTTTAATTTCAATGCCAAACGTTTCAACTTTTATTAAAATTATATAAAACCAAATGAATTGTAATCATGAAAATGCTGAATCACAATTTCCAAACTATAACAATTTTATATATTATGGAGCAAAACATTCTATAATTGAGCATTTATACAGAAATATATCAGAATAATATATTTTCTTTCAAAACCATTAGAGTATATTTATGGAAATGTTTCCCCAAAATTAAATAAGATATTGATATATTTCAAAGTAATATAATTCAAATAATTATTAAGTACCTTATATATCACAGTTACAATAATAAATTTTTTAAAATGTCCTAAAAGTCCTAATATCTGACTTGCATATTTCCTGCAATCATTACCAAACATAAATATCCAGATCTCCAAAGCTGAAATAGGGTAACTGAAATAATCAATTTATTATAAATTCACATATACAAATTAAAATGAACAGTATTTGCCCATGCAAAAATTTTAAAGCAAGATACACATAAGAATTTTCTTCTGGGTTATATTTCTCATGATAGTTCAGAATATAAATCTATTATTAATTTTCATGTTAATTCTTAGAAGATATAAAACTCAGTAATAGCTAATAGAATAAAAGAAATGGTTGAAATCAATCTGTATTTCTTCTTTCCATTCTCTTATGAGGAACTTCCCTGTGTGGGTTAGCAGTCTTAATGATGTCTGTCTTTAGCAGACAGTGATACAGGAATGTACAACCATGTGTTTTTATGATCAGCATAGAGCCAGGTACAAAAGTCACAAGATTACAAAAACCCTCCTTTTCCCTTTCCTGCCACCTACTCTTCCTTTACCCATCATAACCTGCCAAGGAAGCAAGCATAGTTTTCAAGGTGAAAGAGTAAAAGCAAAGACCCACTCCAATTTGCATTTCCAAAAATCTACCTGGAAGAGACAAGAGATTGAGCCATCAGATGAATGCAGGTATATATCACACCCAATTACACCTGTAAATAGTTTTTAAAGCTAGTTTCTCTAAAACTAAAAAAATAGTTCAAAAAAGCAATTAACATATGAGCTTGAGATATATGGGTATTTCAACCTAAATTATGGTTGGATATTTCAACCCAAATTCATGTAGAAATTAATGTGCCTTAAATGACATTTCCCAGCCTAAGTGCTTATCACTGAACTCTTTTATTAATTAAAAGCAAGAGTTCAGTAGTATTTCACATGCCACAAATTCAAGAAAAAGGGATGATCTTTCAGTATCAAAAATATTATTAATCTCTCTGGTGTCATCCAGAAAAATACATTAGCAGGAACTGAGTTCAACAATTAGAATGGGTATACATTAAATTTATGAAAACCTATAACTGAAGCACATCTCATGTTTGTTTTTGCTTACAGAGGATGTTTTTTATAATAAAAAAAAATTGTCAAAGTACAGAAATGCATTACCATAGTAAAATGCTCAGAGTTAAAACTTTACGTTATTATAGGAAGAGTCCTTCTGTGCAAAACACATTATATTCAGCTATCCCAATGGAAGGAGTTTCAATTCTCACAAAAGTAGAAAGGAGTATGACTTACCTATGGTTTCCAACATTTTTTTCAAAGTTCAGTGTTTTCCTCTATAATGATTAAAAACAACTAAAATAAAACCCTGGGGAGACAAGAAATAAAAATGAAAAAATTATGTATTATCAGCACTTTACAACTGTACTCTAAAACTGTCCTACAAAGTATCTGATACCACTTTAATTCCTCTAAGCATTAAAATCCTATTGGTTGAACATTGTTCTCTTTATAGGCAAAAAGTGAACATTTTATAATTTATTTGAAGTGATATGCACTCCCAGTAATATTTACAAAGAAAGCATAAATTATGTTTTAAATAAGATGATAGATTTTTTCCAAAAGACTTCCTTAAGAACCTTTCAACATAAAACATTGTGATCTCAGATTAATGTAAAGATCCTTAACCACAGAGTAAAGAGCTTACTTGAATGTGCATAAGAAATGTGAGGGGAAAAGGTTACAAAGAAGACACCTTGCCCCCAAATGTTCAGTCTTAACTGGGGAAACAATATACATACACTCATTAGAAATGAACAGTGACACTAAGTCAGGATATTGACCACTGGAAGATAATACCTTAAATCGTGGATTAAAAATGGAATGAAAGAAAGTATAGTGTTAAACTTTTCAAAGGTCTTAAAAATACCTTCCCACTGATAATATTCTCCTTCCCATTCAAAAAAGAAAAACTCAATTTCTTCAACCCACACAGATCTCATTTTTCTTTTCTTTTTGGTACTGGGGATCGAACTCAGGTCCTTGCACTTGTGAGGCAGGTGCTGGAACCACTGACCTAAATCCCCAGCCCCTAGATCTCATTTTTCATTAACAATGTTTAATTAGATTCTTTGCACACAGATCTGCACTGCCAAAGTCCACATCCCTGTCCATCTTCAATCTGTGCCAGCCAACAACTCTGCACAACTGTCTCATGGCTACATCTACGTTTGCCTCACAGAAAATCCTGAAGTCTTGAGGAAGTCAACGGGTCATTCTTCCAGTGAAAAACAGGAATCTATCACCATACCATCTCATTCCTCATCTAAAAGATCAGACAGGTAATTTCTTGGAGAAAGAAACAGGTTGCCCCAGCCCTCTCGAAGGGAAAGTACATATGGCGTAAAAGGAAGTGCGAGATGTGGATGAGCAGATGCATGGAACACCAATGCCTATGATCTGCTCTCTACAATAAAAGAACAGTACTTACTGACTTTCCTTATCCCAATTTAGAACACACTACTGGAAACCAACCCCATCCAGTCCAATAGTTCAACTGCTGGTACATGATTTAAAAAGTGCCCTGGTTTCAAGAAAAGAGGACACTGTCTGACTTCCCACACACTAAATAGCAGTGTGACCATGAGCAAGGGGCCAATCATATCAAGGGCATTTCCCTAGAAAACATTCATCAGGAATGTTGTGATAAATAAAAGAGAAATAAAGTACACCAATTTACAGCTCACAGAACACCTCATAACTATAAAATATATATTGAAGATTACTGCTTAGTCCATTTAGATAGGCATCATGATACAGAATGCAGGCAGATCTAAAAAATAAACTGACAATATTTTAATTACTATTTATTTTTAAAAAATAATTTTATGGTACATTTAGGGAATATTATATAACATTCATCATTGGAAATCTGCACCTTTACATAATCCATATTGGTTCTTATTTTTCCCCATTCCCCTTTACAAAGAAAATATAATATTACATATAATAGCATAGTGGTGGCACATATCCATAATTCCAGCACTCTGCAAGGCTGAAGCAGGAGGGTCACATGAGTGCCACGACCCTGACCATCTTGTTCCCCATAGTATTTTTCTAGTGCCACATGTAGCATTCTTTCCATTCTCTTGGTAAGACTACAGAGGAAAGTTTAAAATCCTACTCAAAGTCACCAAGTAGTAAGTAGCAGAAACTGGAACTTGAAATAAACCATGCCCAATTTTAAAGACCATACTCTTCACACTACTTCTTATTTTCCAGATACTCTTGTCAAAAAAAAAAAAGTCACATGGCCAAAATATATATTGTCAAATTTGAAAAATAAGGTGCAAGACAATGTTTGAATTTGCTACTACTTGTATAAAATAGGAGAAAATACTTGTGCAAGTAAAAATTAATTGGCATATGTTTATAAAGCCTAAGAAATACATGTTAACAAACTATTTCTGCAAATTTTCAGGCACTAAGTGAATGAGATGTGACACAGCCAGAGAACACTGACATTTATTTTTCATTGCATTTTCATCATATCTTAACATAGGCTAGCCATATTTGGTAAATAAAATATGTTGTCTAAATTTGATTTTGAGATAAATGAATAATTTTTAATGTAAGTCCCCAACGAGTTATATTAAAATTTAATTTGTTATTTATCTGATTCAAGTTTATGGTGGCATTATTTGTTATTTTATCTGGCAACCTTATCATATGTTTAGCTAGAAAGTTATATTTTAAAAATAATTTGTAATTTAAGGCATGGGTACCCCTGTCACCATGACAGAGTTGCCAAATCCTTACTAAACCATTAAAGATTTTTTCCCATACCACAGGCTCCCCAACGATGGGGTAATAATCCTAGATTCAGCAAGAGATAAAAAGCAAACAGTATTTGGTGTTACTAAGAAACAGTGATCATCTTACTTTCCAAAAAGTTCTACTGTATGTAGATATGGAATCAGAGCTTGAAACAACACAAATCATTTGTCTCAATGCAGATTTCATAGTAGCTAACAAAGGAGCCAACCATTCTCACTGGAGGAAACATAGCCTCTTTAATAAATGGTGTTGGAAAAACTGGATTTCAACTTGTCAAAGATTAAAACTAGACCCTACCTTTCACTATGAACAAAAACTAAACCCACGTGGATGAAAGATCTAAATATTAAAACAGAAACACTAAACTTGTTAGGAGATAAGTTAGGTAGAACTCTCGATGATACTGGCACAGGAAAAGACTTTATGAAGTAGCACTGGAACTAGAACAAAGAATCAATAATTGGGATCTCATCTTTTTAAAAAGCTTCTGCACTGAAAGAGAAATCACCAACAGTGCTGAGACAACCTACAATGTGGAAAAAAATTTACCAGCTGTTCCTCAGACAGAGGTCTATTATCTAGAATATATAATATACTCAAAAAACAGAACCCCCCCCAAACATAAACACCCAATTTAAAAATGGGCATCTGAAATGAACAGACATTTCTCAGACAAAGAAGTAAAAGCAGCAATAACATATGAAAAAATGTTCAACATCACTGGTCATTTGAGATATGCAGATGAAAACTACTGAGATTCTTCTACCTCACCCCAGTAAGAATGGCTGCTATGGTGAAATCACCCAATAACAAAAGCTGGTAGGATTATGGGGAGAAAGGAACCCTTCTTCATTGTTGGTGGGAATGCAGACTGGTGCAACCACTGTGGAAATCATTATGGAGATACCTCAAATAATTAGGATTATAGTCTCATTTGACCCAGCTATTCCTCTGATGGGTATCTTCCCAAAAGAATTAAAAGAATCATACCACAGTGATATAGGCGCACCCATGTTTACAGTGGCACAGCCTGTAATAGGTAAAACATGGAAACAGCCCAACTGACCATCAACTGGAGACTGGATAAAGATTTTTTTTTTTTTACAAAATGGAGTACTTCTCAGGCATAAAGAATGAGAAACTAGAGTGATTTATAGCTAGGTGGATGCATACTGAGGCCATACAATTAAGTGAAATTAAGAAGTTACACGTGTAAATACCCAATAGGTTTTCTGGTGTGAAAAAGTAAAAAAAGTGTAAATAAGGATCAAAATGTACAACTGATACTGTGTAAAAGTAATAAAAGTTCTAAAAGAGTAGAAGTGGGAGGAGTAGGGGAAAGGTAAAAAGGGAAAAGAAAAAATATGAGAAAAGGAAAAACATGGAAACAATGTCTTTATACACAGGAAAGGGTGGAGGGTTTGAAGGGAGAGCTGGGAATGAGACAAAATAAGAACCAAGATACATCATGTAAAGGTATAAGATCCCAATGATAAATGTAACTAAAATGTACCAATAAATTAAAAAAAAAAAACCCTGTAGGAAAAAAAATGCCTCAAAGCACACATAACTTCCTAGCTATTCTAAACAATGCTGATAGAAAAGCAATCCATTAAAGGAGCTTGTTGCAAAGGCTTGTGGCTTTTCAAAGTTGTTCAGCATCTGCTATTGCATTTAAATTTAGCATCTGTCTCATTCATCACTGCCTCAGCACCACCTGAAGTGAGCACAAAAAGTGAGATTGCAGTCATATGCAGAAAGTTTGTCTAAATTGAATTGCTTATGACAGCATATTTACAGGTAGTAAACTGCCTAAATTCCATAGCTTATGATAGTATATTTGCACTTTTCATCATAATACAAACTTTCGTATAGCATTATGGATCCACTGCTCCAAGAGCAAAAAAAAAAATTCTCAGGATCCACCAACATCATGTAGGCATCCAGCAGAAAACATTGTTTTTTTTATCATCTGTTCTTTTGAAATTCTTCTTTTATTTTTATAAGCTTTGATCAAAAAAGTAGTCCTGAAAACAATTTTTATTTTCAAGTTCACTTTTATAAATCTCCTCGAAATTCCTTCAAGGCTGATAGAATTTGTCTTTTTCTCCAAAATTAAAGAATATTGGGTATCAGGAAGTTCAACTTTACAACATACTTCAAATAGTGATAGATTTTTAATTGATATTATTATCCTATCTTTATAAACCATAAAATACTTGTCCAAAGTGAAAGTACTGACAGGGTTAGAAGAGAACTTAAATTCTGTTACTTATTGATTGATTCAACAAATGCACACAGAGTGCATACATGACTGGTGGCCAAATTAGATAAATATTCAGTCTGAAAACGAAATTTCCAGAAAATGTAAATGGATGAAGAAAAAGAACTAAATGTAATTAAAATACAAAAACCACAAAGAGGAACCCTGAGGCCAAAATGAGGAGTTAGGGAAAACTTCCTGTAATCAGAGACACCTGAATAGGCAGGGAGGCGTTAAATCAAAGAATCCGGTATAAAAGGTACTCACGTAAAGGCAACAGGATACAGCACCTTCTAAGCATTACAAAATTTCTCATACCTACATTGAGGCTGGAGGAGAAGAAAGGATGTGGTGATGAGGCTAGAAGTGTATAAAGGCCAAATTATGGTGGGGGCTGCTACCATTTTTAAAGTGCTCAGATTTTATTTTAAATTTATTTTGGCACAGTGTGTAGGACATGGAAATATCACTCTGGTGGTGTGGAGGGCATAAAAAAAATAAGAGAACCTGGAAGTAAGGAGGCCATACAAGAGGAATTTTCAAAAATACAGAAGTGAAAAATAAATGAAAATTTTCGGAAAGAGATTCAATAATTAGTTAATAGCTATGAGCAAAATGACCTGATAAGGTATTGGTGAAGAAGATGACCGTAGGATGAATCTCAGATATCCTATGTGAATCACTGATTAGATGGTAATGCCAGTCACCAAGACAGAGAACATTAAAAAGCATCAGTGCTGTGACCATTCTAGAAATGAAGCTTTTCTTCAGTAAAAGTTTGTGTGACTATTATAGTACATTATCATGCTACTGTAGACAGAATTGTATTTCCCCAAAGTTCATAGGCTGAAAACCTAACCCCGAATGAACTCATTTTAAGTTACAGGAACCCAGAGGATGAATTCCAAACTCATAGATCTCTCTGCATAAGCACTGAGCAAAACCAATGGAATGACACAGCATGAAGGTGGCCATCTAAAGCCAGGAAAAAAGCTCTTATCAGAAGGCAAACCTGGCCAGAACTTGATTTGGGACTTTACATCTACTCAGAAAGGTGACAGAATACGTTTCTATTGTTTAAGCCACCCAGGCTGCAATTATGTGCCTATGATTTTTGTTAAGGCAGACCAAGCTAATTCAAATTTCTATCAACCTGTAACTCCTGCTCCAAGAAATATGCTAGAACATGCTATGCCTTCTCCTATAACTATGACCAAAGGAACCAGGATTGTGCTTCTCACCCAACGGAAGCCAATCCATGTGTTGATTTGAAAGGTAGAAATTGTCTGGAGTCTTTCTTACAAACTTAAGAAATATTAAAATAATATGCCAATTATTGGTGGAGTAGAATTAAGGAGACAGTAAGGCATGAAGAAACCAGGATAGGTACATGCAAAATTGAGTTTTGAAGGAGCAAAAACAAGTCAGTAAATCAAGACAAAGCAGGTGACATTAGGAGAGTGGCAGATGTTGGCTGGGAGACTCAATACAGCTAATGAGAGTATAACACGCAACTGGTCCCTACAGATGCTCAGTTCTTGACAACCACTGCCAGGTACTCAGCATATATGTTCCCTTCAAACTTGCCAGCTACAACCTGCTCTAGGACAACAGCACATCATTCATCCTAAACAAACCAATACCCTCACATACTCCTCCCTAAGAAATGTCATTCCTCCTATAACTGCAACATTTGGACAGTCTACTTCTACTGAAGTTTGAGAGAGCTCATTGGCAAAGGGAATTTTAACAGGATCACTAAGATGACTAAAAATCCACAGGGGAAAGAGGTACATTGAAAAACAAGACAAGGGAAGCTGCTACTATGAGTGAATAAAGCACTATGATGTATAGTATTGGGTTTTGGTCAGAGTCCAAGCTACCAAATAAAATATAAGTTCATTAAGAAACAACTGATCATTGCATAAATGAAATATATATAAACAACATTTGAGAATAATGAAAATATTTCTAGCTATAAAACTCCATTCATGGGAGGATAAATGCTCTGACTTCAAAATCTTCAAGGAAAAAAAGCCAAATATGCATAATAAAAAGTCAAGGACCATTAAAATAACAGAAATCAAATCCATATAATTTACAGAGCAGGAGGAAAAAAAGTTAAACAGAAAACACTCAGGGCAATCTAGGAGATTGAGAAGACAGGGTGGGGATTTAGCTCAGTGGTGCCACTGCCTGCCTTGAAAGCACAAGGACACAAGTTTGATCTCTGGTACCAAAAAAGCAAAAAGCATAATAAACAAGAAAAAAAAAAGAGAGCTGAAATAAATCCAAACATCTATATTCACAATAAACATGAAAGGATCACTCACTTGTGAAAGAATATCTTTATAATCCAGATTTCAAAAATTAAGAGTTAATAAAGTTGTATATAATTTACCTATATTTTAAATACAAGAATATATGGTACATATTGAAATACACATATGTACTTTCATCATATTCACCAATGAATTAAAAGGGCATATTCTAAAAATTACACCAACAGTTACTTTTAGAATCAAATGTTCAAATGACAATTCAACAATATGAGTAGTCATAATAGATGTATGATAATATTAGAGCGGCCCAGTGATCCACAATTATTTGCATAGATCAAAATAGAAGCCACATACTTTAAGCAAGATTTGCTGAAAATAGTATTATCTCATTCCTTTCTTAGGCGTTTCTTATAGGGAAAACTAATTAAAAGTAAAATGCATAGGATATAAAAAATACAGTATTTTTTTTTACTTATAGGTGTACTTACATAAGAAATACCAAACATGTTCATTATATTTGCTTTGGTTTTCAAGATTCCTTTTAAGATGGTTAGCCTGAGATGAAGTACTTTCTCCTCTGAAAAAGTATGTATGTTGCAGATTCCAAAAAGTACATTGATATTAATCTTACAAAAATATTTTACCCAAGTCATACCAAGTGTCACAATTACATTTCTAAATATTTTGTGGTGTTTTTAATTAAGTTCTTTTATTTACTACTTATTCTCAATTATAAAGTTGATTTTACAGATGAAACAGCCTCAAAAAATATGCATGCTAAAGCCCCTCCCTCCCTGGAAGTGAATGACATAAATCAATGATGTCTGAGATTACAACACTGGCTGCTATTATTCAATTCTTTAACAAGTTAAACTCTCCTTTTCAAAACATGTATTAGATAAATCAATTTTGTTTATAGCTCACTGTATCGTATTTATTTCCATTCCCATCCTTCCTCATCCAAATTTTTTAAGAGTCAAAAACATGTATTAAAACTATGACTTACAACACTTTCTCTCTGGGCACCCACTTTTCCATGCATAATTTCTCTTTTAATATACCCCTAGAGGATAGGACCCCTTTGTCCAAAGTGAAATTCATACCAAAGAGACTTGGGAAAGATTTCGGTGCTTCTGAGAGTGAAGATTTAGCCTCTTCTGTTGTCTCACTCCCTAGAGAAACTCAGGAATTTAGGTTGCTGGGCAGCCCCCCCCCCCCCCATTAACCACTACATTTAGGGTTTGGG
>NW_022900943.1:6406990-6420733 GCF_012274545.1 Fukomys damarensis | reverse complement strand
GGATCTGTTGTGACTTCGCCTTTTTCATTCCTAATTGCATGGATCTGAGCCTTTTCTTTCCTTTTTTTGATAAGATTAGCTAAGGGTTTGTCAATTTTATTTATTCTTTCAAAAAACCAGCTCTTTGTTTCATTTATTTTTTGTATCGTTTTCTTAATTTCAATTGCATTGATTTCTGCTCGGATCTTAGGATTACACTAAGGGCTGCTCTTCCTGCTGAATGACATAATGTATGTCCAAGTCCAGAGGCGGACTGTAATGCACTCGCTCCAGCCATATCTTCTTGGGAAAAACCTAAAACACAGACGGATTAGCTCTGTGGCATAAAATCCTCAGTTACAAGTCCTACGCTGGCAACAAATTCTCCAGAGAAATTACTTTGGACTTTTGCTTTTGCCCTTTTGCCTTCCTGGAATAAGGGCAAACTGTGTCCTTGGTGCTTATAAAAAATATGGGTCCTCAAAGCACACCCATGGGACCCAGAAACACAGGCAGCAGTTGGTCTATGTTGGGACTTAGCAACTGCAGGAAGAGGAGACAGGTGTGTGTCTTTCTCCTCATCTGCCCACTCAAGACAGGGTTTTCATTGAGTTGGTAAGTTCTCAATGATGACACTGGGCACAACAATACATGGCTTTGCCAGCTGTAACCAAGTGATTTCTCCCAGGAAAACCCCTGAAGAGCAGTGAATGGACGCAAACTTTCCAATCCAGACAAAACTGTGTAACAGGGAAATGGGAGAGTAGACCAGAATATTAACCATGGTGCCTCAGCTTTTTTCCTATCCACCTACTTCAACTTTACTCTTTTCTTCTAAGGCCATTTTCTAGGCCTTTCCCCTAACTCTTAAAATGCCTGTTTCCACTATTCTCCTATTATTATTCCAAACTGCTTCTCCCATTCTGGAATCTTCTCTACCAGAATTATGAAGCATATTGTCTATCACATCACCAAGTGAGGTAGCACTGTGTTGTAAGTACTATACATAATTAGATATTTTTATCCCTTCCCATCAATCACTTCTAAATTCAGTTTATGGCTTCCATGATTTCCCTTTGCTGAATAAGGATAGGAATAAAGATAAAATCTACAAACTTTACTTAAGAAAGGACAGGCTTAAATTTCTGATCAGAAGTCCTCTAGGAAGAAAACAGCATATCAGAGTAATAAATATGACTGCATTTTCTCTCTAACTTGCTTGTGATGTCTAGCCTGTATGCCCTTGCTTGAGGTCCAGCTCTCTGCAGGGAAGTTCGAGGCATGTTCTGTGAGTGATCACATTCTCAGTCTCTCAGTCCATATTTTACAGTGCTTTTGGGGCAGCAATCACAATTACTGTGCTAAATCTCAGATGTCAAAAGAAATCAACACTTTCTCTTAAATTATCAAGGCTTAATCACTGAAAGATATAAAAAATTTTGCAAGTTTTTATTATTTCCAAATACATAATTTGCTAACTCTAGATTCTGTAGATATGGAAATAGAAGATCAAAGTATTCAAGGTCACTAAACTCAGATCTTTTATTTGGCACACATATTTCTACAGTTACTAATGCAGGTGTTCTGAAAAGGCTGTACAACAAAACATCAATGATTGATTATCTGAACAGTTTTAGCAAAAAGCAATCTCATTCACCTACAAAGAATATGGGGACAGAGGAGAAGGAAGAAGGAACTGAGAAGGGAGACAGAATGGATGCCTATACTGACTAGATGCCCTAAGTAACAAACTGAACAAACTGTCCACAGTATTTTTCTGATTAAAAAAAAAAACCAAAACTTTATTTCTCAGGTACAAATCCACCACCATCTAACACTCCTTTTGAGAAGCAGAACTTTCCAAATATATCTTCATGACTGGAATGTTGAAAATGTATGCTGGGTAGTAATCTACAAATTGATTAATGTGCTATATGACACTTTAAAAACTTCTATTCACTATCAAAAAGTAATAAAATTGAACTTAAGAATTAGTTGCTATTGCGTCTACTAATAATGATTCTTCTTTGGGCTAGGGATTTAGTTCAATGGTTCTGCCACCTGCCTTGCAAGTGCAAGGATCCGAGTTCAATCCCCAGTAGTAATTAAATAAATAAATAATAATGATGATGATTCTTCTTGAGAACAAAATAGTTTCCACCAATGAACGGTTAGACATCAAACTTGCATCATTTTTATTGTTTAAAATGGAACTGATTATGAAATAGCTTTCATATGTCCTGTTTTCTTAGGCAGAAATTCTGAATGTGTTTCACACACAGGCATTTAGAGATTGCCATGATCAGATAAGAAAACAGGGGCTCATAAAGATACTGTTTTTCTACATGTGCATGAAGCTTGTAAGTAATAGAGCTAATCTTTAAACCCAATCCAAGATTGAACAGTATCAAAGGCTAGCCTCTGTGCACTTTATCATAGCTCTGGGCTATACTAATAATGCAAGAAAGAAAACTGTTATTAATCTTCACAATCAGGAGGCCAAAGCAGCTGTGCTTTCAGAGTTCCTAAGTTATTTTATAAAGTTCCCTGGAATAAACACTATCATTTTACTATCTGTAAGATCATAGGTAAACTGCCTAGCTTCTCTGAGCTGTTTCCTTTTTTTTACAATGTGTGCAGTAACAATAACATGCTTGGAACAAACAGACATAAGCAAAAGCTATTTGCTAGTATTACTTTGTATTTTCTTTTTACTTTATTTCTCTATTATCCTGCTTCCAACTGCTATCAGATTATGCAGGCTTATTAAATTGGCAATTCCTTCATACAAATCAAAATCAATCATTTCTGGAGTAAGCACTGCAAACTACACCATGTCTTATCAATGTGGTAAAATATACACTTTTATGACATCTTTCCCACTACTGAAAATTTTTTATTTTGGTGGTACTAGGTATTAAACCTAAGACCTTGTAGCAATGAGCTTCCCTCACTATACTTTTTTCTCCCCCTGAAACAAGGTCTTCCTAATTTGCCTTAAACTTGTAATCCTCCTGCCACAGCCTCCTGAGTAACTGGGATTATAGGTATGCACCACCACACTCAGCTTGAAAACTTATTTTGTACTACTGAGGTTCCTAAAATTATCCTCCATGGTTCTTCAAAGAAGAAATGGACATGAAGATTGAAAACTACAAAATTCAGCTTGGTCAAATATTGATACTTAATAGTATTAAGTTATAAGTTATTTGCCAAAGAAGACAGATGAAAACAGAAAAGTTTAATGTATGGCAAGAACAGGTAATAAAGGGAGAAAAGGAAGAAGAAATAAGGAGGTGAGGAATCTGAAAGGAAGAAGAAACACACAGATTAAGCAGCTATGAGATTTAGAAAGCCTTCAGAAAATTCCTAGCATTTGACAGGCTATTAGGGGGTACAGCAGAGTGCTGTTGATGGAAACCCGGAAAGAATGGAATCAGTTCCTCTACCCAAGTAAAATCTGATCTCAAAGGAAGAACTTCAATTTTCACTTTCTCACCAAGCAGCAAAACACAGTAAGTCATTAAATCTCAGAATCTCACAAAAGTATGTGAAAGAATTCAGAAATGAAAAGTGCTATAGAAGCATTATACATTGCTATTATTAGCAATACTAACAATAATATTAGCATCAGAATGGCTGATACTCTTTCCTAATTCTGAGAAAATAAACAGCAAAACAGATATGAATCTAGTTTTATAGAGATGCATATTACATGTCAAAAAATGATATTATTTCAGTAAGTATCAATTAAGCACTTACATTTTGTGGACATGAGACATAGATGGATTTAGCATGACAATATTTTACAGAGTCCTTCCACTCTCCTTTAAATTAAATGTGTGTATGCCTGAGGGGGGTGTAGGGAACAGGTAGGCAAGCACTCTACCAATAGTTAATATTCACAGCCCTAAAATTCTCATTATCTAATTTTATACTCAGAAATGCTTTTTATTTAAGAGGGATATACAGATTTTATAAATTTCAGGTTCCCACACATCTTTACTTGCCTCTATCACCAAGGTATAATGGCAATGAATAAGGTCAGACATTTAAATTCTGACCTCTCCACAGAGTGGTAGAGTAAATAGTGACTGCGATGTGATGTGCTGGTAACCCAATGGCATCACCCAGAGTCAGAAGAATCTGGAGAACCCTGTCTTGAAGCATGTGGGGAAAGTCACCTTTTGCAGAGATAAGGGTATTTGTTAAGGCAGTGAAACCATTAAAAAGCCAGAGGAAGTCAGCAGGCCTCAATGCAATAGAGAGAAGCTACGAAGGCAAGCTTCCATGAGGTGCTTGGGACTTTGCTCTCCAGGCACAGTGGCACATACACAGACCGGGAGAGAGTGTGCAGGGATTTTAAATTTCATTTTCTGGAAAAACATTCTGGCAACAGTATATAATTCGCCAGAAAGAAAATAAAAAAACGGTACTAAAACCATATGTTAAACTGCTAAAAGAATGCCACATAAAACACTGAGGTGGGCATTATGGCACATGCTTGTAATCCCAGCACTGAGAGGATCCCAAGTGAGAGTCCAGCTTGAGCAACTCAGTGACTTAGGGGAACCCTGTATCAACATTTTTAAAAATTTATAAAAATGCAACAGAATAGATCCCCCCAAATAAAAGACCTAGTCAAAAACTAGGCAAGTGAAATGAATAAGATAGTCCACAGAAGTACAAATAGCCAAGTAACATGCAAATTAAAACAACAGTGAGAGGCCATCTTTCCCTAGAAAGAATGGCAATCAGCAAGAAATCAAATGCTGGTGAGGCTGCTGAAGGGAAAGAAAAAAACTCTTCTTCAGTTATTGGTGGGAATGTAAACTAATACAACCACTATGAAAATCAGTATGGAGATTCCCCGAAAAACTGAAACAAGAAATTCCACTCAACTCAGCTATTCTTAACTCCTAAGTATTTTCCCAAAGGAGTTAAAAGACATATTACAATGATCCATGCACTCATGTTTGTAGCAGCACAACTCACAATAGCTAAATCTTGGAAACAGTCTATATGTTCATCAATGGACTAATGAATACAAAAAATGTGGTTACAATAGAGTAATCCGCTAAAGAAGGATAAATTTGAGTTATCTGTACAAAAATAGATGCACCTTGAAAACAATGTTATGTGAAATAAGTCAAACACATAAGTTTAAATACTGCAGGGTTTCTCATATGAGAAATGCAAAGTATAAATAAAGTAAAAAGCACAATAAAAGATAGATAAGAGGAAATGGAGAAAGAGATCAACTGAAAATGGGAAGGGGATCAAAAGATGGAAGGAGGGGGAAAAGAGAGGGAGAGGATGGGGAAGGAAAAAAGAATTAAGATGTGAGATACATATGTACCAAATACAAAGAAAGCACCCATGCATCACAAACATGAATAAATAAAATCTTCCATGATCTTCTCATATTCATCTCTATACTAAACCAAAACAAACTTACCTTTGGATTTCCTGTTAATTGAATATGTACACATCCAAGAAGATAAAATTTATCCACGGTAACAAAAGCAACATTTTTTTTCTTAATCTGTATTGCAGAATTGCTAGAAAGAAATGAGTATCCCTCTGAGAGCAGAATGTTATTCTTTAAATCTGCTGATAAGCTTGTCAGGTAGTGGCAGCCTGCACTGCTGAGAATACACTGAGAAATGCGAACAAGAAATGACAAAGTATACCTTGCTGGCAAGATTCCAAGGAGTTCAGACATGGGAAAATTGCATAAATACAAATTAATATCACCCCAATTGTGAACATTAGCCATATTATTTATATAAACAGCATGGACCAATTCAAACTCTTAACTACTAATTCACCAATAGGCACCACATATAACTGTTGGATTCACTAAGGACATTCTGACAACTAGTATTTTCTGTCTGAACACATGCTAAAAGGTCTTCTTACTTTCTTTCACTAAAGATGTCCATTTGCTTCTTGACTCATTCACTACTTAAATGTATCAATTAACTGTATTTTCCTGTGGTACTAACCCAAAGAACCATTCATAAGATCATACACTAATTTTTTAAACTTCTGTGACAATCTAGAAGCACATCTTTTCTTTTCTTTTTTTTTCTTTTTTTTTGTTGTTGTTGTTTTGGTACTGGGGATTGAACTCAGGTCCTTGCGCTCACAAGGCAGGCCACCAAACCGCTGAGCTAAATCCCCGGCCCAAGAAGCACATCTTTTCAAAATAGTTTTGTTTCACTGTTGTTTGTTATTGTTATAAATTCAGTTAAATCGTCAGAAAGTAGAAACATACAACTAAAATGACCCCCACCAAATGGTTCCTCAGTAACATTTTCACTAAATGAAGACATTTTTTTCTTGACTGCATCTGTCATACAACTTAGATGTTGATATCCGCTCTGCTGACTAGTTGTTAGTAGCCCTGAGCCACACTCGCTTATTAAACACTTGAAATGTGCGTAATTCTAAATGAGACTGCTATACATGTAAAACACAGTACATTTTGAAGATATTCACAGAAGAAAAAGTAAAATACCTCATTTACTTTTTATACTGACTGCATGTAATATTTTCGAGAAACTGGATTAAAAACAATATATTGTTAAGTTTAATTTCATCTGCTTGTCTCCTGTGGCTACTAGACAATTTTATATAGGACTCACTACTGGATGAGGCTGATCTACAATGCTCTAGGCTTCTAGACAATCCTCTCTCCAGTTCTTGGAATGTTCAATAGCCTTACTTGGAACATACACAGAATAGCAATTATTTGGATATCCTGCAATCGTCACTTTTTTGTTATCAAACTCACTATAAGATTGTCAAATAAATCTACCATAAAGAGTGACAGATAAAGCCAACAAAAGTGAAAAAAACTACTAAACATATAGAAGGAGAGGAAGAAAATTTGGCACATGATGTGAAAATAAAGCACAGGGTCCCATACTGAATAGAACTGTGCTGGGCTACACAAAGTAGGTCACAAAAACCTACAGAAAGTAGTAACATTCACTGACCTTTTGCTTTTTATTTTACTTGGTCACCTAATGTTAAAGATTAAATATTTTAAATCATGTTATTTTAAAATTGCCAGTATTTTTTTTAAACTACTGAGTACATATTTTGAAATGACAAATAAAATTAATGTTGTAAGTGTCAAGGGGGCATTTAAATTCTGTGTTTATCCAAAGGGGATACAACTTTTAGGAAAACTGAGAAACACTGTCAAATATAAAAGCCCAAGTCGATTGAGAATTAAGAATGTTTCCCCAAAGGTGCCACTTTGGCATATACATTATTTGGAGCTGAAGGCAACTAAGAAACAGAATACATAGGAGCATTCTCTGCCTTCTTTTCTCTTCCTGAAAGCAGGACAGAAAAATTACTTTTGTTAATACATAAATTTATCTAAGCATAGTGGCACATGCCTGTAATCGCAGTACTCAAAAGGCTGAGGCAGGAGAACTGCTGAAAGTTTTAGGCCAGCCTGGGCTATACCGAGAGTTCAAGGCCAGCCTGAACTACATGGTGTGACCTTGTCTCAAAAAATGTGTATGCCATAAATTTCTACTGGTAAAGATGTTCCCTATACAGTGAATATGGTGGTGCACACCTGTAATCTCAGAAATCGGGAGGCTGAGGCAGGACTGCCACAGGCCAGCCTGAGCTACAGAGTGAACTCGAGGTTTGGACTGCATATTGAGACCTTGTCTCAACAAAAGAAGGAAAACAAAAAAGAGGAATAAAAAAATGTCCTGCATTAACAAAAAAGAGGAATAAAAATGTCCTGTATTAAGAGAAGAATACTCCTCTTAAGTCTCACTCTTACTATGAAAATGGTATATAAGCCCCCAGGTGTAACCACTAGTGTAGGCTTTCATTTCTGTGTACCTTCATGCATTTAAATTTAAATCATTAATTAAATTAGTATGTTCTTCCCCTTTAATGTATCTCTTGAAAGTTTACTTTACAGTCCTCAAGTACAGAACCTGAGAGTAAAATTTCCTGTCACTCATAAAATCAAGAGTGAAAGCACAGCAAGAAAATGGAAAAAAATGTGGGAGAATTCCAAACTACTAAAAACTCCTTAATGGTATATCCATACAATTAACTATTACTGGGCAATAAACAGACTAAACTATGAATATAAGCAACATGACTCAATTTCAAAATAATTACATAGTGGAAAAAAAGACAAAAAGTTTAGATAGACTATACAATACCATTTATTTAAAGGTCTAGAGAATGGAAACTAAGATACAGTCCAGATCAGAGACTACGTGGAGATGAGGAGATGAAGGAGGCAGGAAAGAAAGGCGGGGGCACAAGGAAAATGGGGTAACAGATATGTTCACTTGTCTAGATAGAAGGGATCGCTTCATGTGGACCAAAATTCAAAAACCAACTGTACACTTCTAATATTTTCATGTTTAGCATATGGCAACTAAAAATAATACCACAGGAATAGTGAAGCAGCCTCACCCTCTCCTTGGGAAAAGGGTGGAGCCTGGCATTCAGAGTTTGCACCCAACAGATGTTCACTGAACTCAAGGAGCTGGCAAGGAAACAGTAATTCAGCCTCAGGGCTACCTTTTGTTGTTTTCCTACCAGGGCCATAAAGGAGATCTAAAAATACTTTCTGACTTTGCTTGATCCAATATATATTTAGTAAATTATATCAGGGAAAAGAGTTATTCAAATGCTGTACTTTTCTTTTTTTTTCAAATGCTGTACTTTTCTAAAATGGCATAGGATGATAAGGTCCAGTACTCCCAGGAAAATCGTGAACTGAACGTGGCAGAGAAGGGGTGGAGGTGCAGGAAACCCTCTAGGCTAAAAGCTGGAAATGAACATCCAGAGGCCAACTTCACAACTGACTTATTAAAATGAAATACCTTAGGGAGACCTTGGGCAGGGGAGAGTGACAAGCTAACCAGTTTGAACAGCCCCAAAGGACTAAGGCTTGATGCTTGCAAAGAAGCATAACAGAAGTTGTACATACCTCATGTACCACAAATTGTAGCAAAATCTTTAATCTTTACAATCCTCTTTCATGATTGTCTGAGGCGAGTAACACCTTATGAGCACGGAGCATCAGTTCCCCTGCCCATTTTCTACAGCCAATCCCCTAAAAGCATGGTTCTCTGGGACTTATCTGATTAATGACACAATGTTACCCTAAAATAACTAATATGACTTTAACATTTAATTTTAGGCAGAGATTGAGATTTTTTATTTTTTGTTTTGTACTGAGGACGAAACTCAGGACTTCGTGCTTGCGAGGCAGGCGATGGAACCACTGAGCTAAATCCCTACCTGAGATCAAGATTTTTAAGAATTCAATTTCCACCATGTACTCTTGTCATGTGGTAAGCTTTACATAGCTCCACAAAAGTCAAGAGACATTACTTCAAACAAATGTTGCTCCTGTCAGTTCAAAATGTATGGCTGTTTAATAATGTCCTATCCATTTGTCCTCACTGAAAAATGCAATCAATGCTATTTACTGATAAACAGCTATGCTTATTTGTTGTATTAAATATGTGGATTTTTTGGGGGGTGGGACTTACACATGTAATGGATTACAGGCAATTTTTTGTCTCTTTCTTCCCTTGTCTGTGTCTTCTATACCTTAAAAAGTGTTCTAGTTTTCTGATCGAAAAGTCATTAAAAGGTACAATTATATTTTTGATCACCAATAATAAATAAATGTAAAAAAATAGAGTAAATGGTAAACAACAATCCCACTCCTATTCAAACTACCAATATTAAATTGGTAATTTAAATTGGTAACCTAAGTAGGTTCTTCCTTAACATTACGTGCGCATGAATATATGCATGTGTGTGCATAGCTGATGTTTTTGGTTTTCCTCTTTCTTACACATGTCCTCTCTCACTTGCCTCCTGTGGCATTTAATTTACAGCATCTTAAATCCGAAAGTGAAGTACTTTGCTAGAAAATAACAATGAGTACAGCTTTTGGAGATCCAAGTAAAGCTAAACAGAAAATAAAAATTAGATATGGCTACAACAAACAAAATCAACCACAGAAGACAGGAGAAAAAAAACATGCAAGACGTTCAGTGTCATTTTACTTTTTAAGTCATGTGGCCAGAATTAGAAGAATGGCTTAATATTCTCTAATTTACCAAATATAATTTCAACATTTAAAAAGAAGTTTTTCTATTTTATTGTGTATGACAACTTATATTTTTAATCTCATATTTTTCCAAAACAGGGAAAAATTCCCAGGGGGAAGAAAGATTACACCAAGTGTTAGCCCACAAAACAGACACAGGACATGGGAGTTTTTAAATCAATGTGATTTAAAGTACAGATTTTGTTGTTTTAATCAGACACAAAAACTATTATGCTTCCAACACTACCATAGCATCTTTACCAAATTTAACATTTTATTATTTATTAAAATATAGAAGAAATATTTTCAGTTAGAATAAATCTATATAACACTAGAAAACTAATGCTCTTTCCATGAAAATAAAGGGACCCAGAAGCACAAGACAGTGAACACCTAGAGGAAGAAAGCAAGGCCTCAGGCCAAAGATAAAATGCACTTATCCTTAAAGGCCAGTTTCCTTTTATTCCCAGGCATTAAATTACAACCACGCTAGAGGACCACAGTAGCCTTCTCTGTGACCTCGCTCCCTTACTCTGAACCAACCCTCTCTTTGAGCTGTCAGGAGCCTACAGCCTAGAGCTGGCTCTGTGGTCCAGTGTTAATCTATCATGCCCACGGTCCTGGGTTCAATCCCAAGTACTGCCAAAAAAAGAACTTTGCTATTGGCCTGAAATGTGTGTCTACTCACTACCCCAAGTTCTTATGAAGTCCTAACCCCCAGTATCTCGGAATGTGATTGTATGTGAAGACAGGGTCTGCAAAGAAGTAGCTATGGTTAAATGAGGTATTGGGGTGGGCCCTAATCCACTATGAATGCTGCATCCACAGGAGATGCACAGGGGCCACAGACACTCAGGGAGGAGGCCCTGTAAAGACACAGAGACCACCACCATCTACAGGTCCAGAAGAGAAGCCTCAGTAGAAACAACCCCAAAAGTTTCTTGTTTTAAGACTTCAAGCCCCTTTATGAATGAGAAATAAATTTCTGTCACCTCAGCTTTTATGGTACTTTGTGGGGCACTCTAGGAAACAAAAATGAATTTTGGTACCAAGAAACGGCTGCTGTTATAACAAATACCTAAAAAATATGAAAGTAGTTTTAGAACTGGACAATGTCAGAACCTGGAAACATTTTCAGTATGCAGAAAAGGTCACAGCTCCCTTGAAGAGACTACTGACTGGGAAAAAGATATCTATCTGAGGTGCTTCTGGTGAGATCTCAAAAATGAGAAGATTGGAAAAGGAAGCCAATACTCAGCCTACACTTCATTGCTCTATCACTTGCCCCTCCTCAGCCTAACTCCTCCCTTGGGGAGAAATCCTTATGCCATCTGAGAAAATTCACATTGAAATCTCCTCCAGTTTCTCCTGCTTACCCACTTCCCAGCCTCCTCCCCAAAACCACATCCTTTTCTCAATGCAAAGCCACTGACACAGGCTGTAATTTCATGGAGGGGGGCGGGTATTGCCTCTCATTTTCCTCCTCTGACCTAAAAAGCAAGTGATGCTATGTCAATCTACTTTCTTAGACTCCTGATAGCTTTTACTGTATGTAAAATCTTTCCATTCTTTCACCTCTATGTCCACTTTCCCAATATGGTAAGCTTCCAAACAAGCATATTTGTTCCTACTACTAAGTCCAATGCAACATTCTTCCTAATCCATTTATTACTACCTATTAAGTGAGTGAGTACTTCAGACCCTTTCTGGAAATATTTCATAGGAAGGCAACAGATTACTCAGTGTTAACTTCCTTTCTATGGAAATATATATTATTTTTCACCACACAGGGAACCCTATCAAAATTAAAACTTTAGCATTCCAAAACTCATACACACAGTATATGTAAAATTATCTCCTATATGTAACACTAATTTACAAGAGAAATAACTTCCACTATAAACATGAAGTTGAAAATGTATAAAACAATTTATGGCAAATAAAATCCTACTTTACACTAAATGTCTATTTTCAAAAGCGCACAGAATTGGGAGACATATCATCATTTACATTTACCATCAAACAGTCTGCAGTTCACTGGGAAGTCATCTTTCTTCACTTTAAAATGCAGCATTTCTCTCTGGCAGATGCACTGCCATTTGGGGCATATGCAGTCCAATAAGACAACTCTACCTCAAAATATTTGATGAAATTCAGGTACACTGGACATATTACACAAAACAAAGCTAATCTGCAACTCAAACCAAGCGTTAAGTTTATGTCAGATCTGGGATGTAATGGTGATGTGAGCCAATAACTGAGTTCCAACTCAGGACAGTTACCTTCCAACCAACTCATTCTCCTTCAAGTGTCTACATCCCTTGATCTTGATCTCAACCTACACAATGGGTCTGCCTCTTCCCATTTGTGAAGCAGAACTCCCCACTCCATTAGCTGAAGGCTGAAATGCCAACTGGGATGGCCAACTCAAGGAAAAAATACATTTCAAAGATTTCCTGGGATCTCTCTAGGTATCTCCAACTGGCAGGGATGTTCATAGTGAACTCGGAGGACCGCTTCTACTCTCTAGTTACACCTACATTTAAAAGGCATCTGAATACAAAGACAACTTTGCAGGTCAAACAGAGTAACATCTGGGTCAAATGTGATCAACCCTAGACTCACCTGTGCGCCACATGGGACCCTGGACAGTTAGTGAAGAAAGCCCACAAGATCCCAGGTAAACCTAAGTGATTTTTAGTGGAGTTTTTCTTTATTTGTGCTTAAGCATTGACTTCAGAGGCAACCACCAAATTAAGTGCAGAGGAGAGCACAGCTGAGTGCTAACTCCACTCCTGGTCCCTCCACACAATCGAGGGGAAATCTACCTGTACCAGACATTACCTGTGCTTATGCAACTTCGCAGATACATTCAGGGATTACCAACAATAGTATTTCAACTTGCTTACATGTTTGTGTGTCTGTGAAGACATTCATTATTATTAAACTGACTTATACATTTTCTTAAAAGTTTATTGTCAGATTTGTGTGTTTAATGTTATAATACAAGCATTTAAAAGTAAAGGAAGTGTTACCTATATATAAAAACTGTATCATACATTTTCTATGCAGCCCAAGACAATTCCTGTTCAGTGTGGCACAAGCAACCCAAACTGTTGGGACACTCATGGTCTTTGTGATAGAATTTGGAACATTCAACGTTTCTCCCTTGCCAAGGCACAGGGATCACCCTTCAGTAATGAAAGGAAGGAAGGAGTGTGGCGAAAGGGAGAAAGAAAACCAAAAGAAAGCGCAGGTGAAAAGTTTACAGAGAGCGGCCGAAGAGAAAAGGAGCACATATAAGGGCCACACCATGTACAGTGTCACACGATGTACAGCAACAGTATAACGCTGAGAATAACCTTCATCGGCTTTTCTGTCGAATAAAAGAGGTAGGGATAAGAAAGATGAGTGGAGAGGAGTTAAGGTGCCCTCAAAACTAACTTTACCTAAGTGACGCACAAAGCACAGGTGCACTTGTGGCGAGCTCTGTATCAGAAATTCAAGCCGAGTAACTTCAAGTTTTCCTTAGGGTTTTTAAGGCAACTGTTTGCCTAATTCCGTGAGGCAGTAAAGCACACTCGGCCCTCACGAGTTCAGCACAACGCACCCACGTCTCATTCGAGCTGCGGGTGCTT
>NW_022900943.1:6395857-6406324 GCF_012274545.1 Fukomys damarensis | reverse complement strand
AAGGGCAGTGCGGCCCGCGAGGCGCGGAGCTGGCGGTCTGGGCGGTGCTACTGTTGTGGGTCTGGCCGCCAGGGGGTCGATGCTGGCTTCTCAGACAGGGCGGCCTGCCGCCTGCTGCGTGGGCACTTTCAGAGGTGAGGAGTGGGCTGAGGAGCAGGGCCTGGGGCACCAGCCTCACCTGAATAACTCAAGCGTTCCAGCCTGATGAGCCAATTCAAAGGCACAAACAGTGCACACACACTGTTCAGAGTTTCGTGCTACCATTCCTTTCTATTTTGTGCTCTGTGAGATTGTTTTAATGGTGCCCCCAGTTTGTGAGTGTCACAAATTCTTCCTGAAAAAAGATTGATGTTATTCAATACCTGTCTAATATTAGAGTATATTAGCAAAGGGTAGTGAGAAGTGCCGTTCCAAACATTTAAAAGGATCTATTTTAGCAGTCTAAATATAGCTACTATTTATCTTTGATCTGTAATTTGTTCTGTTACAATCAGTTTGCATTTTTCCAACATACAGCACATATTTAAGGGGAGAAGCAACTTATAAAAGGTTTAAAAGAGAAAGTGATTAAAGCATTTAAATGGATATTTATAGAAAACTGCAAAATACTTGCTGGCAAATAAATGGGTGTTGAGTGAAATCAGCTCTGTTCTCTGGGTGGAGTGCCTCAGACTAAGACTTGAATGGGGTAGAGCTGCCCACCAGGAAAATAAAGCTCAAGATTCCTTTAGAGTCTACGGCTGTTCATCACTTCTGAGTCCTTTGAAAAGGAAAGTGTTAGGATGAAGGGACACTCATCCCGGTGTATCTTTTCCCTTTTATTTCCAAAAAATCTGTTTTCTGTTATCTCCCCCTCAGCACTCTGAAGTCTCATTTTAGGAACAAACACAAAAGAAGAAAAGGAGTGGGAAAGGTAACCTAATTCTTTAGGTCCTCCCTCTCTGCCTACCACCCTTTCCCTTCCCTTTACAGTTAATGCTTCTCAAATTATATATGGTTTTTTGCCCTTCCATTGCCCTCACAGGGCTCTTGCTGTGGACACCGATGTCCTTCCCCTACCTACATCTGGTGGGTATATTTCCATTTTTATAGTCCCTGGCCTCTCAAGCAGTCACAGCTGTTACACATTTTCCTTGGAGCTTCTGACCTCTATCCCTCTCCAACCCTCTCATCCTTCAATTTTAGGTAATCAGATCCTCTGAGGTTTGCTCCTTCCATTTAAGACTGCTGTGCCTTGTTGGTTATCTTTAAGAAAAGAAAAACTGGTATCTTTTGAAAAATGTTTAAAAACATAACCATATAAATACATTTCCTATCAAGGAAAAGAAGAACCGAGAATATGAAGGTTCCTTAGTCTCCAGGCAGATCTGCCTCTGTCGTGCAGTGACTCTTTAAATCTTTGCAGTTTATCTCCTCTCTCCCATCTTTAAATGCTGGGATTTCTTGCAGCTGGTTATAGTCCCTCTTAATCCTCTTCAGCTCTACCTCTTTTTTTTTTCTTTTATTCAGTTTATTGGTACATTTTAGTTATATAGTACAGTTACATTCATCACTGGGATCTTGTACCTTCACATGACAGGTCTTAGTTCTCATTTTTTCTTCTTGTCCCTGCCCTCCCTTCACCCCCTCCTCCCCTCCCTATTTACAAACACTTTATTTCCGTTTTTTTCATTTTCTCATATGTTTTTCTTTTCCCTTATTACCTTTCCCCTACCCTTCCCACTTTACCTACACCTCTAGCCCTTTTCTTCCCATTTCACAATGTCAGTTATCTCATTAGGATCTTATGTATTACAGTTTATTCACACCAGATAAACTATTCGGTATTTATACATGTGTGACCTATTTATTTCACTTAGAAGTATATCCTCAATATGTATCGATTTTCCTATAAATGAGTCTAATTTCTCATTCTTTATGGCTGAGTAGTATTCCATTTTATAGAAAAACCACATCTTCTTCATCCAGCTTCCAACTGATGGGCAAATGGGCTGTTTCCAAGTTTTAGCTATTACAAACTGTGCCGCTATAAACATGGGTATGCGTATATCACTCTGGTATAATTCTTTTAATTCTTTTGGAAAGATACCCAGCAGAGGGATGGCTGGGTCAAATGGAACCTCTAGTCCAAGCTCTTTGAGCTATCTCCATATTGATTTCTATAGTGCTTTCACTAGTCTGCACTCTGACCAACAATGAAGAAGGAATTCATTTTCACTCCTAGCTTCTCATCTAATGACCTAGAATTCTTAAATTTATATCCTCAATGCAGACTTTTCCATTTATCCTAGTGTGTATTGTACTTGCCTGTTTTGTATCATACCTGGATTACCCAAAATGGAACCATGACATTTTTATTAAGTCTGGCTATCATATACAGTTTAATGTCTCTGAATGGTACCTCCATGACTCCTACAAATTAGAATAATCCCATTGTGATACACTTTCATCACTCCCTCTCCTTGCACTTCATAATATTTATCATATTTTGTAATTATACACTAAGTTTTGTAACTATACCATGTCTCTCTTTGCACTTAAACCATACATTCTCTAAGATCAGGGGCCAAGTCACCCTTTCATCCTAGTAAGATTCTTCCTACCTGATTGATACTCAATGCCATAGCATAAATATATAATTACAATAGGAACAATTTTTCCATATTACTTTGGTGTTCTTGTCATGGGGTCACCTAAAGTCATTTCTTTTGGTAAAGATTTCCTTGTTGCTTAGAAATTCACAGAGCTCTTCTTTATATAGCAAAATATTTCATTGTCAGTTTTAAAATGTGTTCATCATCAAATCCAAAGGAAATACATGTGTGAAATGTTAGGTGCTAAGAAAAGTGTAGGAGAAAAAGAATTCCTCCTATCAGCTAGAAATTAAAGTGGCATTTGTTGTATCAAACCATAGGGAAAGAGCTCATAAAACTGCTATATAGGCAAGGTGAAAAATGGTTAATTCCCTGGTTTATTGTAAATAAATGAGATAAAACAATTCTACTTTGGTTCAATAGTCACTATAGTTATAGTCTCTTTCAGCAAAACAAATCTTGCATGTCCTCTTTATACTATAATATACCAGAGGACAAAACTCTTGTTGACATTGGTTTCCCCAAAATGACTGGGCATTTGGAAATGATTCTACTCAGAAGCTTCTCCTTTTGTAGTTAACACATGTACTGTATCAGCTTTCATCACCATAACCAATACCTGAGAAAATCAACTTACGAAGAGGAAAAGTTTATTCAGACTCGCAGCTTTGGGGGCCTCAGTCCGTGATCTGCTGGCTGTTGACTTTGGGTCTGTGGCGAGGCAGCACCTCATGAAAGGAAGCCATGACACAGCAAAACGCTTCCTCATGGCCAGGAAGCAAAGGAAAAGAAGAGAAAGAAGCTGGGGTGCCACTATCTCCTTGAAGATCATACCCTCAGTCAACTGAAGATGTCAAACAAGGCCCTACTTTTTAAAGGTTTTGTCACCATAGGCCTTTAGGGGATCCTTAAGATCCAAACTATAGCAACTCATGTAGTTATTCCTATAGTCTTCCACTTGTTCTAACCTACAGAATACAATATTTTATGGAAGTAACAGGTTACCATAGTATATTGCATTAGTTTAAAAATTTTTTGAAGTACAGTGGTACCGTGCCTCAGTTTATGAACTTCATTTGTTCCATGACACAGGAAAAGATGACGGTGTTTCTGTTCATTTGAGAAAGATGGCTGCAGTTGAGTTCATCACCTAATGCACAGTTTGCAAAAATATAATTTTGCCAAATGCTTCTATTTGCAAATGAAATTGTTCACAAACAAAAGATTCCACTATAATACCTTACAGAGAAAGCCAAGGACCAAAGCAGATAAAGCAGAGCTGCTCTTCTCTTTGGATTGGGTTGAGACTCACTCTATATGCATACAAGCTAATTTCCTTCTGTTGCACACCGTTGGGAATCTGAAGATGATAGAATTAGGAATGGTGTCTGGATTCAGCTGTATCTCCAATGAGGAACTGCCTAAAGGCATTTATTTTTCTCAAGTCTGAGTAATGTTCAGAGTACTTGATATAGGAAAAGTTGCTGAGAACTTTTAGGATTGATTTATATTACTTTGTAAGTGCTCAAATACAAATATAAACTAAGTATTATTTTACACGAGTGTAGATAGATGCTTCTGCACAACTCTGTAGTCAGAACTGTGTATGTACTAAACCCTTTCGCAAGGGCCAAGTGATTTCAGGAACTCTTAATTGTAGAGTGCTAGTTTATTGCCATCACCTTTAACCAGCTGTGACTCATTAATAATGCTTCATTTAAGTGCAAACTAGATGGAATGTGTGCATCTCCTTCTGCCTAAGGGCTATCTAATATGTAACACATGTGCAGTTCTAGTTTATTACAGTTTGCAGAAAGATTTTCATATCCTGTCTATTGGCTGACTGACTTTATGGTTTCAAGGGTCTCCAGGTTCTCATTTAAAAGAAATGTGTCTAGATTTTTTTCAGTTTGCTTAATTTTTAAATTAAAAAATTGTTAAAACCATTTTAAGTGAACTTAATTTTTTTCTCCATTTTAAACAGACAAGATTGGAGAAGAAGATGATAGAGAAGAGGCTAATGGATACATGTGTATCTAGAGGAAAGCAATTAGGAGGAAAAGTGGCTAAGAGAAAATCCTAGGCATGATAAAAATGTAAAAATTATTTCTCTTGAAAACATGTAATCTGTCTCTCTGAATATAACAAAACTGTTCATAGAGAGAAAAGCCTCTAAAGTCAACAGTGTCTGGTTTGGTGTCATTTCTCTCAGGATGATATGAAAAGCCACTAAGAGACCATGAACTTCTGATCTCGAGTTCGTTTGCTTTTAGACCCATAAAATTCTGATGCAGTAAGGCCGTTATAAGACAAAACATTAGAACCTTGTTAAGGTTGGTGAAAAACCCAAATACTTTTAGAATCTCTGTTTTGGGTTTATGGAAGTTAGAATGACATTTTGGAATTCTCTCTGCAAAATAATTCTTCACCTTGCGTACTTTAAGGCCATGAGTCAGTTTTGCAAAACAAGAAAATCAAGAAAAATAAGTGATAACAATAATGAAAAGAATTTAAGCTGCATGGTATCTTTCAGGTAATATACATTTTTTGTGATAAGAAACATGGGAAAATGAGTTCTTGAGAATAAGAGTTGGTGGATCACATCTTATCTGAAGCCCACTCCATCTCTATTTTTCCACTTATATATGCCAGTAAATCCCCTTTAGTTCTTAAAATAGTTTGTATTGAGTTTTCTGCTATTTTTAACTAAAAGCACATGACTAGCTCATAGAACATGCTTAAGTAAATGCAAATAATTGAAATTATCCCATGCATATTATCAGATCATAGTGCAATGAATTTGGAAATAAATGGCAAAAGAAACCCCCAAAACTTCATAAACACATGGAAATTAAAAACATCCTCCTGAACAGTTTCTACAATTAAATGGTAATGCCTATAGAGAAATTAATGTGGAGTTCCACATCAGAAAAACAGCTCAAATAACCTAATATTGAACTTCAAGCTCCTAGAAAAAGAACAAGTCAAGCCCAAAACTCATACTAGGGAAGAAGTTACAAAGAGCAGAGTAGAAATTAATGTAATTGAAATTAAGAAAACAATACAAAGAATCAATGAAGAAGAGTTGATTCTTTGAAAGCTTAGATAAAGTTGACAAACCCTTAGCCAATCTTACATATTAATAAAAAGATCAAATCCATGCAGTTAGGAATGAAAAGCATGAAATCAACAGGTCCTTCAGAAATCCAAAAGATCATCAATACCTACTTTGAGAACTTGTGCTTTAATGAGATTGAAAACACAGAAGAAATGGACAGATTCATTGGTACATATGAATTACCAAAGCTGGATCGAGATAATTTAAAAGTTTGAAATAACCCAGTGTCAGTCAATGAAATTGAAAATGTAATTAAAAACCTACCAACAAAGAAAAGTCCACATGTTCAAGATTTCACTATTGAATTCTACAAGAAATTTAGAGAGGATTTTAAGCCAATACTTCTCAAACACTTTAATAAAATTGAAATAGAAGCAATACTACTCATTCTCAGAAGCAAGCATTACCCTGATACCAAAATCAAAGAAGGATCCAACCAAAAAAAAAAAAAAAAAAAAACTGCAGACTTCTCCCTGATGAACATAGACTCAGGAATCCTCAATAAATTACTGGCAAACAATGCACCAAATCATCTAGAAGATTATACACCAAGTAGCATTCATCCCAGGGTTGCAGGAATGGTTCAACATAAATCAATAAATGTAGTACACCACATTAACAGAGCCAAGAACAAAAATGGGGTACCTCAAGAGATGCAGAAAAAGCATTTGACAAAGTGCAGCACCAGTTTGTCAACTAAATTATTCAAACTGTTGAAATACACGTAATAAGCCATTCACCATGAACTAGACAGGTACTTTTACCTTTCAAGAAATACACTGAGATTAGCCCAGTTAGTGGCAATTTATTGAAAGATAGGAAAATCAGGGAAGCAGGAGTTTCCACCAGTGAATAGCCAGGTTTCAACAACAAATGTGATATTTCTCTGGTGACAGCACAAACACTTCCAGAAAAATGGGAGATTGTTTCAAAGGATGGATCTCTAGAGCATAGATTTTCTTGTAGCCTGTGCAGTTCTACCACTGTTGCAATTCAGCAGACTTCTGTTCCTTTCTATCTTGCCTGCTTTTTTCCACTAACCAAGTGTGTTTAATTCGGCTCCCTGAAAGTCTCTTTCATATTTAACAAAAAGGCAATGAACAGAGCTGCTTGGATCTGCGCACATGTAGAGTCTTGGTGACTCCTGCCCTTCCCTTTGGAGGTAGTAACAGAAACATTTAATTTTAGAATGAAGAAGTCTTTTCTCTGGAGCTATACGGTGTCCTTAGACAAGTCATCCATAGATGTTCTCTGTGTGTGTGTGTGTGTGTGTCTTTTAGTATCTGGGTCTGTATGTGGTGGTAATATTGGTGATGATGTTGGTTTCCATCCCCATGCTTGGTACCTGACATTTTATTTCCTCTATTGTACCTGGTATTTCAAGGTTCCCTGCTGCTCTGCAGCTTGAATGGGTTGGTTAGCTGTCACCTCGGTTGCAAAACCCTAACCCTAGTGCAACATTTCTCAAACCTGACAAGGTTCAGTTTTTTATTTTGTTTTTAGTTTCTATCAGATCACTAATTAATATACTAAAAATGAATTACCAGAAAAAAGATGGCACGCTTGGAGTTCATGTCAATGTTAAATTGCTATCAAGATTTGTAATGGTTTTCATTTCTTGTGGACCATTCTATAGACCATACTTTGCAAGCAATATTCCAGCTATAGTCTGTTAACTCATATATATTCATCACTTGGGAGCTTCTTAGAAATGCAATCTCAGCCATTTCCCCAGACCCAACAAATCAGAATCTTCCCAGGTGATTTATTTGCACTTTGAAGTTTTTAGGGGGGAGTTCTATTCTTTCATGAGTTTTTCATCTTCCAGGAAATGTGCTTATATCTACCTAAGAGATTTTATTTCAGTTTTTTGGATGGCTGGAATTTTCTCCTTTTTCAAGTCACTGATCAAATGTCACCTCTGTGGAGAAGACTGCTTTGGATCTCTAATTAAAGCAGTAGACTGTTGCACTTCACATTGCTCTGTATTATCTTTAAAGCATTTACCACTATCTAAAATTACTGTGGTCTGTCTCCTGTCCCCCACTCCCAGCCAGATGCAAGCTAAGGGAAAGCAGATATCTTGTCTGTCTTTTTTCCTGGCCTTTCCCACTTCTAGCACAGTACCTGATAAGTGAGAGGGCTGCACTCTCCTTCTGTGTACCTTATGACTTCTGCTCATTGCTTTTATTGCCTCCCTGCTTCTGTTTTATTGCTTTCTTTGTGTATCTTTCTCAATCGGTAATAAAAGGTCCAATCCAAACTGGCTTATCAAATTAAAGGATGTTGGCTTAGATAGAATGGTCCAGAGTAAATGCAGTGACCAGGCATAACTTAGTGAGAGCTCAGGACCCCATGCTCTCTGATTCTTTCATTTCTGCCTTGCTTCCTGGGTCTACTTCACATCCAGATTGGTAACTAGATAGGTACAAAAGGTTTAGCTCTCAGATTTATGCAGAATGGTGTCTAGAGATGTTTCCTTTTAAGCAGCAAGTAACGTTCTCTCTAAAACGTCTTGTGATATTCCTTCAGTATTTTTTAAGCTATACTATATCAGAGGCCCATTCTAAAAATGTATGAACACAGTACAGTTAGACGATAAAATGCACGGATATGAAATTCACTAAGTTTTGGCAGTTCTATATGCTCACATAGACACCAACCCAATCAAGATGTTGAAAGTTTTTGTTTATTTTCCAGGCAGCACAGTGCCTTGCCAGGCTTTATTGGAGTGGCAAAAGGAACAACCACTAATTCTATTCCTGTCTGCATCTAACATACACGTTTTATCCATCATGGATTTTTTACATTGATTTAATTTTTTTAAAATATTGCATTAAAATAGGATTTGACTGTATCTTGATTTCTGAGGATTTTCTGTGTCCAAAGTAAGTACTTCACTCAGCTCATTTGCCTTTCCTAGTTTGCAAACCTACACTTCTAGAGTTTTGTGCCTGTCTCTCTGTCTCTTATCTTTCCTTCAAAATGATCTCTGCATGTTGTCTTTCCATGTGGTGGCTTCGGCAGACATCTTCCGTGGAAGCTGGAGCCTCCCAGAGCATATGCCTAAAAAAGACCAGGCCAGCTGCAAGCTTTATCTAGTCCAGCCTTAGAAATCAGTGTCACTTCTGCCATACTTTGTTCATGGAGGCCATCACAAAGGTTTGCTGGGCACCAGGAAAGGAAACATGGACTCTGTCTCTTGACAAAAGAAATATCAAAGAATTGGAAGATAATATTTTAAAATTACCATGAGCCTTATTGCTTTTGAAGGCATTTGGGAATACTCGTATTAGCCCTTAGTTTAAAGTGCTAAAAATTCATGTCCAGCTAAATTTTTTTAAAACCTCACCACATGTTTATTTTAAAGCATGTGTTTGCCCTATGGTATAGTTGGATATTGGTTTCATTTACCCTGACCTTTAAGTTTATTCACTGCCATTTTTGGCTCTACCATGTATAAGGTAACAAGCTAGAAATAAGTGAAAGAAGCAAAAATATTTCTTTACTTTAGCTGCATGAAGAGAACTGCCTTCAATGGCAGATACCCAAAGGCTGGCTTCTTCTCTGATGGGATGATTTAGTGAGTTATCTGGAGGCTTCCTTCACTCTGGCTCCTTGGACCTCTGCCTGGTATGAGAATGATGCACATTCCTGGTAACCTCATATAACGCCCCTTCAACTCCTGCTTTCCTGTACACCCCCACAGATTCCTCCTTCTAGAGTCTACACCACAGGCAGTCAGTTCTTTGTGAAGTCCTTTTAAAATGGCAAGACTTTAGACAAACATAATGTCTCTCTCTCTCTCTCTTTTTTTTTTTTTTGTTTTTTGGTACTAGGGATTGAACTTGGGTCCTTGTGCTTAGACATACATATCTTCTAAGTGATATATACAGTATCACAGAAATCTCAGCAACTCAGCCTCACCCACATCTTCAGATTTGTCTTGGACCTGCTATCACAGGCCATTCTAAGCAGCTTCTCTTGTCTAATGGAGGGTTAAGTACTGATCTCTCTGCTCGCCAAACTCCAGAGGACCCAGATCAAATTTTTCCAAAACAGTTTTTGCCATGTCTTGTTTTATTAGCTGTACCTGAGGCATAAGGTGTTTTTTACAGCTCACCATTTAGCTGAGGAGGTGAAGTACTTCACCTGCTAGCAGAACATCAAAACTCTGTGAAAGAGTCTTTCAAAGCTCTCCTCACTAGTCCAGAGATATGTTTGAGAAGTAAGATGCTTGCCATTATGAAAAATGGAAAAGAAACAAATAATACTCTCTATCAAGTGTATAATTTTCTCCAAAGAAAGCCTCCCTCTAAAAACTTCTGAATTCCTACTCTATTCATGTGGCTTGAAAGAGGATGACGTGTAGAGCAGGGTGAATAATGTTGCATTTCTGCATCGTACTGGGGATGTGTCCATGACTTCTATCAGAATATATGAATTATTCCTTGAATTTCCAGGTTTGGGACTTCATTAAAGTTTCAAGATAAGAAAAATATCACGTGATGGGGATGCTTCTGCTATCCTACATAAATCACTCATTATATAAAATTAATTACTATAGCTTCAGGATACCTTTTAATAACTTATACCCCTAAATACTGTTTTTTTCTCAAAATTCTCATAGTATTTAGAAAAATTCTTCAATTATTTTCCTGCCTTAAAGAAATTAAGATTATTAGACAATCCAAAAGATAATCCAAATGGAATTTTTAGTTTGCTTTTTTTCTTTTAATAGTGTCCATAGAGATT
>NW_022900943.1:6385740-6395815 GCF_012274545.1 Fukomys damarensis | reverse complement strand
TTTTTTTTTTTTTGAGACAGGGTCTCACTATATACTTGAGACTGACCCGGAACTCACTATGTAGCCCAGGCTGGTCTCGAACTCGCGGCGATCTTCCTGCCTCAGCCTCCCGAGTGCTGAGATTTCAGGCGTGTACCACCTCGCCTAGCTCATATAAATAGAGCTTTTGAAGATTTTATAGGGTCTATATTTTAGAAGCAAATGTATAGAGCATTAACTGTAGTGGATTTGTGATGTGCAAGAGTTTGCAATTTGGGGCAAGGCTACTCAAAAGACTGCACATGTTCTGAATCTGATTTAATGCAGGACACAAAAATTTACAAAGATTGGTCTGCAGTGCCCATGCAGAATCAAATGTAGAGGAGTACAAAAGATCTGTCTGTACACTAGAGATGGAAGGATCCAGCTAGTGGCCTGGAGCCCATGACAGTATGCCACACAATGGACCTATGACAGAAGGTTGAGCGATCTGCACTGGGAGGTCGAAGGATAAGTGCTAGAAGCTAGAGTCTGCACCAGCAGGCCAAAAAAGTCCATGCTGAAAGCTGAAGAATGTCCTGAAAGACAGGAGATGGCACTCAAGGTAAAGGCAAAGCCCATATCTCCTCCAAAACAGAACATCAGCCATCCTTGGCAATGGGGAAGATTGGAGCTCCTCTGAAGAGAACAGTCAAAGCTCTTCCAAGAAAAATCAGCCGAAATCCTTCATTCCTCTTCTTTTACACAGTTCTAATAACAGTCCTCCTTAGAGTGGGTCTTCCACGCCCAGATCCATGCTGACTCAGTTCAGCTGGGCATTTCCCACTCAAGTTGACGGTTAACCCCCATGGTACCTTCCTTTCTCTTGTTTAAAAATAAGTTCTCCCAAATAATTCTAATAATGATAACAATATTGAGACTCACTAAAGGAAACTAGACATAAAAAAAATGAAAGGAGAGACATAGCTAATTTCAGTTTGAGTGTTGAAAAAACAAATGCAACCCCTTTTCTATATTATTTAGAGACAGCATGGTGGCTGCACTCTGGCCAAAATCCTGTTGCAGCAATAGAGAAACATGGATTTGGAAATCATTAATAGTAACAATAACATAAGAACCATTGGTATGTAAGGATTGGATTGCAGAAGTCTGGGATAAATTGGTTACAGGCAATTTATATGGAAAGGTTGTATTTGTCTTTTTCTTTTTCTTTTTCCAAACCTGCAGAAAAGACAAAAAGTATAATGAATATCTTTGTGCCTAACTTCATGGTTTACCATGAAGTTTGTACCTTACTGCAACTTACGCTCTCTCTCTCTACATAAGCACATATTTCCCCTTTGTCAAATCATCCTCAAGTAAGCTATAGACACCATGAAATTATATCCTTAAATACATTTAGTTCCTAAGCCAGAGAGTTCTCTTACACATCATTATTGCCAAACCTAAAAGAATCGACATTAATTCAACAACAGTATTCCAAAATATAGTACACATTCTCATTTCATAAATACTAAGAATGTCATTTACATCTACTTTTTGAACTGTCAGCAACGAGGGTTGCATTCAGTTACTTTATCTTTTTAATTTATATACATCATTACCATCAGACCTACTTCTGACTCTGATCTGGTTTTTTTGTTTGTTTTTTGTTTTATGAAAATGAATCCTTTAAGAAATCCAGGTCAATCATCTACATAACATCCACATGAATTTTTCAGATTTTTCTCTATGGTTATATTGAAGTTACCATTTTTGATAAGTATATTCCAAAGTACATTGTATGAGAAAGTGTGGAAAAGGGAAGAAGGGTGGAGGGGGATAAGGACGGGCTGGGGAATAGGGAAAAAATAAGAACCAAGATACGTCATGTAATGGTGCAAGATCCCAATGATGACTGTAACTATTGTATACCAAAAACGTAACAATAAATTTAAAAAAATAGTACTGCAATCCACAGCAAAGCAATATTATTTGTAAAGAGGCCACTATCTCTGGGTCCTGTGGGGTCCCCACCAACAGCTGAGGCAGTATGCTAGACTGCAGCAAAAGGGAGCCATTCTTCAGTACAACTTGATGGTATTTGCTGAGACCTGTAGAATTCCTCTTAAAGACAAGAATAGGGTGCTGAAGAATATGTAATTTAGAAGAGAAAAAAGCCTCAAATGCATGCAATTAGAAATTAAGAGGGTGAGGGCTGGGAAGTTAGCTCAGTGGTTCTGCCTCCTCCTACTTTGCAAGCGTAAGGACCCGAGTTCGATCCCCGGTACCAAAAGAAAGAAAAAAAAAAAGAGAGAGAAAGAAAGAAATTACAACAAATCCTGCAGAGATCTAAAAGATCATCAATACTTACTTCAGGAACCTATATTCTAATAAGATGGAAAATACAGAAGAAATGCACAGATTCCTACATACATATGAATTACCAAAACTGAATCAAGATACAGAAATTCTAAATAAGCCAATATCAATGAAATTGAATGTGTAATTTAAAAATAACAAACTGAAGCCCTAACCCTGATGGATTCACTACTGAATTCTATAGGAAATATAGAGAAACTCTACTGCTGTTACTCCTCAAACTCTTCAATGAAGTTGAAATAGAAGCAAGACTCCCAAATTCATTCCTGGAAGTATTACCCTAATTCCAAAACCAGAGAGGATCTATCTGAAAATAATTACAGGCCAATCTCCCTAATGAGCATAAATGCAAAAATTATCAATAAATACCAGCAAACAATGCAACAAATCAAGATTTTACCCCATGACCAAGTTGGATTCATCCCAGGCATGCAGGGATGATTTAAAATACACAAATCAATAAATGTAATGCAATATATTAACAGCCAAAGACAGAAACCATATGATCCTCTCAATAGATACAGAAAAAGCATTTTACAAGGTCCAACATCCATTCATGATAAAAAAACAACCCTACAAAAAATTCGTATAGATGGACTTTATCCCAACAGCTAACATCATAATTAATGGACAGAAACTGAAACCTTTCATTCTAAAATCAGGGCAAGGTTGTCCACTTTCACTATTCTTGCTCAGTATTGTTCTAGAAACACTAGCCAGAGTAATTAGATTAGAGAAAAAAATTATTAAGGATAGGAAAGGAAGAAATTTAGTTATTATTTGCAGATGACGTGATACTCTACATAAAAGACCCCAAGAACTCCACCAAAAGACATTCAGATTAGATAACCAAATACAGTGCCATAGCTGGATACAAGGTCAACACTCAAAATTCAGTACCATTCCTGTGCACAGATAACACACTCATGGAGAGAGAGAAATTAGAGAAACAATCCCTTTCACAATAGCATCCCAAAAAATGAAATACCTAGGAATCAATCTAATAAAGAAAGTAAAAGACCTTAACATTGAAAACTACAGTGCTCTGAAAAAGAACATTGAAGAGAATATGAGAAAATAGAAAGACATTCCTTATTCTTGGATAGGAAGAACCAGCATAGTGTAAACAGCCATACTTCCAAAATTGTTATACAGATTCAATGCAATCCCAGTCAAACTCCCAAGAGCATATCTCACAGAATTAGAAAAAAAACAATCCTTTTGGTGGAGTTTTTTGGGTCTTCAATATAGAGTATCATATCTTCAGCAAATAATGATAGTTTAACTTCTTCCTTTCCTATCTTTATTGCTTTAATTTATCTCTCTTGTCTAATTGCTGTGGCTAATGTTTCCAGAGCTATATTGAAGAGGAGTGGTGATAGTAGGCATCCTTGTCTTGTTCCTGATTTTAACATGAAGGTCTTCAGTTTTTGGCCATTTAATGTGATGTTGGCTGTTGGTTTTTCATAGCCTTTATTAAATTGAGATATAGACCATCTATTCCAATTTTTTGCAGGGTTTTTTCATCTGTATTCATTAAGGAGATTGGCGTGTATTTACCTTTTTTACTTGCATCTTTCCCTGGTTTGGGAATCAAAGTGATACTTGCTTCCAGGAATGAATTTGGAAGTATTGCTTCCCTTTCAATTTCATTGAAAAGTGAAAAGTTATGGCAATAGTTCTTCTCTAAATGTCTTGAAAATGCAGCAGTGAATCTATCAAGACCTGGGCTTTTCTTTGTTGGTAAATTTTTAGTTACATTTTCAGTTTCACTGATTGTAATTAGGGTGTTTAAAATGTTTTTATCTTCTTTGGTCAACTTTGGTAATTCAGAAGACTCTAGAAATCTATCCATTTCTTCTGTGTTTTCCATTTTATTTGAGTACAGGTTCTCAAAGTAGGTATTAAGGATTCTCTGGATTTCTGCTGGGTCTGTTGTGACTTCGCCTTTTTCATTCCTGATTGCATGGATCTGCCAAAATAAACAGATATTTCTCAGACAAAGAAGTAAAAGCAGCAAGTAAATATATGAAAAAATGTTCCACATCACTGGTCATTCCAGAGATGCAGATGAAAACAACACTGAGATTACACCTCACTCCACAAAGAATGGCTGCTATCAAGAAATCACTCAATAACAAATGTTGGCGGGGTTGTGGGGAGAAAGGAACCCTTCTCCATTGTTGGTGAGAATGCAGACTGGTGCATCCACTACGGAAATCAATATGAAGATGCCTAAAAGAGCTGGGACTAGAGGTTCCATTTGACCCAGCCATCCCTCTGCTGGGTATCTTTCCAAAATAATTAAAAGAATCATATCACAGTGATGTATGCACACCTAGGTTTATAGTGGCACAGTTTGTAATAGCTAAAACTTGGAAACAGCCCCTTTGCCTATTGGTTGGAAACTGGATAAAGAACATGTGGTTTTTCTATAAAATGGAGTATTACTCAGCCATAAAAAATGAGAAATTAGATTCACAGGAAAATGGATACATATTGAGGATGTACTCCTAAGTGAAATAAATAAGTCACACATGTAAATACCGAATAGCTTCTCTGGTGTGAACAAACTATAATAGTACATAAGATCCTAATGAGATAATTGACTGTGAAATATGAAGAAATGGGCTAAAAGTGTAGGGAAAGTGGGAAGGGTAGGGAAAAGGTAATAAGGGAAAGAAAAAAACTAGGAAAAAATGGAAATAAATGGGGAGGAGAGGAGGAGATGAAGGGAGGGCAGGGACAAGGAGGAAAAATGAGAACCAAGACCTGTCATGTAAATGTACAAGATCCCAATAATGAATGTAAGTGTACCTAAAATGTACCAATAAACTCAATGAGGTAAAAAGAAAAAGAAAAAAACAATCCTAAAATTCATTTTGGAAACAGAAGAGACCTATCAAAGGCACTTCTGGGCAACAAAGGCAAAGCAGGGGGCATTACCATTCCTGACTTGAAATTATACTAGAAAACCATTGTGATTAAGAAAAAAGTATGGTACTAGCAAATAACACAGATTCGAGGATCAATGGAAAAGAGTAGAATCTTCAGACATTTATAAATAAATGGATGGACTGTTAGACCATACTGTTGAGTGAAATAAATCTGACACACATGTTTAAATACCTCATTGTTTCTTGGTGTGAGAAACTAAAAGTGGAAATAAAGACTGAGATATATAATGGATGTTAGGAAATGGGAAGAAAGTGTTCAAATTGGAAGGTGAACAGTGAGGGGGGAAGGAGAAAGGAAAGAAGGGACAAGAAAAAAAGTGAAAACTAGGTAGTAGTAGTCAGCTTTTGCATTGTAGAGTGTACTTTTTTCCCTACTTTTACATGGCCCAAACTTACTCTACCGAGCATGTTTCTTTTTCTACCTTTGATAAAAGGAAAATCTCACTAAATATTGCACTTGTTTTGTCTAATTCTTTGTTCAAGACAAGAAGAACCTAGAAACTACCTCAAGAAGGAAACTCAACAATCCTAAAACGTGGTAACATACATAAAAAAGGGGGAAAAGAGTGGATATTTGAGGAAAGAATAGTTCTAAAACTTAACAAGAAATGACAGGCTAGAGAATATAGCACATAGAAAAGAGAGAAGAAATTAAAAAGCCCACATATATGAACTTGAATTAAATTTAAGAGTATCATAAACAAAAGTAAATTCTGGAAACCTCTCGAAAGAAAGAACAGGTTACTACCAAAAGAAACGGAATAAGACTGAAATCAGACTGAACAGCAATTCTGGATGCAAGATGACCATGGGATGATTTTGAATCACTTCATGTTAAAAAAAAATTAAGCCTAAAAGTTTATAATCTGCCAAATTTTGGTTCAAATAAAAAAATAATAAAAATAACTTCAACCATTTGATCTTGAAAGTTTTTCACCTTAATCTACATTGAAATAATCTAAAAGGAAGAACATTAAACCAGAAGACACTGCAAAATTATATGGAAAGTAAGGACATTCAAATTTGAAAAAGAAATAAACTTTATTGCTGTCAAAACAAAATAAAGTGTAACAAGACTATAACTACAAGGGAAAAGAGATGTATGTATAACATCTTTTATATGAATGTATACTAATTTTGTTATGAAAAAGTAGATATTGTAATTTTAAGACATTATAGGGGAAACAATTGTGGATCTTAACATACAATCACAAAAAATTAGCTGCAATAACAATTTTAAGAGTTAACAAAATATAAGGCAATAGAAAGTAGGAACAAGAAAGTATTTTATGCTAGCAGAAAAGTAACAAAAGAAAAAATTGCAGTAATTTTATGTATAAGAAGCTAATAATACAGATTCAAAATATATGACAATAGTTGTTAGTTTAGTGCATGGTGAAAGATGTAGGTCTAGTTTTAATCTTTGGCAAGTTGAAACCCAGTTTTTTCAGCACCATTTATTAAAGAGTTTATCTTTACTCCAGTGAGGGTATTTGGCTCCTTCTCAAAGATGAGGTGGCTGAGTGTGTCTGGAGTTGTTTTGGCATCTTCTAGTCTGTTTCATTGATCCTTGGGCCTGTTTCTTTGCCAGTATGATGCTATTTTTATCACAGTAGCTTTGTAGTATACTTTCAAGTTGGGGATTGGATACCCCCTACTTTGTCTTTGTTGCCTAGAATTGTTTTCAGTACTCTAGATCTCTTGTTCCAAATGAATTTTTGGATTGCTTTCATAAGGTCTGTAAAGTATGCTGCTAAAATTTGAATTAAGATCTAATTGAATCTATATAGCTTTTTTGGAAATATGGCCATTTTCACTATATTAGTTCTTCCTACCCAGCACAGAATGTCTTTCCATTTTCTTTTTTTTAATTAACTAATTTTAATGGTATAGTTAAGGTATGCAAGGTAGTGACATTCATCATTGGAAATTTGCGCATTTATATATTCCATCTTGGTTTTTATTTTTCCCCATTCTCCTGTCCGTCTTCAACCCCTCTATACCTCGCTATCTACAAAAACTTTCTTCCCATTTTTTCTTTTTCTCATGTTAATTCTATTCCCATATTTCTTTTCCCCTACCTTTCCCATTTTACTTTCCACTTTGTACCTTTTCTTCCTATTTCAAATTATCTATTATACCTTTTAGTTCTTATTTACACTTTCAGTTTCTCACACCAGAGAAACTTTGGTATTTCCACATATGTGTCCTATTAATTTCAGTTGAGTATCACCTCAATGTGCATCCATTTAGCTATAAATGTCTCTAGTTTCTCATCCTTTGTGGCTCAGTAGTACCCCTTTTGATTAAAAACACACTTTTTTTTAACCCAGTCTCCTGTTGATGATCAATTGGGCTATTTCCAAGATTTAGCTATCACAAATTGTGCTGCTGTGAACATGGGTGCACATAATCACTGTGGCATGATTCTTTTAATTCTTTGGGAAAGATGCCCAGCAGGGTCAAATGGGACTTCCAATCCTAGTTCTTTGAGGTATCTCCATACTGATTTCCACAGTGGTTACACCAGTCTTCACTCCCACCAACTAGAGCATGGTTCCTCTTTCCCCTCAGCCCTGCCATCAATTGTTATTGGTTGATTTCATGATAGCAGCCATTCTGCCTGGGGTGAGATGGAATCCCAGTGTTGTTTTCATTTGCATTTCTCAAATGACCAGTGATGTTGAACATTTTTTCTTATGTTTATTTGCTATTTCTACTTCTTAGTCTAAGAAACGTCTTCATTTCAGATGCCCATTTTTTGATTGGGTCTTTAAATTTGGGGAGGTCTGACTTTTTAAAGTTCTTTATATATTCTAGATAATAGAACTTTGTCTGAGGAAGAGCTGATGAAAATTTTTCCCACATTGTGGGTTCTCTCTTCATGCTGTTGATGGTTTCTCTTACTGTGCAGAAGCTTCTTAATAAGAAGAGATTCCACTTGTTGATTATTTGTGCTAGTTCGTAAACAACAGAGCTTTTATTCATAAAAACTTTTTCTACACCAATGTCTTCAAGAGTTCTACCTAACCTCTTTTCCTGCTGGTTTAATGTTTCTGTTTTAATATTTAGATTTTTAATACATTTCAATTTTAGTTTAGTGCACGGTGAGAGACATAGGTCTAGTTTTTAATCTTTGGTGAGTTGAAACCCAGTTTTCTAACACCATTTATTAAAGAGGCTATCTTTCCTGCAGTGAGGGTGTTTGCCTCCTTTGTCAAAGATGAGGTGGCTGTGTGTGTCTGGACTTGTTTCTGCATCTTCTAGTCTGTCCCATTGGTCCTCAGGTCTGTTTCTTTGCCAGTACCATGTTGTTTTTATCACAGTAGCTTTGTAGTATAGTTTCAAGTCAGGAATTGTGATACCACCTACTTTGTCTTTATTGCCTAGAAGTGCTTTTGCTATTCTAGGTCTCTTCTTGTTCCAAATGAGTCTTAGGATTGTTTGCTGAAGGCCTGTGAAGTATTCTGCTGGAATTTCAGTTGGGATTGCATTGAATCTATATAGCAGTTTTGGAAGTATGGCCATTTTCACTATATTGATTCTTCCTACCCAGGAGCAAGGGATGTCTTTCCATTTCCTGATATCCTCTTCTATCTATTTTTTCAAAGTGTTGTGGTTTTCAGAGTGGAGTTTTTTTATTTCTTTTGTTAGGTGGATTCCTAGGTATATCAATTTTTTGGATGCTATTGTGAAAGGGATTCTTTGTCCCACTTCTCTCTCAGTGAGTCTGTTTTTGGTATAAAGGAAAGCTATCCATTTTTGTGTGTTGACCTTGTATCCAGCTACTTTGCTGAATTTGTTTATTACACCTAGAAGACTTTTGGTGGAGTCCTTGGGGTCTTCTAGAGTATCATGTCTTCTGCAAATAATGACAGTTTGACTTCTTCATTTCTTATTTTTATTTCTTTTATTTCTTTCTCTTGTCTAATCATGGCTAATGTTTCCAAAATTGTATTGAACAGGAGTGGTGATCATGACATCCTTCTCTTGATCCTGATTTTAGTGTGAAGGATTTGTTTTTAACCACTTAACATGATATTGGCTGTTGGTTTTTCATTGATGGCTTTCATCAGATTGAGGTAGAGGCCATCTAGCCCATTTTTGGACGATTTTTATCATAAATGTGTGTTGGATTTTGTCAAATGATTTTTCTGCGTTTAGTGAGATGATCATATTTTTTGTCCTTCGCTCTATTAATATAGTGTATGACCTTTCCTAATTTGCATATGTTGAACCCTCCCTGCATTGCTGGGATGAATCCCACTTGGTCAGGGTGTATCATAAAGATCTCCTGCATTCTACTTGTGAGTGTCTATTAAAGATTTTTGCATCTTGTTCATAGTGAGATTGGCCTATAGTTCTCTTTTTCAGTTAACTCTTTCTCTGCTTTGGGGATCAAGGTGATGCTTGCTTCCAGGAGTGAATTTGGGGGTATTGCTTCCATTTCAATTTCATTGAAGAGTTTAAACAGGAGTGGCAGTAATTCCTCTCTAAATGTCTCATAGAATTCAGCAGTGAAGCCTTCAGGACACGGGCTTTTCTTAGTAAGTTTATTATTATGTTTTCAATTTCATTGATTAATATTGGCTTGTTTAGAATTTTTAGGTCATCTTTGTTCAATTTTGGTAATTCATAAAAATCTAGGAATCTGTCCTTTTCTTATGTATTTTCCATCTTATTGGCATATATGTTCTCAAAGTAGGTACTGGTGATCCTCTGGATTTCTACTGTGTCCATTGTTCTTTCACTATTTTCATTCTTTTTTTTTTTTTTTT
>NW_022900943.1:6366136-6385708 GCF_012274545.1 Fukomys damarensis | reverse complement strand
ATTGAACTTGGGTTCTTGCACTTGAAAGGCAGGCCACCAAACCACTGAGCTAAATCCCTGGACCCGCCGTTTTCATTCCTAATTGCATGGATTTGGGTCTTTCAATTCATTTTTGATAAGGTTGGCTAAGGGTTTGTCAATTTTGTTTATCCTTTCAAAGAACCAACTCTTGACTTCATTGATTTTTTTGGATTTTTCTCTTTGTCTCCATTAATTTCTACCCTGATCTTTATAATTTCCTCCCTTGTATGATCTTTGGGTTTGACCTGCTCTTCTTTTTCTAGAAGTTTGAGGTTCAGCCTCAGGTTATGTAATTGAGCTCATTCTGTTTTCTTAATATGACTATTCACTGCTATGAATTCCCCTCCTAAGACTGCTTTCATTATGTCCCATAGATTACAGTATGTTTTGCTTTCATTGTCATTTAATCGTAGGAACTGTCTGATTTCTTCTTTAATTTCCTCTGTGACCCATTGGTTATTCAGAAATGTTTTGTTAAGTTTCCATGTATTTATGAAATTCTTGCAGTTTCTTTTGCTACTGATTTTCAGTTTCATCACACTATGGTCTGATAATATACAGGGGATAACTTCAATTCCTTTACATTTACTTAAACATGTTCTATGAGTGAATATGTAGTATATTTTGGAGAAAAATCCATATGCACCTGTAAAGAATGTGTATTCTGACTTTGTTGGGTGGAGCATTTTGTAAATATCTTTTTTTTTTAATTTTATTGAGTTTATTGGTACATTTTAGGGATACAGTACAGTTACATTCATTGTTGGGATAATGTACCTCTACATGGCAAGTCTTGATTCTCATTTTTTCCCCTTACCTCTGCCCTCCCTTCACCCCCTCCTCCCCTCCCCATCTACAAACACTTTATTTTCATCTTTTCATTCTCTCACATTTTTTTCTTTTTGTAAATATCTTTTAAGTTCCTTTGTTGAAGAGTTTGAGTTCTACTATTTTATTGTTTATTTTTTGTCTAGTTCATCTATTTGTATCAGTGTAGTGCTGAAGTCTCCCACTAGTATTGTATTAGTGCTTGTATGATTTTTCATGTCTATTAGTATTTGTTTTATATAGTTGGGTGCATTTGTGTTTGGTGCATATATATCTATGGTTGTCATCTCTTCCTCTTGGATTGCTCCTCTACCAATGTAGTGTCCTTCTTTGTCTCTTGTAATCAGTGTTGATTTGAATCCCACTTATCTGCAAAGAGGATAGCAACTCCTGCATTTTTGGGGGGGTTTCCTGTTGCATATAGTATTGTCTTCTACCCTTTAACTTTCAGTCTATGAGTTTTCTTTTGAATTAAGTGTGTTTCTTGTATGCAGCATATTGTTGAATCTTGCTTCTTGACCCATTCTGCCAGTCTGTTTCTTTTGATTAGTGAATTGAAACCATTAACATTGGTCGTTATAACTGATATGTATTGACTTATCCTTGTCATGACTGTTTCTTTTTGCTGGATTTTCCCACTTTGCATTTAATTTCTTGTCATGTCTGATGGATTCATTCTTCTGGGCTTCCTTGGGTTGTGGTCTTCATTGTCTTTTTCTAGGATATTGTTTTAAAATTTTTGGAATACTGGTTTAGTATTCATGTAGTTCCTAAGGTGCTCTTTGTCATGAAAGTATCTTATTTCTACATCAATTTTAAAAGATAGTTTTGCAGGGTACATCAATCTGGGTTGGAGGTTGTTTTCCTTTAGGGCTTTAGTTATGTCATTCCATGCTTGTCTTGTGGGTTTGTGTTGAGAAATCTGCTGTGATTCTGATGGGCTTTCCTTGGTATGTGATTTGTGTCTTTTGTCCAACTGCTTATAGAATTTTGTCATTCTGTTGGGTTTCTGAAATCTTGACTATTATATATACTTATGTGCAGTTTTTTTTTTCTTTTGATCACAGCTAGTTGGAGTCCTGTATGCCTCACTTATCTGTATGTCAGCTTCTTTTCCCGTTTGTGAAGTTTTCTGCCATTACTTTGGTGAACAGTTTTTTTTTTTTATGTCATCTCCTCTCTCTCCTGTTTCTTCATTGACTCCAGTCAGTCTTTTATTCTTCTTCTTTGAATTGTCTAGCAGCTGCTGAGTTGATCTCTCATGGTCCCTTACTATCTTTAAAAGATTTTTCTTTTCCTGGTCACTAATTGCGATCCTATCTTATATATATGAAATTCTGTCCTTGCATTAGCTTGTTCTGCTCTTTAAACTTTCAACTGAATTTTTAATGTCTTTTAAATCTATTTCCATCTGTTTTGTGGTTTCCATTTGTTTCCTGTGTTTGGATTCCATTATGTTTCTCAGCTCCTCTATTTTTTATGTGTCTGCACTAGATTTATTAATCATGTATTGTACTATGGGCACAATCTCCGCTGTTATCTGAGAAATTATTTCTGATTTAATTTCTTTCAGTTTCTCTTTTCTTGCCATTTCAGCAGTCCAGGTGGTTGAGTATGAGATTCTTCCATTTTATTTCCCTTTTGGGGTTGCCTTAGGTGATCTGGAGGTCAGTTTTGAGACTTATTTCCACTTCTCATTTCAGTAGATGCAGCCTGCTGTGCTGATTGTATGGCAGAACTCTGAATGAAGGTTTAACACTTGTGCTCTTTTCTAGGTGGCATGAGGCTTTGCGATGTGTGCCCACACCTCTGGGGTTGGGGCAGGGCCCTTGGTGGGACCCCCTGTAGCAGTGCCACCTGGTCCATACAGCTGCTCTCCAGTGTGTGTGCACCTACTGATGATATGGTGGAACTCTGGAGCTCCATTATCTGATATCTTCTCTTTTTTCAAAATGCTGTAGTTTTTAGAGTAGAGGTCTTTGATTTCTTTTATTAGGTTGATTCCTAGGTCTGTCTGTCTCTTTTTTTCTTTCTTTCAGTGGGGGATGCTATTTTGAAAGTTGTTGTTTCTCCAGTTCCTCTTTCAGTGAGTCTGTTATTCATGTACAGGAAAGCTATTGATTTTTGGGTATTGACCTTGTAACCAGCTATGCTACTGAATTTGGTCATTAAGTCTAGAAGACTTTTGATCGAGTTCTTGGTGTCTTTAATTAGAGTATCATGTCATCTGCAGATAATAACAATTTAACTTTTTCATTTCCTATCTTTATTTCTTTCATTTCTTTCTCTTGTCTAATTTCTGTAGTTAATGTTTCCATAACTATATTAAACAGGAGCAGTGATACTGGACATCCTTCTCTTGTTCCTGATTTTAGTATGAAGGATTTCTGTTTTTGACAATATAGTAAGATATTGGCTGTTGGTTTTCATAGATGGCTTTTATCAGGTTGAGATAGAGACTGTTCCAATTTTCTGAATTGATTAGAGATCTAAATATTAAAACAGAAGCACTAAATCAGGTGTAAGAGACATTAGGTAAAATTCTTGAAGATACTGGCATAGGAAAAGATTTCATAAACAAAACCTTAGTCGCACATAATCTAGCACAAAGAATCAACAAGTAGGATTTCTTTTTATTAAAAAGCTTCTGCAACAGCATGAAGAGAAAACCCACAATGTGGGTTCATAGCAGCACTTTGTGCACTTTTTTCCTTATTTTTTTTCCTCACCTCAAAAACATCATGAACATATCCCTTTCTATGAAATGAAGATGAATACATGAAAAACTTCTTGCCCCAAATCAAAGATTTCATGAATCAAAAACTGGTAGGAAAGAACTCTTTCCTATAATTATTGTCAGTATCTGTGTTCTAGAACGAGTAAGTTTTTGTTTGTTTGTTTTGGTACCATTGATCGAACACAGGACCTTGTGCTTGTGAGGCAGGCGGCAGAACCACTGAGCTAGATCCCCAACCCAGTATCTGTGTTCTAGATGCAACTAGCAAAAAGGTTAGATCACAATAAAGTGTCGTATTTTAATACTTTAAAATTCATGGAATCATTTAAATCTTAATTAAAATAAACCTAACATATGGCACAGAAATATAGAAATCTGTAATCTTGTATGTCATAGAGTAATATTTATATATGATTTCTTTCTTTCCTTCTTTAATATCAAAGGTTTGAATTTGTTCAGGTTGGTAATGGCTGTTGGGAGAGAAAATATTCCTTGAGTCCTGAGCATATTGAAATAATCTTAGTAAATATGCCAAGAATGAAAGTTACTAGCTGATCTTCATTTAAACTGTTTTTACAGGTTATTTTTGTAGGAGCCAATGTTGAGGGGAGAATTACCATTTCTTTTTAAAACCAAGAACAGGCTTGATTACTTCTTTCTATATAATGTTGGGTTTCCCCAAACTCAGTTCTCTCTTCCTGAAATGCATCCAATTGCTTGTGCAGCCTTTTTTTCTTGGCCCAACACATCATTCTCCTAAGATTTGGGGGCTGTGCCAGTTAACCTTAATTGTCAGTCTGACTGGATTAGGAGGCTACTGGTGGGGAAATTGGATCATGGGGTGGTGTGCTTTATCTGAATTAATGCACTGATGATGTTCATAGCCAAATGCTCATTTAGGAGGTATGGAGAAGTTGGAGGAGGTGGGTCACCGAGGGCATACCTGTAACTGTTATATCCCTCTCCATGGTGCTGTCCTTCCATGCCACTGTTCATTAAGCAAATTTGCCACACTGTGCTCTTCTACCTCGTTCTGTCTCATCATAGGCCTACCATGATGGACAGATGGCTGTGTACTGAAACCTCGGAAACGTTCCACCAAAATAAACCTCTTCTTTTAAGTTGTGGGTGTTAGGTATTGTGTCACAGCAGTGGGAAGGTAACCCATACAGCAGCCAAGGCAAGCTACACAAAAGAGTTGGTGTGCATTCTACATTTTGTTCCACGATTAATAGCGATCCAAGGGTCTTGTCATTGGCTAGCACCCATGAAACAGTAACAGGATAACTTAATAGCTTGTAACTGAGGTTAAAATCTTACTCCATACACAACTTGTGGAAAGCTGTATAGCACCTAAGTAAGTGACTAGTGTCCACAGTTTAGTCAACTATTCTAAAGACATTCTCGAGTAGAACTTGTGTGAAGGTTTCCTAAAAGGAAGATAAATGGCTAGGATATACTTTTTTAACTGTCCTCCCCCTACCTCTTCTCTTATTTGGAATAAAGATAAGATGATGAATGAATTTATTTTGGCCATAATGAACTGAGCAGTGACCTTGAAGATAGAATCCTATACTAAGGACAGTAAAGAGGAAGGTCTTTGACCTTTTCAGTCTTCGTATCTATTTTGGTCTACTTGCCTGTCTGTAAAAGGTAATTTTTCATGAAAGGATAATCTGTTATATGTTGGTTTCAGTTCTTAGGAACCCTAATTTTTTATTCATTGAAGAGATTTTTATATAAATATCTGTTAAGTGAATGCTTTTGAAGTGTTCTAAAGATAGTAGTACTTTCTCAGAAGTGCCTTATGGGCCCCTCTGAAAAAACATTTGGTGGAGTTTAGGGTCAGACAATGTGTTGGACACAATTTTATACTCTACCCTCATCACTCTAAAAAAGGAAGGTTTAGAGCCGGGCATGGTGGCGCCCACCTGTAATCCCAGCACTTGGGAGGCTGAGTTAGGAGGATAGCTGTGAGTTCGAGACCAGCCTGGGCTACATAGTAAGTTCTGGGTCAATCTCAACTACATAGTGAAACCCTGTCTCAAAAAAAAGGAAGGTTTATTTTTAAATTTGTTTTGTGTTAATTGGTATTCAGGTTTCATTTGAAGGACTCCACTTATGTAAGAAAGTTTGAAAACTACTGTGTTAGAGAAATAGTTTGTGAAACACCATCCATGTTAGTATGTAGATTTGAAATTAGGAAACTTTATCTTAAGTTTATTACTTGGAATTCATTGGGTATTTTTGTGATTGTATTTGCAAGAAGAGAAAATTACATTTAATTGTGATGAAATGTATTTTGGCAGGCCTGGCACACAGATTTCCATTTGTAAGTAATTTTAAAAGGTTATATTCTTCCCTGAATGCACATCTTCACATACCTATTATTACTATTTTCCTTCATGCGTTAGTATCTTGAGAAGAATATGCCCCTTAATGTACAGCAAGGGATTACAGTGTTATCATCTTTGAGATGTTTTTAAACAACTACTAAGAAGACACTGCAGTTATAATACATTAAATACTTTTACACTTGTGCAAAAATGATTTTATAACAGTGCTTTGGTTGTTACCATAGTATACAGCAAAACTTCTGATAAAATACACAGGATTAAACAAATTAAAAATTTTTAATGTTAATTATTTGTAGTAAAATATTATTCGATGCTGTTTATTCTTAAATAGTCAGATATCCATTTCCTTTGAACTCATATTGAAATGCTATTCTTGAGTTTAAATTACCACAATATTGTCTGAGCATCAGATATTTTTCAAAATTTTATGGTTTAAAAGTTCTTCTGGTAAAATTCTTCAATAGCAATAATGTTATTTTTTATCTAGATATCTAACAATAGGTACATTCGTGAACCGCTTGAAATAATTCAGTTTTTTCTAGTAAATTATATAGAAAAATGATCCATAATCAGCACCTGAACAGTAGTTTGACTGGGGCCCATTCCAACTGTTTGACAACTAGTATGACACAGGCACCAGGTAGAGGGCAAAGTCACATGGTATTGTATTGCATAAATGGGAGGGATGTTTGTGACCATCTGTTATGAGTTAGATCTAAAATATCCCCCCAGGCCTCATGCACTCCCAGATGGGGGTTTTGTGAGTGACTGGATCACGGGTGTGTGATACTGGACCATGGCTGCAGTCCACTGATTGGATTAGCATAGTTCTGGGTGAGGCTTTGCGGATTAACTAAAAACAGAAGATCCACCCTGGATTTGAATGCCACTAGCTAATAATAGGCTTGTAGCCTAAATGGAATGAAAATGGAAAGAGAAACTCACTGCTGCTGCATTTTGTTTGCCTTGCATTGTACAGGAGACTGGACAGAGGAGAGATGTTTGCTCCAGGCTTTATATTCTTTTGGCCCTTAAAAATTTATTTAGCAGACCATCCTGTTCTTTCCTTTCCTCTGACCAAAATTCCTATGAAAATGTTTTTCTTCTGCACCTTTGTTCCCATGCCCTTGGGATACAACTAAAAGGTCAGGAGTTTCTCAGTTTGGCACTGTTTTCCTAAGAAGTTAGTCTTGGTGAAGCAGTCCCTCTGGGCCTCTTGGAGTTTAAGATGAACTTCTGCTCTGAGCAATTCTCCATCCTCTGTGCTAGCGCAGTCACACAGTGCAGTAAGACATGGACTGTTCCTCCTCTGCCACACCCTACTGCCATGCTACACTGCCTTGGAGCCAGCTGCCTTGAACTAAAATAAACTCTTATTCCCAGCAAGGAGAACAGTAACTAAGACACCATATTTGAAAACAACCTACAAATTCTTTGTTATTCTTATTGCTTCATTTGGCTCATATCTCTGAATTAGAAGTCTCTTACAGGTAGACTGGGAGGAGGAAACAAGCAGGTTTTTATATAGAAATTCTAAGCACTTCTAAGACTGAACTTGAGCTTTAGGAAGATGCCCCAGAAAGATCCAAGAAGACCTAAGCCACAGTTCCTAGCATCAATAAAAATCAAGAGACTGCAGTGAAAACCTGTAATTTACTTGCAGTGTCATAGATAAGATGTTAGAAAAAGTAATAACCAGAAAATCTTCTTCTATAACCCCCTATGAGCTGTCACTTCTTAGTGCTATTTATATTGTACTCAAAATAGGAAATTCTCTATCTCAAGTGAAAAACATTGCAGTTACTGAACAAATATTGATCCATAAGTTCTCAACTGCAAAATTAAAATCCCAAACTCAATGTCTTCCTTACTTACAAGCAAGCATAGTAAATAAAATGGAAAAAACTTCATTTTGTAAAATCAATAGAAAGTGTAAAAAGCTAGGAATAACTTTAAAAATGTATGACATATGTTGACTATATTATTCAATTGAGATTCATAAAAGAAGATGTAAATAAAGAGAAATATATACTTTGTTGTAGTCAGCTCTCTTACATTAACTTATAATTAATTTAAATGGATACAACTATATTCTTTAAAGGCATCAATATACAGTGGTAAAAATACTGGAAGAAGAGATAATAGAAAAATTATGGAACTTCATGATCAAAAGATGAAAAATTACTTGATTTGTCTTTCTGAATGGAAATTGCTAAAAAAGAACTGACTGAAAGTATGAAGCACAAGTAGGCTCCTGTATTCTCTAACCCATCCCACGTAGCTGGATTGTTGTCTCTTTCCTATCATGGCAGAAGAAAAAAATGAGAATCAAGACTTGCCATGTAAAGGTACATGATCCCAACAATGAATGTAACTGTACTGTATCCCTAAATGTACCAATAAACTCAATAAAAAAAAAAAAAAGGAAGATAAAAAACACAAAGTTCTCTGGCCTGAGGAATATTGGACACTGTTTAGAGCCAGAATACTATACTGAAAATAGGAATATTAAAATCAAGCTTGAAAAAAATAACTTAATGCCCAACAGTTTCTCTTCATTCAGTTGTTAGAGCCCCAACACCCAACCTATACATTTAAGTGTACAAATTATTTTTCTTTTTCCTGTACCAAGGATCAAATTCAGGACCTTGTGCTTGCAAGGCAGGCACAACATCACTGAGCTAACCAAGTCCCTGGCCCAAAAATTCTTAATTTGTAGTAAAGAAAAATTTTTACTGAATTTTATAATTAATTCAAGATGACATTTATAATGATATTGATATCATGTAATCCATAAAACTAATCAAAAGAAAAGAGAAAAAGAGTTTATGTTCCCCAGGAAATAGATACTGAAGGAAGTTAATAGGGAATACTCAGAAGTCACAGTCATGGAAGAAAGGGAAGAAGGCAGGATTGAGGAGAGGTTGTTAGGCTCTGATCAATCTCAAACTGACCCCGTGCAAAGTTCTGAGTGTGGATGGTCCTTAGAAGTTGGCCCACATTTTCACAAGGAAATTGGCTTGCACCCCAAAGGGACATGACTTACTTTTAATTTGCAGTTTTTCTTTTATTTGTTCCTTTGCTCTAAAAATGCATTTTCTTTTAAAAGCTAGTCTTTTGTTATTAAATTTTTAGCTCTAATAAATAGGCTAGCAGCACATACAATTGCTTTCTGAGAAATCTAGCAACCCTAAACCCCAATTTTTCTGATCTTTACATAATGCAGATATTATATAATGCTGATAAAGACAGGAAAAAACCACTTTTCATCTTACAAATGGCCAATACCAATATCTGCAACTATGAGGTGTCTGTCATTACATGACTGTTGGTAAGAAGTTTTCTCTAGATCTAGATGAGAGCATTTTCCACTGCTGCCTTACAGCCGAGGACTGTCAGCTGGCAGCCCTCCTACTAACTGGTGAAATAAATCCTTCAGTTCTGAGTGGGACTCTTGAGAGTACCTACCAAATTATATTGCAGTGACGCCCATAAGATAATCATGCATAAGATTCCATTGGCTATTCAGTGTTTCTTCCATCCTCTATGTCATCAGTCAGAATCACTAAGGATGATCTTTGTCAAGGTAATTTATACAGCAGAACTACAATGTGAGTACAATATGGGTCAAACTACAATCAAGCTATAGGATTACAAGTATAGTCACTTAGCTGCTATTGACCCAATAGGGAAGAGTCATGTAGCAAGAGAGTATCGGTCTGGATGTTCTGGTCACCCACCTGTGTGTCTGATACTATCTGAGCTCAGTGGACCAGATGGTGTTAGTTACAGTGTAATCTCAAATTGCTGTTTTTCTAGGGAGACTTGCAGGCCTGACTGTTGCATTTCCTACTTGAAGTCTGGCTCTGGTTATATTCACCTCCAACAACAATTTTGATGTCTTTGTCTTTTGTGCTGATTCCCTGGAGAGGCCAGTCCTTCTCTGACTACACATTAATATCCTGCTTAGCTGCCTAAAATAGGACAATTGACCAGAACATCTGTATATGATATCTTTAAAATGGCTGATTTCAAGTTAGATGGTCTTAGCTAAGTTTCCTTGATAGAATGCTCCAAAACACCTGGGCCACAGATACAAGGCTCTTCATGATGTAGCCTCAGAAGGCCCAGAGCATCTCTTCTGTTGCATTCGGTTGGTCAAGTCAGTCACTAAGACCAGCCCAGATTCAAGGGAAGGAAGGAATTAGACCATCACTTTTTTGGGGGGAGTACAGGGGATCTAACTCAGGTCCTTGTGCTTGCAAGGCAGGCAGTAGAACCACTGAGCTAAATCCCCAGCCCATAGACACATCACTTCTTAATGAGAAGCAAAAATTTGTGTCTACCTTTAATCAACACAGGATGCATCGTGACACTTGTTTCTGGGCACCAGGAACAAATTTTACCATTCACGGTCACTCTAGAAATTATCCTTCCTACAAAAAAGTAAAATAATAATATACTACTCAAAGATTTAGGAGAAGGAACAACAAAGAAGGCATAAGTACAATACACAGAGGCCTAAAATAAAGACATTAACAGTTTGAAAACAAGCCTTCACTGGTAATAAGCATCTAATGTCACAGAGCACTTCAGAAAAGAAAACACTTTATGGCAATATAATTGAAAGATACTTTAGAGTTACATGTAAGTAACTGAAGATATAAGGAATAGTCAGTGCTGAAAATGGTAATAAGTTCTTTATATATGTAAAAGTTCCTAGGTCATTATCCAGTCTCCTGTTGATGGGCAATTGGACTGCTTCCAGGTTTTAGCTATCACGAATTGTGCTGGCTATGAACATATATGGGTCCACATATATCACTGTGGTGTGATTCTTTTAATTCTTTGGGAAAGATACCCAGCAGAGGAATAGCAGGGTCAAATGGGACCTTCAATCCTAGTTCTTTGAGGTATCTCCATACTGATTTCCACAGTGGTTGCACCAGTCTATACTCACACCAACAGTGGAGCAGGGTTCCTTTTTCCCCACAGCCCTGCCAGCATTTGTTATTGGTTGATTTCATGATAGCAGCCATTCTATCTGGGGTCAGGTGGAATCTCAGTGTTGTTTTCATTTGCATGTCTTGAATGATCAGTGATATTGAACATTTTTTCTTATGTTTATTTGCTATTTCTACTTCTTTGTCTGAGAAATGTCTTCATTCCAGATGCCCATTTTTAGATTTTGTATTTAAATTTGGGACGTCTGACTTTTTTAAGTTCTTATATATTCTAGATAGTAGAACTTGGTCTGAGGAAGAGCTGGTGAAAAATTTCCCCCACATTGTGGGTTCTGTCTTCATGCTCTTGATGGTTTCTTTTGCTGTGCAGAAGCTTTTTAATAAGAAACCCATCTACAGGAGACTGGATAAAGAAAAAAAATTATAAAATGGAGCACTACTCAGCCATAAAGAATGAGAAACTAGAGACATTTATAGCTACATGGATGCACATTGAGGTGATGCTCAAGTGAAATAAATAGGATGTATATGTGTAAATACTGAATAGCTTTTCTAGTATGAGAAACTAAAAGTGTAAATAAGGACTAAAAGGTGTAATAGATAATGTGAAAGAGTAAGAAAAGGTGCAAAGGGGAAGGGGGATTGGGAGGGGTAGGGGAGAGGAAAAAGAAAGATGGGAATGGAATTAACATGAGAAAAAGAGGAAAATGGAAACAAAGTCTTTGTAGATAGGGAAGGGTGAAGGAGTTGAAGAGAGGGCAGCGGAATAGGGAAAAAATAAGAACCAAGATGGACTAGGTAACGGTGCACATTTCCAATGATGAATGTCATTACATTGTATACCTTAAATGTATCAGTGAAATTATTAATTTTTTTTAAAAAGTTCCCAGCTCAGGTGCTAAATGTTAAGAACCATGGTGATCTCACAAAAGTTGAACCTGGACAAAGGAAAAGAGGAGAAGGATGAACATGGCAAGGATTGCATCACTCCTTTTAGCCACATGATTTGTGCAATTTCTTACTGTGGAGGATTAAACTTTAGCTACAATAACCATGTATTTTTTTCATGTTTCTTATATACAAATTATGCTAGTTTAAACCATCTAGTAAATGCATATTTTTCCTTTCCTAGTGATTATTTCTGACTCAGTAAAGGAGCAAGAAGGGGAGGGAGGGATAGGTTCTGGAGAAGAGATGGAAAATTTTATATAACATGAAATTGAGAAATAATGTTTATAGTTTAGCTTCTCGGAACTTATTTTACATTCTCTCTGTATTGTTAATAATATTAGCTATGTAGTCTGGGGAATGTTATGAACTGGAACTAGCCCAGACACAGCCACAATGAATGCTTTCCATTTGTGTGATATTGTGATTATGCAAATTAAATTTTAGCTGTAGTTACTCTTGCTTCAGTGCTGAATGCATTTTAAGCATAGCTCTTATGGAAAATTGCAAATATGTTTCTATGATACATATTGCACTTGTGTATGGGGAAAGAGTTTAAAGTTAATGCTACAGAAATGAAAAGTGGCTCTGGTAACTTTGCACTTTATTGAATTGATAGTATGGCTTCATACAAGAATGTGATTCATAGAGGATTCTTCAGAAATTCTTTTTCTTTATTTGTTTTTTTCTTGAAACAGGGTCTCTATGTAGCTCAGTCTGGCCTTGAGCTCACTATGTGTAGTCCGGGATGGCCTCACACTTGTGAAAATCCTCCTGCCTCAGCCTCTCAAGTGCTGAGATTATAGGCATCCACCACCATGCCCACTGCTTTTTTATCATACATGTGTATGTGTGTATGTTTCTGACTATAAGATTAATATTTGCATATGGAAAGAAACTGGGAAATTGTACAACAGATAACGTGAGACATAAAGCTTTTCACCATATCAAGACAACTACCACTTACATGTGCCTGTTTTTTCTTCCTGTGCTGTCTTATACATCTGTGTGTATATAATCAATGTTTCAGAAATCAGTGTGACAGTATTTGCAAGTATGTACTTTAGCGCCAAAGGACTAAGGTTAAATTCTGATGGCTCCTATCTAAATGATTTTATGTGGCAACTCAGTTTCCTCATTTGTAGCACAATGATAAATTCTATTATATAACGAACTGTCCATTGAGTTCTTATGTGCTTTAAATGACACAATCTCTATTAAAAGCCCAAGGAAGAGTTTCTTCCTCTTTCATCATACAAACCTTGTTAAACAGGGCCTGGCCTGACTTGTGGCTTACTCAGTGGAAGAAAATTTGCCATGACAACGCATGAGCAGAGCTTGCCAGAAATCTGTGTTCTAGCTTTCTGAGCAAAGCTTTCATAGGAACTGTCACCTCACCAAAGGCTGTGCTGCAAAACTTCCTGTGGAGAAAGGACAGGTGCCAGAGGAAGCTGCTGGTCATCTTGTATTGCAGGAGACAGGGGATAGAAAAACCACAGAAATTGGAACTGTCCTTCTGCAGTGTCTCTATAGCCCCCTCTATTGACAAACTTTAATATTGTACCAGGTGGTAAAGGCAAACTATTTCAAGTGCCTAGCTCCATTTTCCCCGTGCAAGCAAAAAGGGTGAATTTGGACCATAGGAGGGAAATATTAATAATTGACAGATCTTGTAAAAACACATAGCACAATGCCTGGCATATCATAGGTGCTCAAAAACTATTAGCTGTAATATTTCAGTCACATTTGGCTACAGATATACATCTGCTCTACACATATTTTAGACTCTTAATTTCAATTTTGTATATTATGACTGTTTTCACTAAAACTTCTTGGTATAGGGGGATAAGGATATAGCTCAGTGGTACAGTGCTTGCTCAGCATACACAAATCCCTTAGTTCAACTCCAAACATTGCAAAAGCAAAACAACAAAACAAAGCAAACAAAAAACTTAGTATAATAGGTTTAATTTTATTTATGTATAATTATATTCAGTTGTTACATCATTATTAATATTATGAATTATTTATAATTTTCAGTCTAATGAATTTCTAAAACTAATTGCGCAAGACCTGATGTCTTCAATGCTGAATTCTAACAAATATTTAAAGCAGTCTTAAGGCCAGCCTTTCTCAGTTGCTTCCAAAACCTTGAACAGGAAATAATACTTCCAGATTATTTTATGAATATATTAATACCAAATTCAAACAAAACTACTACCAAAGAAAATTATAACTAAATATCCCTGGTGAACAAAGATGCAAAGTACCCTCATGAAAATACTAAATTCGGTAATACATTAAAGGGATCACACGTCATGACCATGTGGGATTTATCCCTGTGATGAAAGAATGGTTCAGCCTATGCATGTGGTATGCCACACTAATTAATGTATGACTTGTCAATATGTGCAGAAAAAATGGGTAACAAAATTCAACATTTTTTTATAATGACAACTCAACAAAGTAGGTATGATAGGATTCATAAGAATATCCAGGTACTAGCCGGGCATGGTGGCACATGCCTGTAATCCCAGCACTTGGGAGGCTGAGGCAGGAGGATTGCTGTGAGTTCAAGACCAGCCTGGGCTACATAGTGAGTTCCAGATCAGTCTCAACTACATAGTGAGACCCTGTCTCAAAAAACCAAAAACCAAAAACAAACAAACAAACAAAAAAGAATAGCCAGGTATTATAAGTGCATAACTAACATGATAATCAATATTGATCAGATGATGTCTTTTCTCTGCTATCAGAAATAAGACAAAAATGCTCACCATAGCCACTTCTATTCAACCTAATTCTGGAAGCCATAACCACAGCAATTAACCAAGAGAAAGAAATTTTTAAAATTCCAGTTGGATATAGCAGCAACATGCAATAAGCTAGACCTTGAAAATTTGGAAACAATGCCTATGTCCATCTATGGATGAATGGATAAGGAAAATGTGATGTTTGTACACGATGGAGTACTATAAAGAAAGATAAATGAAGCATTTATGGATGCAACGAGAACATAATATTAATGAAATAAGTCAGAACACAAATTTAAATATCAGTTTCTCTTACATGAGAAAAGACCATATATATAGATATACAAATAAAAAGCAAAGTAGAAGAAAGATAAATAGGAAGAAGTTCAAATATTCCCACAAATTACGTATTCTGTTGTTTCAAAAATATTTTAATGTTTAATATTTAATAAATATGTTAATGTTTAATATTTAATGTATGTTAATTTGTTTTGTTTATATTACTATTTTATCTTAGTTCATTAAAAAAGTTGTGGGTTATTAGCTGTTTCACTTTTGTAGGAATCTTTTTGGCTGTGTCTTATATGCTGAGTAACTACTTTGAAGATAATGATTCACAGTGTATCAACTATTGTTATTCTCTTATTTGTTATGAAATTTTGTTTTATCATAAAATAAAGAAGTAAAACTTTTAAACTATAAAAATTCAATTGGAAAGGAAAAAAGTCAAATTGTTTTTGTTTGCAGATCATGTGATTTTATGTATAGAAAAACCTAAAAGTTTCACACACACACACACACACACACACACGCGCACACACCTGTTAGAACTAGTAAGAAAATCCAGTACATTTTTAGGATACAAAATCAACATAAATGTCAGTAAGGCCACTAAGCACGGTGAATCAACAGGAAAAGAAATAAAAAAGCAATCCCATTTATAATAGCTATAATAGAAAATAAAATATTAATAAATGTAATCAAGGATTTGAAGGACCTGTTCCTTGAAAACTATAAAACATTGATAAAAGTAATCAAAGAGAAATAAATAGAAAGATGAGAACAGATTTGGTATTCATTGATTAGAAGAATAAATATTGCTAAAATGCTCATAACTAAAGCAATCTATAAACTTCATAAAAATCCTTATCCAAGTAGCAGTGGCATTAAAAAATAGAAAAATAAATCCTAACATTCATAGAGAAACAACAAAGATGTTGAATAGTCAAAATAATCTTCAGAAACAAATAAAAACTCATGAAATTACACTACTTGATTTCAAAACTGAGTATAATAATCCAAAAAGCAAGAATCCAAGAATAAACTTCTACACCAATGGAACAGAAAAAGAACACTAAGTATTCCTAAGTATTTCATTTTTTTGATACTATTATGCAAGGTATTGTTTCTCTAAATTCCCTTTCAAGTGAGTTTGTTATTGGTGTACAGAAACAGTTTGTTTGTTTATTTATGGTACTGGGGATAAAACTTGGGACCTTGCACTTTGTGAGGCAGGCAGCTGCACCACTGAGCTAAGTCCCTGGCCCCACTGTTGATTTTTGAGTGTTAACCTTATATTGTGCTATACTTCTAAATTTGGTTATTAGTTCTAGGAGTCCTCTGGTAGAGTTTTTATGATCTTCTATGTAGAGGATCCTGTTATCTATAAGTAGTGATAATTTAACTTCTTTCCTTGTCCATAGCTTTTTATTTCTTTCTCTTATCTAATTGTTCTAGCATTTTGAGAATTATGTTGAACAAAAGTGGTGACAGTGGACATCTTCGTCTTAATTGAGAGTTCAGAGAAAATATTTCAGCTTTTTTCTGTTATGTATGATGTTGGTAATTGCTTGTCATAGATGGCTTTTATCGGATTAAGACCTGTTTGTATTTTCTTGAAGTTTTTTTAAAAACCTCATGAATGGATGTTGAATTTTGTCAAATGCTTCTTCCTGCATCTATTGAGATGATCATATTGTTTTTGTTCTTGTGTCTATTTGTGTGGTGAATTACATTTAGGTGATTTGCATATGTTAAGCCATCCTTGCATTCCTGGAATGACTCTCACTTGGTTATGATGTATGATCTTTTTTTGTTTATGATTCACTTCATTCTATTTGCCAGCATCTTGTTGAAGATTTTTTTCATCTATGGTCCTTAAAGAGATTGGTCATAGTTTTAGAAGTACTGCTTTTCTTTTGATCTCGTTAAACTGTTTGAGAAGAATTAGTCTTATTCTCTAAATTTCTTATAGAATTTGGCAGTAAATCTGTCAGGACCTGGATTTTCTTAGTTGGTTGGAAAACTTTTCAAATGGGCTGTTTGCTCCTGATTATGTATATAAACTTGGCTGAAAACAGCAAGCAGTATCCAAGCTACCAACAGAACATTTGGCTGCATTGGAATTTCCTTAGCTATTCTTCTGCCCTTAATCTCAGTATCCCACAAAGTCTCAGGAAATGAGCAAAATGTAAACAGTGTTTCTGCCAGACCATAACACATATGGTCTTGAGTACAATTGCCAGTGAAGATTGTGTTTGCAACTGAAACTTCCTGAGCATGGCTTTTACCATCTGCCTTTTTATCTGCATTCTGGTCTTCTGAGCTCTGACCAGAATCTCCCATTAGGCTTGGTTTACAATGTTCTAGGTCTTCTCTAGTTAGCATCCCCAAACCTTTCCAAACTGCTCCTGCAAACAATTTCCAAAGACTTCTACACTACATTGTCAGGTAGTCAGAGCAGAGACTTCCCTCCTAGGATTAAAATCTGTTTGTATCACTTTCTTGTCACTGGGACAAATACTCTATACAACTTAAAGAAGAGAGGGTTATTTTGGCTCACATTTCAATCATGGTTATCCAGCTAAAAAAAGAAACAGCATGGCAGAGGAAATGATGCTCACATCATGGTAGCCAGGAAGCAGAGAGAGAGGGGTAAAAGCTGAGAAGGGAGATGCCCTTCTTGGTCACATTTCTAGTGACCTGGTTTTCTGACGTGACCTTGCTTCTCAATGTCACATTTATCTATAGTGTCCCCATGATTCAGTTACCTTTCAAACTGCCTATGAGAGTATGAGACTCTTGGGGATTATTAGATATAAACTATAACAGATACTGAACTCCAAAGCAAGGAAACAAAAGCAAAAATAGACCAACGGAAATTATGTGAAGTTAAAATGTTTCTATACAGCAAAGCAAACAACGGTGTGAAGAGAAGACTTCTGGAAAAGGAACAAATATCTGCACACCATAGATGAGGGGTTAATACCTAAAATATATGGCATTCAATCTACTTGAAAGAAAGAAAATTACTCACCCAATTAAAATTAGTGAAGAATATGAATATATGTTCCTTCAAAGAACATATACAAATTGGTAAGAAGTATATGAAAAATGATCAACACTACTGTTCATCAAGGAAATACAAACTGATACTACAATGAGATATAACCTTGTATCTGTTATAATGACTATTACCAAAATTGTGAAAGGTAAGTATTGGGAGGATGTGGAAACATTGGATGGAACTCTTTTGCTCTGTGGGTGGAAATGTTGGAAAATAATATTGAAGTTTCTCAGAAAAATTCAAAATGGAATTTCAGTATGATCCAGAAATCCCACTAGTGATTATATACTCAGGGAGATAGAATGAGTATGTTCAAAAGATATCTGCACTCCTGTGTTCATTGCAGCATTGTTCTCAGTAGCCAAGACATGAACACGATGTAAATGATTGAAGAGGTAAAGTCTCTCTCTCTCTCTCTCTCTCTCTCTCTCTCTCTCTGAATATAGATCTTTAAAAATAAGAAGGATATTCTGTCATGTGTGACACCATGGATAAGCCTGGACAGCATCATGTATAAGTCAGGCACAGAAAGATAAATCCTGCATATTCCTTTGCATGTGGAATTTGAAAAAGATAGACTCATGGGAGCAGAGAGTACAATGGAGGTTATCAGGAACTGGGAGGACAAGGATGAAAGAATTTGAAGGTGTTGCTCAAAGTGTACAATATTTCAATTAGTCTGGAAATAAATTCAACTCTATTATACAATATTGTGACTGTAGTTAATAACAATACTTGATTCTTGGAAAACTGCTAGAAGAGTAGGTTTTAAATGTTTTTACCACAAGAAAGATGTTATGGCTTGTGTTTAGATGTCCCTCCAAAGCCTCATGCAGTCACAGGTATCTTTTCAGAGATGGTTGAGTCTGGAGTGTGTGATGTTGGGATTAAGGGCATGGGTAAATAAACCAGTACCCTGCTTGATTTGGCACCACCCTAGTCTTGGTAGTCTAGATAAGGTGAAAGAGGCAGGTAGATGCTGTGAAGGTTCCTGAGTTGCTTTTGCTACCTTCTGGACCCCGTGAACTTTTTCTCCTCTGCAATGGCCCACTACCATGTACCATTCTGCCTTGAAGCCAGCAAATTATGGACTGAAACCTCTATAAACTGTGAGTTACCTTTCCTCCCTTAACCTGTGGATGTTTGTTATTTTGTCTCAGCAATGAAAGAAAAGTAGCCAAGACAAAAGATAAGTATGTGAGGTAATACATATGTTAATTAGCTTTATTTAGCTATCCCACAATATAGGTATTTCAAAACATCTGACTGTATACCATAAGTATATAAATTTATATTTATCAATTTTTAAAAAATGTTTAAATATAACTGCTAATTTCAGTTGTTGGTGAATGTGTGTGAGAAGATAACATTTGCTGTTGATGGAAGTATAACAGTGAATTATACTGTAAGTCAAATAGCAGTTTCTGTTGCAGTTTTTTTTTTTAATTTTATTGAGTTTATTGGTACATTTTAGGGATACAGTACAGTTACATTCATTGTTGGGATCATGTACCTTTACATGGCAAGTCTTGATTCTCAATTTTTCCCCTTACCTCTGCCCTCCCTTCACCCCCTCCTCCCCTCCCCATCTACAAACACTTTATTTTCATCTTTTCAT
>NW_022900943.1:6280232-6361882 GCF_012274545.1 Fukomys damarensis | reverse complement strand
AAGAGACTGAGTTGGAGAGAGAGGACAGAAAAAAGAAAGAAATTTTAGGGTGGAATGAGGAAAAAAGAGAAAAGAGAGAGGGAAAGAAAAAGAATTTGAAGGTCCTCTTTCAGGCTATCTCTGATCTCATATTATACCACATGCACAGTTATATGCGGAACCCAATCCCCTGGTCTTAGCTAGCCAATGGTGTTCCTCACGACTGAGACTGAACACAATCTACAAGGCCTAACTTTAGTTTCCTTACCTTCAGGGTTGAACTCCACTCCGTTGTATTACAGGTTTCCCCTGCCCTTTCTTTAAAGATGTTCAAAGTTGGGAGCTCAGAAAACTACCCTTCATGGGAACCTAAGCCTCTGCAGAGTTGGTCTAAGGACTGGCCCAATCAGGAGTTTTGAGAACGGGGGTGGGTGTCGTGTGGGTGTTTCAAGGGCGCCCGCGCGGCTACCTTCCTTCCTGGTCTGTTGTCGCGCAGGCTGGGAGCTCCCGTGCAGGCCGGGAGCTCGCGCGCACACCGCCGGGTGGTCGCAGGCAGGCAGGCAGACAGGCAGCTGGAGAAACCCCCTCCGGGATCTCTCTGTTGCAGTTTTAAGTGTGCATATACTTTGATCCAGCTTTTTTCTTTTATTTTGTTCTAAATGAATATTCTTATAAATGCCTTAAATCTTTTTTTAATATATTCTTGGCAAGATGTTTATAATAAAAAATGTTTATACAAAGTAAATACCAAATAGGGTCAGGAACAGGAAGAAGGGAGGTATGTTTAAACAAATTATAGAACTTTGGTTTTCTCTGGAATATTGTGTTGCCATGAAAACAGGGTGATTCAAATATTGACTTGTAGATGAAAAGTGAATTAATAATATTTAGTTTGAGCACATTTTTATTTCTAAAAAATTCATATATATATATATATGTGTGTGTGTGTGTGTGTGTGTGTGTGTGTGTGTACATAAATTCATTAAATCGATAGATTTTAACCTCCTCTTAATATCCCTTACTCTTAGGAAATAGGAGTTGAAACATAATTAAAAGTTTTCTATTGCTCAATATGGGTAGTAGTTTTTTATTATTTTATCTGTGGATTATCTTAACACGAAAAGTAAATGCTAAGAAAAATAATTATGTACTCAAAATAGATTAATTATACTTCATATTTGTTTAATAAACTATCATTTTCTGATTGGTTGATAGTACTCCCTTATACAATAAAATCTATTTTGCTTCATTCTGCATTTTGTTAACTTCTAATTAGTAGTTCCTGTATTTAAAAGTATGATTTAGGAATATCATTTGATTATTTGTACAAGCATTCAATATTAAGAATCAATATTAAGTATTAGCTATTGAAATTATAGTCTTATATTTCCAAACATGTTTGGTAAAATAACTCTCTTCTGTTACCTAGGTGATATTTCATAGAATGGACCTAATATAGAAAGATGCCACTATTTTGCCTTTTGCATCTTTTTTTTTCCTTTTCATCCTTCACTTTGGAATTCATTTTAGTTTCCTGAATGTATGAAATTATATACATTGAAATGAACATAAGTGCATATATCTCTTCATCTTTCCAATTTCAATTCCTTTAGATATATATCCAAAATGGGAATACTGATTCATATTGGTATTTTACTTTTTTTGAAAATTACATTCCTAACAACAGCATGCAAAATTTTTCATTTTATTATCCACATTTCAAGTTTTCTATCTATGAACTATTTTAATCTTAGAATAATCCAAATTAAATTTACTTTGCCATTATTTTATGTTAAATTTTTAAGGCAGTTTCAAGTCAATGGCAGATACCTTGAGGTCACCTAAAACCACAGAAGTAAGAAATATAACACCCTTACACTAACATTCTCTTAAGCCTGAATTGCCTTGAATAATTGGAAACCTTAGTAGACTTTTATCACTCAAAATTTATTTTATGTGCTATTTCCTATGATTTGTCATCCAAAAGCAACTGGTTGGTTCAAGCTTCAGGGACCATATTTTGGCAGGGAAGGGTGAAATCTAGAGGAACAGAAAACAAGGAATTAAGTAAACCACAGGAGAATGTTTAGGATTTATGTCTGAGTCACAGTGGAGAGAATGGAAAACGATTAGAGTGTCTTGTTTCTTTATTTTTCTCTGAACAAAAATACACTTCTTTCTACTGGATTTCTTGTTTCAATTAAATCATTCTTAGATTTAGAATCCTGTAATAACTTGAAAGCCTGCACAACGAAAATGTTTCCTAGGCAATTATAGTGTGCATTAGATCTTAAAACCTAGGACATCAATTTATAGCAATTGGTAATTCTAATATTTTACCCCTGTTATATCATGCAATACTATATTTTATCAAGCATGAATTTCATTTTGGTTTTTATGAGTCAATTTCATTGCAACAGAATCTGGGCACAATATTTCCTAGGGATAAGAATAATCATATTTAACATTTTTATGAGTGATTATATATTTAGTTCCAAGCATTTGAAACCTTAAAACCATAAGCATATAATTGCTGAGCCATTGACATAAGAAAACAGTTACTAACCATTTATCTCTGCCTTTGAAGGAGTCTAGTACTAAAAACAGAAGTAAGACTATCAAGGTTGTTTTGTGACTTTGCCTTAATATGATTTAATCAAAGGACAGAGTCTGAAAATACTAAACTTTACATTTTTGTTAAAAATTCTGACAGATAATACCTAGCAAAGATACAATGTTATTTATAATCAGAGATAGTTACAAACATTAAAGAGACTGAGAATTGTTTTAAAAGGGTAAATTGCTTAATTTCATGGTGGAGTGTTTGCTTTTTGAAGTTTTTTAAAAATTTATCATTCCTTCTACTTCCCACTCCCCAGCTAAGGAAGTTCCATCACTCCAAACCCACTAGTGTGCGAGAATTCCATTCCCACAGTAAGGTCATTTCACAGGCTCTCTTTTCTCCTAGTACATATTCTTTTGTGGTTTAGAGCTGAAAAAGCAAGCGTGAGAACATATAGTGCCTAGTAAAAGCCAACATCACTGAAGGAACTCAGTAAAGCCAAGTGGGAATTGCAGACTCCAAAAATTAAAACAACTGAACATCTGTTAAAACTGTTAATCTGTGTTTTGAAAAAAAATAATAAATCTGATCAACTCTGTGTAGTATCTCAAAAGAATAAACAAAGGAGCTTGATAAGTAAAATTAATCTTGCAGATGGTTCAATAAGTTAGGGTCTGGGACAATTCTTGGAAAGTTGTCTAAATATCTTTTGAAAAGTAAGTATAAATGTAGGCAAATTCCAAGCAACAATATAGTGAAACTGAAGAATTACATTTACCAATAGTGTAAGGAGAGATAGCAAATAACTAAAAACAACTTATTTGTGAAGAAAAGTCAAGTGGCATGTATTTTTTTTTTCAGCAACTATTTGAAGCTATCAGAATAGTTAAAATTTTGTTACTAATTTTATTATCTACTTAAGCTTAATTTCTTTTAAAGTGTTTTCTCTGGCCCTAAGAATAGGTGTCCTCAAGTATTTTTTTATTCTTTCCTTTTTGCAATTCACTTTTCCTCACAATAGCAAAATGAAATGCTTGTAGGATTTGTCAAAAGGTCATATTTCTATAGACTGCATGAAAAGCACATACAAAAATCATCATGTATTCCAGAGTTGCTGTAAACAGTACATTCCTTTCTGATGTCTAGGATCAACTGAATTATTAATTTTCCTACTATAATGTATCACATTTTGATTGTCTCAAAGTTAAAGTGTGATTTCTTTACCCCCTCCCCATAATTTTTCTATATGGCAGTAAATTTAAAATAATAAGAAAAACTTCCTAGTCAGTTTGCCATGTTTGATGTGAGGGAATAGGATTTCATCAGCGAAGCCAGTTTCAGTAGGCAACACCAGTGCAGGTGTCAGATGGTAACCAGTCCGCATGTGTGGCTGACTCCACAAAATGGGGTCCTGGAGTATCAGCCCCTCATCTTCCCAGCCCTGTCATTGTACCTTCACCTCTAGCAGAATACCCAAGGGAGGAGGGATGCTCACAAAATCCTCCTGCACCTATGATTTTATTCTCCATGGTATCAGATACTGCAAATAAGGCTGTTTTGTGACCAGTTTTAAACCATCTGGCTTTTGGAGCTCCCCGACATAGATGTATCAAGTATGTCTCATATTTTTGTGGAAGCCATCTGGAAACATAAATACAAAGGCCTTCAAGCTATTAGAAGCAGCTTTCCATGTGGACATCTCCACTGTATTCATTTCTAGGCAGATGCTCTTTCCATGCCTGCTGCTTTCCCAGTTGCAAGTTCCAATGCCATCATCTGTACTGTAATTTTTTAGACATCTAAACCCTTGGCAGGGATTATGATTGAACTTCTTGGAGATTCATGTTCCCCCTATCCCCATTATCTTTTTGCCAGGTTCCCTTTTGTCCTCTTTTGTTCAACCCTTTTCTTCCTCATCAGCTGTCCCTACCCGCCTTTTTGCAAGTTTTCTTAGTCCTTACTTTACTATGGGGAAAAGGAGTAATAGAAAAGGTACTGACTTTAGATACAAGGTAGTTCCATGTAGTATTTTTTACAGGTGATACATTGTATAACTGTTTTTTAAAATTCTTTAAATTTTCTACAAACTCAATATATACATGCAATAAAAACTGAAAATGGTGCTAAAGAGATCAGACTTAAAATCGTATTTTTCCTCTCATCTTTGATATCTACTCATGTGTTCCATCTTTTAGAGGAAACTCTTGCTCTTGGTTTCTTATATATAGTGCCTTTCATAGATAAAAGAGGTAAGAGATGTTTGTACAAAGGCTAGCATGCTATATACACTCGCCTCTTGCTTTTTCATAGTAGAGAAATACTCAGAAAAATTCCCATTTCAATTTCATAGGTTGAATTCTTTTTCATGGCTTCAGAGTATCTTATAAGCATCTGTTTTTAACATGATCTAGCTTTGATGATCATTAGGGTTGTTTCTGACCTCCTTGCTGCTCAGTGATACAGTGACTATCATCGCTTGAAATTTCACTAAAGGTTATGAACTTTTTCATCTAAAAAAAACTTATCAATATATATTCCCCCAAACCAGAGATAAAGGTGCCTGACTTCTCTCAATCTCACCAATATTATATATACATACTTTTTAATGAGAACTTTGGATCTTTGAAAATCTGAGAGATGAAAATTGGTATTTCACTTTGTGTCCTAAGAGAACAAACAAACCGCTCTTCCATACAGTAGTTAAGAACATACAGAGGCATTCTCAGTCTTCTGGCAGTCTTCTGAATTATTTTACCTCTCTGAGCCTTTGTTTCCTTGACTTGAAATGAATAGTTTAATATGTGTAAGTACTATTGCATATATTAACCTAGTTTTTAGAACAACACTATAAACTAGCTACTAGCAACTTTATTTCACAAATGTAAAAAACAAAGTTTTCTTGTCTTTTAGATTGAGATGAAAGTACCATTTTATGAGAACTAAATGATAGAGTGCATGTAAAACAATTAGCACAATGTTTGATCATGGTTCAAGGCACATTAATATGGTTGTATTCATTAAGGAAGACATGGCAAAAGCTTTATAGAGATGGACATAGAAGAATAGATCTTAGAAATGTTTCATCACCATGTGCTGAACTTCCAAAGGTTCAAGTAGAGAAGTGTTATAGAAGTGTTATAGCCTCTCCTTGTCTAATTATTTCTAGGTTTAATCACTAAGACACAGCAAAATTAATTTAAATTTCCAGATTTAAAAATTTACAATGCTCAACAGACACATGGCAGCGGGTATAACAATTCCCATTTTGAAAATATACTACAAAGCCACTGTGATAAAAACAGCATGATACTGGCAAAGAAACAGACCTGAGGATCAGTGGAAGAGACTAGAAGACACAAAAACAACTCCAGATGTACTCAGCTACCTCATGTTTGACAAAGGAGCTGATCTTCCCCACTGGAGGAAAGGTAGCTTCTTTAATACATGGTGTTGAAAAAAACTAGATCTCAACCTGCCAAAGATTAAAACTAGACTCTTATCTCTCACCATGCACTAAATTAAAATTCAAGTGGACTAAAGATCTAAATATTAAAACAGAAACACTAACCTTGCTGGAAGGTAAGTTAGGCAGAACTCTGGAAGACATTGCCATAGAAAAGACTTTATGAACAAATCCTCAGTAGAACGGGAACTAGCAGAAAGAATCAACAACTGGGATCTCATCTTATTAAAAAATCTTCTGCACTGCAAAACAAACCATCAACAGAACTAAGAGACAACATACAATGTGGGAAATAATTTTTACTAGCAGTTCCTCAGACAAAGGACTATTATCTAGAATGTATAAAGAGCTCAAGACAACCAGCCCCCCCAAATATAAAGACCCAATTCAAAAATGGGCATCTGAAATGAACAGACATTTCTCAGACAAAGAAGTAAAAGCAGCAAGTAAATATATGAAAAAATGTTCCACATCACTGGTCATTTGAGAGATATAGATGAAAACAACACTAACATTCCACCTCACCCCACAATGAATGGCTGCTATCAAGAAATCACACAATAACAAATGTTGGAGGGGTTGTGGGGAGAAAGGAACCCTTCTCCATTGTTGGTGGGAGTACAGACTGTTGCAATCACTATGGAAATCAATATGGAGATACCTCAAAGAGCTGGGACTAGAGGTTCCATTTGACACAGCCATCTCTCTGCTGGGTATTTTTCCAAAAGAATTAAAAGAATCGTATCACAGTGACATATGTGCACCTATGTTGATAGCAGCACAGTTTGTAATAGGTAAAACATGGAAATAACCCATTTGCCCTTCAGTGGAAACTGGATGAAGAAGATGTGGTTTTTCTATTAAATGGAATACTACTCAGCCATAAAGTATGAGAAACTAGAGTCATTCATAGGAAAATGGATAAATATTGAGGATATACACCTAAGCGAAATAAATAAGACACGTGTAAATACAGAATAGTTTCTCTGGTGTGAAAAACTATAATAGTACACAAGATCCTAATGAGATAATTAACAGTGAAATAGGAAGAAAGAGGCTAAAGGTGTAGGGAAAGTGGGAAGGGTAGGGGAAAGGGAATAAGGGAAAAGAAAAAAATATGAGAAAATGAAAAAAATGGAAATAAATTGTGTGTAAATGGGAAGGGGAGGAGGGGTTGAAGGGAGGGCAGGAACAAGGGGAAAAAATGAGAACCAAGACCTGTCATGCAAAGGTACAAGATCTCAGAAATGAATGTAACTGTACTGTATACCTAGAATGTACCAATAAACTCAATAAAAAAATTCACAATGCTAAAATTATTCATTCAGAGTAGCAGAGCTTGGTAAAAAACTAAAATGTCAAAAAAGGAAAGCTCATAAAAAGCCACTGATTTTTCTTCTCTTCAAAAGGTTTGAGAAATCCTGTAGTCATCATATCAAGAATTAGCAAATATATTTTTGTCATTTTTGCTGTAGTTACTTTTTATGTAAATAATTCAGCATTACTTTTTTTTTTTTTCTTCTTTTTTTGGTACCAGGGATAGAGCTCAGGTCCCTGCGCTTACAAGGCAGGCGGTGGAACCACTGAGTTAAATCCCAGGTCCAGCATTACTTTTTCAATATATTTTTCTTCCCATTTATGGCACTATTCTGTTTATATCCCTACTGACATCAAAGACATCCTGTTTGTGTCTTCATATTCATGTATATTTCATTCTGTAACTTGTCTTTTATTAAACATAGGCATTTTGAGATCTACATGAAATTGTTTGCTTAGTTATGATTAAATTTATTTACAACTTATTCTAGTTGGTGCTAGAGATTTAAGTAGTTGGCCAGTTTTATTATTATAAAGAATGCTGCAGTAGCCTTTTCTGGAATCAGTTCCCTGTTTCTGGAGCCTATTTACACAAAGCATCTTGCTAGATCATAGGGAATTTATTTTTCAACTTTACCAGACACCACAACATTTTTAAATGGTCAAATAATTTATGTTCCTACTGACATATATATAACAATTCCAATCTCTCCATACCTTCTTCCACACTAAATATCATTGATTTTTAAAATATTTCTCAATATAATGACCATAGCATGTTTAAATTTGCATTTTTGTGATTATCAGGACCATGAACATCTCTATTATTTATAGTATATTGAATTTTGTTTTCGACTTGATTATTTTCTATTAGATTTAAAAAATCTATCATAGTTATACATGCCCACGATACAAATTTTTTGAATATTGATTGTGTTGTTAGGCATTTCATCGGATACTTTTTAGGCTATCTTTGTGTATGGAGTATTTTTCTCATTTGCTTTAAATATTTGTATATATCAATCTTTCCTTTGTGTTTTTGTATCTTGTTTGATAATTTTTTTTAATCCAAAGTTCCAAGATATTTTCCTTTTATTGTTATCAGCTACCTATTTCACTTTTCTTCTGTAGGTCCCAATCTTGTCAATTTCCTAAACAGGTAGATGCATTAAACAAAAAATGTCATTTCCCCAAGGACATGCCAGCAAAGGTAGAGAAAAAGGCACCATTTAAAAATAATAATGGCCAATTTTACTGTGGATTAACTGTGGCATTAAATCACTTAATAGAATAATTGGGACACAGAAAATGTTCAGCTGATGAAAATACGTACATATTTGTGTACACTATTGTTAGTGAAATTTTAGTACCATAGGGGGCTGGATAGTAGATAATAATAAAAACTCATTAGGGCTATATATTTATTTCTTTAAAAATTAAGTATATATTAAAGTAGACTAAGTTAAGTAAGACAGTCCGAGATTAGTATTCTTGTTTTACAGATTTCTAATTGTGTGGCTTTTGACAAATCATTTTAACCTCTTGAATTTTAAGAATTTTCATGTATGAAATGGTATGGAATAAATCCAGCTCAAAGTTTGATGATCAAGTGATATCCTGGATGTAGAATATGTGCACAAAAATCACTGTATAAGCTGGAAGACAACAAGCACTTAATAAGTATGTTGTTACTATCTTAGTGGTAGAAATTAATAATGTTATAATGTTTAAATCTTGGTGTTTATTTGGGGGACCAGTAATTGATCCAATCAAGGCTGGCAACATAGGTTAGATACAGAAGAATAATTTTAAAATTAACAAGAAAGTGGCTCTCCCACCCTAGGCCATAGGTATAACTGTATTCACTTAGTTTCTGAGGTGTCACTAAATTTTAAAATAAAAACCATAAATTAAATGTGAAATATATCTGTGTCCATTTTATAGAAAATGAAAATAAATCTGCATACAGTATATGATAAATGCTCAATCTGTGGATTCCTATGACAGCGCCAAGAACAAGGAAATTGCAGTATGTTACCACATACTGCCCAATTTAACTTTTCTGTTTTTCCTCCATGCCAGCTCCAGGCAAGACCACAGCTTTAAGTTATGCATGCAATGGGTGGGGAAAAAAGCAGGAGTAGGTGGGAAAGACTGATCTGGGTAGGAGGTAGGCTGATTGCCAGATTCCCCAGGGTGAAAGCTTTTTATTATAATTTAGTAGAAAGTCTTATGCCAAAAATGTTTCTGTAAATACATACAAATGTTGGTTCTTGTTGAAAAATGCAAATCAGATGGTTTCAATATTTTAAGCCTTACTTGGAATACCTTAAATAACAAGCACAAACATTTATGTGTGTACATATACACATTTAAATGTATGCCAAATTAGGCACATAGAAAATGTATTAGAAAATAGCATTAATAGGCCCCCACCAGCATCCTGACATCCGCCTGAAATGTAAATCAACTAGTGCAACCTTGGCAGTGCTGCAGGAATTTTCATCACCACAGCAAATATTCATTAGACACTTCTTTAGGTTGGATTTAAACAATCACAGCCAAAAACATAGAAATAAACATCTGGTCTGTCTGGCCACATTATTCCTATTCCAAGATATTAATCTACTGAGAGGTCATCACAACAGTCTTGGACAGATTAAATGTGCCAGTGTCTGATCCAGAGTCTGACTGTTCTCTGTGAAGTAGAGCTGACCTGGTACTTCTTTACTGGTGAGGCAGGTATTGGAGAGATGTTGGTGCAAATTACGGACATCTGCTGCCTAAGCCAAACTAAGATTGTCCATTTCTCATAAAACATCTGTGGAACATTTAGATACTATTTGATTGTTATAGATGATAAACATATACAATTTGCTTTAATAAACCTTTCCTTATATAACTAGAATATTTTATATGCTGGCCAACTCACTTCTAAATAATGAATTCTTGAGAATGAAAGGTAGTTGTTTAAGATTATTGGCCGATCTAACAAATTGCAAACTTTTACAAATCCAGAGCAATTGATGACAGATTTTTTTTGTTTCAATTATATGGGAAAGTCCTCTTTAAACTTTTATGTTGCCTTTTCATGGAGAAGTAAAGCAAATGTCCATAATAGAAGTAATGATTGTCATTATTATGTGCCCCAGACTTGGCACAAAAGTCTTTTTACAAAAAATACATACTAATAAGCCCCACAAGTAGCTTACATCATTAAGTAACGTGGAGGGAGTCAGAGAACTGACTAGTGGCAAAGGTAGCACTTACTATCAGGTCCCATCTGCTGCCTGCCTTGCAAGTGCAAGGTCCTGAGTATGATACCCAGTATTAAAAAAAAAAAAAAAAAAAAAAAAAAAAAAAAAAAAAAAAAAAAAAAAAAAAAAAAAAAAAAAAAAAAAAAAAAAAAAAAAAAAAAAAAAAAAAAAAAAAAAAAAAAAAAAAAAAAAAAAATCGGGTCCTATGTTTTGCCTTAAGAACTGAATCTGTTTTCCTGTTGAGAAGGAAATCTTTCCAAAATTATTTAAAATGCTTAATAAAATGGCATGTTAAGACCCACAGTGTACCCTCTGATTACTTAGAATGAGATTCAGATCACTGTAAAGTTACTAAATGGTAACTTGTCTCAAAACTTGACTTTGGCCAAGTGTTCCACTGAAGCACTTGAATGATTTAGAAACTCTCATTGTTGCAAGTGGGAAACAGTCCTTGTGGATATTTTAATAGGGCAATAGTGTTAGCTCTATGAAGGCAAGTGAAACACTGATTCATTCATTTACAATATTATTTTGTCAAGTAATATGCTAGGTGATGGAGATGAATAAGGTTTTTTTCATGCCTTAAGAGCTTACAATCTAGTAAAGTGAAGTGGAACTAAACATGCCCACCCACCCCAAAGAGCTACAGATGTGTGTATGGTGAGGATGCACATAGAGGTCTTGTAGTGCCTTTGATACCCGAGTCCATGAAGTGTTAGTGAATGCTAAAGCTGCATGTACGTTTACCCAGTTAATAGCCAGCGAAGCAGTGTGCCAGTGTTGCCCAAGGTAGCTAACTCTGGAAGAAGTTCGTGGTATGAATAAACCCATCTGCATGTAGACTTGAAGAAAGATGAAGGCAAAAAAGAAAAAGCTAAAGTAAGAGTTCAGGGCTGAATTTTAGGGCAGAAATTGAGGCGGTGGAGCTGTTAGTTCTCATTTCTTAAATGCAGGAAAACATGTTGAGGGCTCTGGGAGAAAGACAGACATGAATTTGGCTGTGATATATAATGTGCATATGCAGTCTCTTTGAAGGAACATGGATTCGTTTTATTGTCTATGTTACATACAATATGACACGTCGTATAGTTATTATTATTACTGAGACTGAAAATGAGGGACTGCCATGGAGATGACTGTAGAGTATTTGAGGAAGGGCAAATTCCATGGGCTGACTTAGTCAGCAGACACTAATCCCCTCCATCGCCAGGTGAGCCAGCGTCCAAGGACTCCAGCTTCACAGTGTACCCTGGCACAGCAGTTCATGTGGGCTACACTTTAGAGTTACCCAGGGAATCAGACACCAATGCAGAAGTCTGAGGCCTAAAGATTTTTGTTTAATTCCCTGGGGTGGGGCTCAGGAATTGGCATATCTTTTAATAAATATATTTAACCTTTTAGAGAACAGTCTTAGATTCTCAACAACATTGAATGGGAAATACGGAGCATTTTTATATATCCTTATCCCTACTCCTGTGAAACCTTCCTTACTATCAGCATCTAGCATCAGAGCGGTGCAGTGGTCACAACTATTGGACCTTACACTGACATATTGTCATCACCCTGAATCCTTGGTTTAGATGGAGGTTTATGAATTGCACATTTCATGATTTGGGGCCAATATATAATGGCATACTTCTAGCACTATGATACTGTGTAGAACGGTTGCTTCACGGCTCCCTTGGTGAACTTCTGCTCTGTCAGGAAGGAGTCACAAAGACAGGCATGATGCCCAGAAGCAGCCATAAGTACTGTCCAGAAAATTACTTCAGATCCCTCAAACTTCAGGAACTTTAACTTTCAGGAAGAAGCTAAAGAATATTCTAAAACTGTGCCAATCTTCTAGAAATCCTTTAGAAGTACTAATCTAGAAAGCCATCGTTTGGGGGGAGGGCAGAGGACAACCTACAGAAGATGGGTCATTCCCATAGTCACGGGGGCCAGAAGGCAGATGGAAAGTTTACAGATAACAAACTTACAAGTCACAGTGGAAGCAGATTTTCGGAATTCTTAGAATCTTAACTTTTTCAAAGTCTCTTGCCTTGAACAAGGTATCTGACCTCCCTGAGTGTCAGCTTCTTCGAGAAATGGAGATGATAGTATCCAACTTGAGAGGTCATTATGAGAATGAAAGCCATTGCATATAACCAATTTAGCATATGCCTCATATTTTTGTGGATCATACATAATTATTATCAATAGTAACTAAAGAGGAGCACAGAAAGTTTTTAGTGGCATAACATGGACCGATGAATCATAAGAATTTAAGAACAGGGAATGCACTGCTAGCAGAGTGGTCAGGAAAGGTTTCTTGGGATTTTAAATAATTTATATAACTTTGTATGGAGCAAGGAGGGAGGGTAGGACATGACTGGTGTGTGAGAGAGATGCGATTGGAGAGATTGCTCAATATATGGTCAGAGAGAAGGGCGTAGGAGCATGTGGAGGAGGCTGGTGCAGAGGACTAACAAAGGAAGCTCACAGCTCTCAGAGGAATGAGAACCCCTCCCCCACATGACCCAACTGTCCGCGTGAAGGATGCCCAGGGACCCCGGAGATGACTGTAGTGGTGGTCATCCTATAAATCTGCACTTCCCCCCGGAAAGCTTCGAATTTCTTCTTTTTTCTCCTGAATTTGTCAGAGCCACCATCTCTCATGGGCATATTGGCAAGGAAGAGACATCTGCTTTTGCATGAGGGAAAAAGAAATGATTTTTGACAATCTGTTACCGACCAAAAGGCATTTCTTTATCATATTAAACAAAGACGATACAAACTTCTGCAAGATAAATCCTTATTCTTTAAGGTAAAATGTCACTTGTATATATTTTGTAACCAAAAGCCACTGAAGTAAATCAGGTGATAAAAAGAATTTGCTGTAGGGGCTGAGTTTAGGGCCTGAGAATGAAAGTGTGGGCCTAGGATACTATTATTTTCAAGTATCTTCAAGAACTAGGTGTACTTCATTACCAGTAGGTGTCACTGCAGGCATTAAGCACAGTCTGTTTCCAGGGAACTTTGTCCCATATATGTTGGTGTAATTTAATTGGTAGAACATAGTTATGATAGGCATAAAGGATATTTATTCTGAAAAGCAATATATTTTATCATAGCCATGAACTTATAAAAACATTGGCTTAAGGAAGCCAAAGTGTATGGTTTAAAGGGGCTTACATAATACAATAGACGGCACAAGTAATGGAATCGTAGAGCATTTCAAATATATATGGGGAGTTTTCCTGGATAAGAAAAGGTTTGCTTCTCAGGTATTGTATAGAATCTGATTTATAAGATGAATTTAATGAGAATTCGTAGGTCCAACTGTTAACTTCTAAATCTTTGTGCAATAGATATTGTTTCTTTATAATGTTCTTGTAAGTTTTGAGAAAAAAAAATGAAGGAAATTGAGAACTTTAGTTGGAAATGCATTTGTTATTCTTTTGGGTTTTCTCTGGCCTTTTAAATAATATAACACCTAGGACCAGGGAGATAAATTCACTCAGTCTTTTATAGAAGCACACTTTAATAAAGAAATATTGGCCAAACAAAGCCAGGGATGTTTGTTCTATTTCTGCTGTGGTTTCAACATTGACTCATTAGATCCATCCTGCATTACTGAGATCCAGGTATTCTCATAGAAACACCTTTACTTCATAATTTTTGCCTGCTGGAAGTGTTGGTGGTTCTTACTAATGCATAATTTAACTGTAGGGTATGCTAATATGCCCCTATGGACTGTTTCATTAGCTCCATTTTACAAATTGAAACTGATGGTGGTTATGGAGCTTTTCAAGGGTCACATGAGGGCAATCTAATTTACCTAAGCTGTTCAAAGGTGAATTCAATCTTTTCGATCATAAATTAAATATGTTCACTTTTCAACTCAGAAAGATCACACATTACGTATCTATAGGTCATAAGACTTTGTCTTCCTTGGCCAGCGTCCTTTGATTTTCCCAGGAATAACCAAACAATCTTAGAGACCTTGTGTTTTAACATGTTGCTGTAACATCTAAAATATTTTAGGAATATCACATTTTCTTTTTATTTTCTTGTGCATATTAACAAGAACTTTGGAAGCCCCTTCCTTTCCTTTGTACGTAGATTCATATGGAGGAGTATTTTTGATCTGTTAGGTTCCTGAACTGTCGTGATGCAAACAGACATGATAGTGCAATAATAGGCAGCAAGACATAATATTATAGACATAACATCCAGATCAGTTAAAAACTGCACTAGTAAATATCATGTACCTCTGTAACACAAACTGTGTGTCTGTACTGATTGAAGACAAGAGGCACACACTGCTCTCTACAAAGCCTACATGATAGACCTTCTAACAGAGACATAAGAAATAGAAATGTTTGTCAATCAACTGTATGACACTGGAATCACTGTGTACTATTTCAAGTGGCATTCATATATGAAGTCCAAAGTAGTTGTCAAAGGACAGGCTTCCAAATCTTCTAATATTTAATAGTATTAAAAGAGACTTCAGAGATCAGTGTGTTCTTCAATTACATAATCATAATACCAACTTCATTCCTTTTACTTTAATTCATTCTACTGTAATGCCATTAGCTTTTATTGAAAACCTAAAGTGGAAATAGTTTTTTGAAAATTCAATCTGTAAAATGTAAGGATATTATTTGAAAAGTAAGGATAGTTATTTTTCATGGATCCCAAATTTCAAGCTTCGTGTCAATTAATTAGTTAATTTCTGACTTTGTTTTTGAGATCTTTACAATTTTCTTATTTAATTTTTAAAAGGTGATTTGTTTAATAACTAGATTTTTCTACTCTTCCAAATCCCTCAAACTTTGTCTCCTAAAAAATATAGGGCCAAAATTATGCTCCTATTACAAGTGATGGTTTTGTGGCTTACATTTTTTATAATTATCTCATTAATAATACTCTTGTTTTTGTTTTTCTCTTTCAATTACTTTTTCCTCATGTGTTTATATGTTATGTATCCTTGTAGGCTCTGGGACTTTGGAGAACAAAGTGAAGGGCAGTATGGCTAAATTAAATTATAGCAGAAATAAGTAGAACAGATTCTAGAATAAACCCATATAATATGTAAAATATGCATAGCTGCCACATCCTTACCCCTACAATTCATAATAAAGGTATGAAAGATACATCTGTGCTAATTTAAAAGAAGAATAAACAACACTAAGATCTACCACCATACATATATATTTGTATTATGTAACATTGTTCTCAAGCTTGAGTTTTTAGGTGTATAAGGGTAGTGAGAAATCATACAGTAATTATATTTTTCTAGATTGTTTAAAAATCACAGTGTTAAGACCTTCTCAATTCAGAATAAGATCATGGATTAAATGAGTTAAGGCAGCTCTTGAGATGGGAAATAGTAATCCATTGTGGGCATTCGAGAAGTAGACATAAATATTTTGACTTATTGAGAGGCCAATAAACAAATAATGATTGGGTTGTAATTCAGTGCATCTTTCAATTATAAAAGCAAAGAACATGATTATTATTGAATTTTTAATTTTCATTAGTACATGTTTGCAGTACATAATCATCATGGGGAGTTGGTCCATACACATAACACATCTTAGCCTTCCTCCACCCCATCTCTGGTTCCCTTTCCATTTGCAAATGATCTATCTCTTTGTTATCTTGTAGTTTGCTCTTTACTTCATTTATACTTTGGGTTTCTCATATAAGAAAACCATGTGATATATAAACTTGTGTTTCTGATTTATTTGACTTAATATTGTGGTCACAAGATTCATCCATTTTCCTAATAATGACACAAATTTATCCTTCCTTATGGCAGAGTATTGTTTTTTTGTTTTGTTTTGTTCTTTTAGTACAGGGGATCAAACTCAGGACCTTGCGCTTGTGAGGCAGGCTGCAGCACCACTGCACTAAATCCCTGGCCCCATCATTGTATTTAAATACCACCTTTTCTTTATCTGTTGAAGGCCATAAGAGCTGTTGAAACCAAGATTTAGCTATTATGAGTTGTGCTGTTATAAACATGGGTATATATGTATCACTGTAAAATGATATCTTTAACACTTTCTTGCAAAGATACCTAGAAGGGGAATAGCTGGGTTGAATGGAATTTCTAGTTTTAGTTTTTTGAGGAATCGCTATACTGATTTCCACAGTGCTATACTAGTTTACATTCCCATTAACAAAATAGAAGCATTCCTTTTTACCTGCAGCTTCTTCAGCATTTGTTATTACTTGATTTCTTGATGATAATCATTCTTTCTGGAGTAAGATGCAGACTCAGTGTTGCTTTAATTTGCATTTCTCTAATGACCAGAGATATTAAACATTTTTCATTTAATTATTGCCCATTTGTACTTCTTCTGAAAAGTGTCTGTTCATTTCACTTGCCCATTTTTGAATAGGTCTTTTCCTGTGGAAGGCCTAATTTTGAGTTCTTTATGTATTTTGTACATTAGTCCTCTGTCCAAATAGTAGCTGAAATTTTTTGTTCCCCATCCTGAAGATTATTTCTTCACATTATTGGACCTAAAAGAGTTACTTTTCTAGGCTCAGAAAGTGACTTGCTGGTGGACAAGGGAGAAAAAATTGAATAAGGGAGATGAAAGCTGATCTGGATGAAGATAAACGATTAGGCTTAGTGAGTGTTAAGGCAAAGAAAAGTGACTCATTAAAACCTTTTCCAAATCATGGTCTTGCTATTTGATTTTGGACTCAAGAAGATTTTGGCAAAACACAGTAAAGCTGAGACAGGAAATTAGTCTTCATTTATAAAGCATTTGGATGGTTTGGGAAAGGGGAAAGATATTGTTAAAATAAGAGTAAAACATTTTCTTAATTTTACTAACAGAACAAGCAGTAAGAATGATGGATAAGTTCTGCAAATTGAATACTCATTCAATATTTATTGCTCCTTTGACACATTGAATGATTGATAGGATCCTACTTGCAATAATATACAATCACTTTTTCTCCCTTTTATCTTTATTTTACAAGTTTATGTAATTTTTAAACTTAGTCTATATAGATTTTTTTGAAAAGGTAGCATTTTAAGAAGTGCACTTTGAAAAGCTCAAAATTAAATTATAAAACATTAAGAAGGAGTAGTATATGTGAAGATTTGAGAATTTTGTCTAAAATAATATGCTCTCATTTAAAAATTGTCCTAATCCCCAGGACCATAAATAACAAAATAAAATAATTTCCTAGACTAGTACTACCAAATATGAACAAAAGCACATGTTTGTTACTTAGACATGGTTTTAAACTGAATACAGGAGAAATCTATTATTTTAAATTCAAATTTTGGCTAGAAATACATTTGTCCCTTTGACATACAGATGGGTTTAGTCACTGCAATTTGTCATCTGAAAAGAGAGGCAAGCATTCACTTGATTTGGAAGCTATGCATTTTCAAAATGACTAGCCTAAATTTTCTGTTTCATAAATGAAATAGTGTCCACTCTATTTAAGTGACCAAGACTCTGAACTAGTAGCAAAGTTAAGCTTCTATTATCTCATCACTTTTAGTCTCACAGTCTTATTTCAACTATGGGATAATTATATTTTTAAAAATTCATGTGTCCATAACATAATATTTAAAATTTAACCGTAATTTAGCTGTATTAGAATACTGCACCAGTAATTAGATGGACATGGATTTGGATTCTTGCCATCCAATTACTAAATATGTACTCTTGGGATAATTACTTTATTTCTCTGGATTTTCTTATGAAGTTCTCTTTATGAGGCTATTTTGAGAACCAAATGAGAAAACTTATGGGAAATACTTGGCAATTTTAAATGCTACAACAAATGGTCATTTTTTTTTTCTGTTACTTCCTTAGCTATAATTGCCAGAGTGAGCCCTGTCTTTCTAATTGAGATTCATCATTTTCATGAGAAATTTTCCTGATGCCAGTGTAAATGTCAGGAGTCCAACCTCATGGCAGTTTTATTATTCTCCCTATCATGTGTACATTTAGCATTAAATGGTAAGTGATGCATATGTAAACTTGGACTCAAAAATTCACCCAAATTCAGAAAACTAGAGTTTTGTCTAAAATAATATGCTAGAAAACTAGAGTTTTCTGAAGTTCAAAAATGTATGAACTAGAATTTAATTATGAGGCTTTTTATTCTCTGACTTTTCTGAATCTAGTCTCTCTAGACTGTAAAGTCAGAGAAACAAAATAACATACTTCTCTCATAGGTGTTAAAGAAAACATTGTGTTCCTGTTTATATTCAATAAATCTGATCATTGATTATATAAAAATGTAATTATTAAACTTTTAATATTAAAAGAATAGCACTGAAGCGGATAATTTTTTAGAAAAGCAGCATCTACTTTAAAGATCGATTCTATTTTAGAATTCTAAGAAGCATCACTATACATAGCTTTTGTAAATTTTACATTGCTACTTTCTCAGGCTGCTTAAATGAACAGAAGTACATCTCATTTCATTTGTGTGGCACAGAAGATAAGAATCATTCCTTATTTTTGTTTCATGGTTCTCAGAATTAACAAAATCGCTGGAAGGGATGAGACAGTAGATTCATAGCAGCAGCATACTGGATTTTAAGAATATAAAGATGCCAAGTGAAAGAAATATTTCTAGTCCCATTAATCTTAAACTGAGCTATCCTATTAATTTCAAGTCCAAGGAATTTAGCTAGTATATTTTTCCATTGATAGATGCTCTAAATTGCTTTCATATGTATTCTATGGTGAGAACATTGGTCCTTGGAAAGTGGTAGAGCTGTACTCTTACATGAAAAAAGCCTTTTATTTCTCCCTTTTTAAAGGAAAGTGATGATGCAAAGAACTAGGTTAACATATTTTTATTTTTATTTTTTGCCCCACCTCCAAAGATCTAGCTAATCAATTATTTAAAAATCAAGACTATTATATCTACTGGACAACAAACAAAATTCCATAAAGAACACTTATCAGGTCCTCTTCACCACCCCCATCCCCAAATATATCTCTGTCTTTGCTCTGTGATTGAACAATGCTCTCTTCACTCCACCACCAGCTCTAAAATGGAGAAACTAGCTGGCCTCCAGGGCCCCTTCCAGGTTTGTGCTCATTATAAATTGGTTCACCTATACATAATTTTTCAAATGTTTCAACAAAAATTTGTGAATCAATGTAGAATGAATATGCAGATGTTTGCACCATATGGTTAAACATTTGGATAGATAAGCTAAATTTTTTCAGTTTTTAAAGGTGTTTAATTTTTTTTTTTGAAGATACTGGCTGCATTGGACATTCTGATTTAACTCTAGAAATGTAGAATGTTAATAAGTTCCCTCTAAATAAAACTATTCATCTGAACTACACAGAGTTTACAAAGCAGAAAAGATTCAAGCTACTTTTCATTGCCTTTTAATAGCAAACTAATATTGAGGAATGAGTATCACTAATTGTTGTTGGATTTCTGCACATCTGCTCTGTCTGCTTCTTACTCATCTTCATCTTAATGTGACCATAGAAATAGAAATCTGGCTTTTATTAACAAAATTAGAGAAACCTGTGCCATAATAAGGAGGTAGCCTACCTCACACTTAACAGTAGTTGTAAGGCTCAAATACCTTGAAGGCTTTTTCCTCTATGTTGAAGTTCTTTTTCTGGTCCACATAAACAGGCCTGCATGCCGAAAACATGTAGTCACTGACTACATTCACTAGATGAGAATTGGGCCTACAGCCATACCACCAACAGACTAAGAACTTGCCAGAACTCACAGTGAAGAGTCAGGCCAGCTTTTCACTGGATAAATTAACTCTGAAATATCAAGTCAAGATAGTAACAGGGTGTGAGAGTATATTCTCTAAGATATAATCAGATGCTAGACTCCCAGCCAGAAGGGTGCCATAGTGGCCCAGTTTCTCTTTCCTTCCTTCCTTCCTTTCTTCCTTTTTGAGAAGTCTAATTTTTGTAGCTTGTTTCATCAGGGAGCATCTTTATTCTAGGTTTTGTTATTCTATGCACAGATTGGTTTTAAAATTTTTCTCAAATTGTATTTGTATTTGCTTCCATCTACCAATTCCTCGTGTCCTCTTCCTTCTGTGATATGCATTTTATTCCTTACCCTACACCATCCTCTTATCCCAAAAGATATCATGCCACCAATGTGGTTCCCAGCTACAAAGCTTTCCCCAAAATCTCAGTTTCTTAACTTTAATTCTTTGTACCTTATCCCTCCAGGAATTAACACAAGACCCAAACCCAAATTAACTAGTATCTATAGAACAAAATACTTAACAAGTTCTACATCCTCTAAAAAGGTACATGCAAAACTTACATTCAAATGCAAGTTGTCAATATTAGTGCCACAGAGGAGGCTCTTACCATGATGCTGAATTTCCACAAATTTAGCAATTTTGAACTTCATTGAAGAGACTGTTTAGCTCTACTAATTCATCAGCCATCCGATTTCTGCCATTTTCTCCACCATTGCCCCACATCTGATCCTTTTTCCCAGAGACAATGATATTTAGATTGTCTACATCCAGAATCTTTTTTCCAGTTCCTTTCAGCAGTGATTTCTGTCTTTCTGTAAACAGTTCATGCACACAAATTAACATATTGCTAGAAATTTTGGTTGGTAGATAGAACAATAACCTCCAGTGATGTGCACACCCAAGTCCTATAAATGTAGGAATATGTTGTCTTTAATGGCAAGATGGGGGTTTTGCAAATGGAAGAGTTCTGCTGAATTATCTGGGCAGGCCCAGTTTTACCACTTGGTAAAAATGAAGAATCCCATCCAGCTGCAGTCAGAGAGATATAGAGACTGAAAATAAGGTCAGGGAGATGCAACCTTGCTAACTTTAAAGGTTGTTGCCTTAGGAATGCAATCTCTAAAAGCCCAAATAACAAGTAAGTCTATGCCTCCAGCCTCTAAACAGAAATGAAGCCCAGCTGACAGTTTGACTTTATTTGAATGAGACTGGTCAGACTTCTGATACATAAACTTCAGTTGATATTTTTGAGTGGTTTAAACTACTAAGCATTTGGCAAATAATTACAGCAGAAATAGAAGATTAATACACCTGAGTTCAAATTCCAGATTTTACTACAATGACTATAAATCAAGGAAAGTAGCACATGAAGATATTAAAGCTCCCTTCCAGTGGCAAAATTGCTCTCTTCTTTCAGAGATCAGATATTACCTGATTACTCTAATAAATGAATGTCTACTACTATCCTGATCATTGTTACCCCATAAACTAAGATTTCAAATATGAGTAGAAGAAAACTTTTAAAGGATTTTTTAAGCTCACCATTTAAGTAAAATAAATTGATGTGGAAAGATACTTAAAGCCAATGAATAAGTGCCTCTTACATATGAACTGCTAAATTAAGATTTGTTGGTTAAATCATTTAACACAAAAAATAAGACTTAGCAAAAGTCATAGAGTTGACTATGTATTTATGCAATAGTTATTAAATATATTCTACCAGCCAGTTATAAATAATTAATGAAGAGTAATAAACTCTAAATTGTGTCTATTGCTAAAGAAAAATAGAATTGTATGAGGAAACAGAATTATAATCTCTGGCCAGCACAAAGCTTCAAGGGTGTCAGAAGGAGCCTGAAGCAGAGGGAGTAGAGGACTTTTAGGAAGGAGAAGCTATAGACCGGAAATGAAGAAACTACTGGAGGCAATTTCATGTAATTTATAGCTTATGTTTTGATTGGCCTTTAGAGGCTCAGGTAATCAAATTGGCAATATTAATTCGACAAATACTATATGCTACACGTGGTGTGATACATATAGTATAGATTGTGTCAGGAACAGTCCCTGCTTTTCTGGAGCTTGCCATTGCACTGCTAGCCAGGGAATACAAACACTTAACAAATAATTAGAAATTAAATACTTGCTGAAAGGTCGCATGTGCAAATAGGGCCCTAAGAATCAGTGTAGATTTTTGGAAGAAGTGCTCTTTATGGTTGGAGCCAATGGATGAGGTAAAGAAGGTAGAGAACATTTGTTCTAGAAAATATCTTCCCGAAAATGTTTTGTCTTCTCTAAGAGATGCTTTTTGCAATTAATAGCATGCCATTTACATTAAGACATTTTAAACACAAGCATCAGAATAAATCCAAGCAAATATAATTTTTACTCTCTCAAGAAATTTAGAGTTAGGAAATACCAGAGTTGATAATTTTTAACAGTTTACTAAAGCTGTCAAGAACTAAGGGTTATTTTTATCTTTTTTCATCCATCCTCAGGTTGGCCTCCCTCCTCAGACCTGTATAGTCATAAGATTTCTGCTTGAACTTAGAATGCATGTTCCACTTCCATAGTCAGGAAGGAAACAAGAGAGTATCTTTCTTTTCACTAGGAAAAAGATCTTCTCAGAAGAAATTCATTCTCTACCCCTCTCTTAAGAATATATCCCTTTCTGTGGAGATGTATGGTTATAGGATATATGATGCAGTTAAAAGTAAAACCTGGAGGTAACTAATGACAGTGCAATAGAAAATTGCCTCATGTAGTATTAAGAACTTTTAAGACCAGTATGATCTCTCTCTCAGTCTAATCATACAAAGAGGTTAAGGATACAGCTACTTGGTTCCTAAGAACTGCTGGTTTCTCAGAGTTGCTCTGAGCACTGAACTTCAGATAGATTACAAAAAGCTCATACACTCACTATAGTGCATACTTATCTGGTGCATATCATTTTTATAATTCATTTGCTAATTCAGTAGTAAGCCAAAATGAAGGCAATCCTGAACCAAGTTGGCTATAATCTGGATACATGTTCCCCAAAGACCATGTGTTGAATGCTTGTTCCCCAGCCTGTGGCACTGTTGGGAGGTGATGGAATCTGTGGGAGACAGAGCCTAGTGGAAGAAACTTAGGTCATTGGAGGAATACGCTTGAAGAATATTTTGGAACACTGGTCCCTCTCTCCCCTTCCCCCTCTCCCCCCTCCCTCTCTCTGTCCTTTCCCCACCCCTCCCTACCTCCCTGCCTCCCTCTACCTTCTCTGGTTGCTGCGAGGTAAGCAGCTACTCTGTCATGTGCTCCTACCATGATGTACTGTGCTGCAAAGGGACCAGATGACCGTGGACTAAGACCTCTGCAACATAAGCCAAAACAAATTTCTTCCTTATAAATTGATTCTGTCGCATAATTTGTCATATTAACATAAAAGTAACACAAAGTCCAAATAATTTTATTACCAGTCTTTTAACCTTGACCCATCCTCAGCCTTCTGGCCTCATCTGATCACCTGGAAATCAAAAGGCTGTCTTTAGATGCAAAGACATTGGGAAATGAGTATGTGACATTTTTTGACTCATTTGTATGTCTTCATAAAACCTGACAGGCAACCTACATTATATGAGACTTGTGTAAAGTTTTAGAAAGCAATTGAGAAACATTATTCATTCAAAAAGGAAAGCTGCCATAATGATATGACAAAGTCTTAATATTTCTCATGAGTGATAAGAGTTCTTTTAGTTCTATGGGAATAAATTCTAATACTTAATTTTTATGAGTTAAATTCTAGATGTGTAAGTTCTTTCCAACTTCTTATGCCCAAGCTGTCATAGGTAGGTTGGAGAAAATTTTTATTGCTGTTTTTTTTTAAATCAAGGACAACAAATTTTTAGTTTAAAATCATTGACATTCAAAGTCCATATGTCAACTGGAGAATTAGATGGCTGGCTACCACAAAATTATTTACATTTCTATGCTAAGTGTTTCAGTTATCCACAGAGCATCTGTGAATGATGCTGAGATTACTGTATGCCCAATAATAATAAAGCTAAATTTCTAGGTATGCTGAGGTTCAGGAATATTTTTTCATATCATAAAATATTTTAAAATAGAAGAATTTGGGAAAACTGCATTTTTCACCTTCCCCAATCCTTCTCCCCTAAAACAGATCCTAAAACAGGAGGAGTTTTGTGATCTTCCCCTGAAGAAGTTCATAAGATCCTCATTTGAGCGGTGTTCTCCCTCTACCCAAAGGAGAAGAAATCTTTATCTTTTGGATGGGAGGACATAGAGAATCTGGACGAACAGGCTTTGCTAGGTTGCTTTCAGTTTATTGCCTTTAGCGTACACTTCTTTCCTTCATTCTGCTTCCCCGTGACTATCCACATGTTCTGAAGCACTAGCTTAAAAATATGTAATTTAAACCGTCTCGCTGGGGCTTCATTTCCTTGTGAAGTCTCCTGTGTGCCACATTAATCTTAAACAAAGTTGTCTGTTTTTCTCTTGTTAATCTGTCTTTTGTTATATCTGCAAACAAAAGATGGGTAAGGAAAAGATATTTTCCCTCTCCTCTAGATACTTGGGTCAATTCCAAGTCTGGAGTAAAGAATCCTTCAAAACTTATGCTAGAATTATTAGTAAACATTTTTTTTTTATACATTAGCCCTTGAGGGTTTCAGTGTTTTCACTTTTATTGTATTTCTTACAGGGCCTAGATTCAAATTTTTCTCTACTCTAGAAGACTGGTCTGATTGCCAAGTTGCACTTATCTCAGTTTCTTCATTTGTTCAGGAAGGCTTACTAGTCACTGCCTTGAAGTTTTTGCATGATTGTTTGTATAATTAAAATGTGGAGATCTGTGCACACAGTTCAGAGTCACTCAAAGAAAAGCATTCAATAAATGTGAATTATTAATAACCAAATATGTTGCTTAATTGGAAATCACATTTAACACTATCTGTTTGTGGAGTTTGGGCTAAAACTCTCAACTTCTGGGCTCATTTTCCACCTTCACAAAGGAAGGGGGTTAGGCTAGAACCTGTGGGTTTCAAGTTCAATGATGCCCAGCTTTGCTTCCCACTCATTCCTGCACATACCGCGATGGTTCAGAGGAAGATAAAACAAAACAACAAAAAAAAGCCTAAAATCAATCAAAGTAGAAAAATCAGGCAGTGAGGCAATGTGGAAACTTTATCATGTAGTTTCATAACCAAATGTGTCTACTCTGTGAGTGTTCTGTGACTACAGGACAAAGACAAAACACTGATAGCAGTGGGTAGACTGCGTAGTAAGTGGAAGGCCCTTTTAAGAAGGAGAATTTTTTCTGTCTCATGTCATGTGGAGAAATGAACCCTTCTTCCATGGTGTTTTGTAAATGAGCTCTTGACTATTGCTGGGTTGTAAGTTCCCAAGTTTAAGTTTTACTATTTATTGGCGTCCAACAGAGAAGCAGATTACTTTTATTTGGAAATACATTTGGAAAGGATTCCAGAGAGCCCAGGCAACATTAATTGTACTCTAGTTTGGGAGATTTTCACCTTTTCTGTGTTCTGTAACTAGCTGGAATTCTTCCAACAGTAATTTAGACTTACTATGAACTGTAAGGTTTTTTTTTTTTTCTTTTAATGTGCACAGTATTTTTTTTTTTAACCAATAACTTCTTTTACTGTTGTCCTAACTTTTAAATTAGGACATGTTTTTTATTATTTTCAAGCACTGTCTAGCCCCTGTGTGTTTGTTCTTGAAAAAGTATACATTTTATCCGTGGTGTTTAGTGATATCCAGACACTTCAAACAGTTGGTAAATTTGGGTTCACTTGTGAAACAACTATTAATCCTGTTATATTTCATCAGGAAAAGCCACTACCACAAGACTGCTTTTTTTAAAAATTGCAATAGAAAATGCCCCTTAAACTTCCAGTATCCCAGTATAATATCTTTTAATCAGATAACTGCAGGCCAGTGTGACTTTCACAGGGAACTCATTATGAAAACCAAAGATCATTTGGATAGAAAATTTCTATTTTCTAGAAAACAAGAAAATAATTGTATGTACGAGTTCATCTTTAATTGTCTGTATGTCATGACCAAATAATCCATGTTGTAATAAGTCAAGTATTTGCACAAACATCATTTGTATGAACAAGCAAATAGCTAGATGCAGTTTGTGGTCTTCTGATTCAATTTATTAAGAGAGACAATTATTTTGTTTTTTGGGAGAAGGGCATTCTCTTCTGGAATCGATGATTAAGGTTATGGTTTTGACCGAGAAAAGCAGATAAATATTCCAATTCTTTCTTCATTTATATGTCCTAATGATTTTGATGAGGAAAGTTTGGTCACTTCCTTTCTTTTTTAATCTAAGAAGAAACTTCTCACCTTGACTGACTGGGAGAATCAATATGTAAAGTTATGAAACACAACAAAGTTAAAAGAATGACAATGTTTGGGTGGGCATGACGGTGTTTTTCCAAATACGACCAGTTAGAGCTGAAATGGGGGGCACATGCTTGATGCTTATGCTTTACTGTGGTGAAGGTCAGCTCATAAACCAAAGTGAAAGACGTCAGAGCAGGCAGTGCCCGCAGTGAAGCCCTCTGGAGCGGTGCTAAAGCCCAGAGTGCAGAGTCCTCGCCCCTTCAGGAGGGCACCGTGCTGCATCTCTGCATCAAGCTAATTAGCAAAATCTCCACTGTTTCCTCACATTCTATGGTATAGTTTTTACATTTAAATCTTCGGTTTATTAGAAATTCACATTGGTATAAGGTGTATTCCATGGGCTCAACTCAGTTGTGGACCAAGTTGTTCCAATATTATTTGCTGTGTGGTGTGTATTTTCTAAAATGAATTGAGATGCCCCCCTCTTCATTTTCCAAATTCCTTTATATATTCAAATGTATTTCTGGATCTTCTATTTATCCCCTTGCCTCATTGATGCATTTCTTCTCCTGCATCAGTATCACACAATTTTAATCACTAAGAAATTAAAATACATATATTTTAAGTTAGATATTACTAGTTCCCGTCCCATTGCCACCCTTATTTTTTTTCTCCCCATTAAGTTTATTGGTACATTTACATTTAAAACAAACAATACAGTTATGTTTATCATTGGGATCTTGTATATTTACATGATGTATCTTGGTTCTTATTTTTTCCCCATATCCTGCCCTCCTTTCACCACCTTCACCCCACCCTTCTTATTCTTAAAAGACAAATTCTTTATTATTTTTCATCTTTTCCCCTAGGGTTGATCAGATGATAGGAGAGACTGATTCTTCCTCACCCTTTCTTCCCCACAGTTATTTACCAGAACATGTTTACTATAAAAGGTCAGAAATCTCCACATTGTTTAGCAAGTGATAGATATGGAGAGAGACAGATCTGCAATGAAGGAAAAAGAAATGAAACAAACAATTCTAGTACATGAAGGAAGTGTTTTCATAAATGTGGGTTCGAGAGCCCAGAAAGTTCCCTATGTCAGAAGTGCTGCACCATTTCGCAGCATAGATAGCAGGGAGAGAATTACGATAGGCAAAAATAAAATAGATGGGAAAGAATTTTCATGCTTCAGAGGATGATAGTAATTAAGTTTAAATATGAAATATTTATAGCTACTGTTAGAAGAAAAATACTGTGCCACTTCAGAGTACAGTATGAGTTTTCCTTCTCTTATCTTTTCTGTATAGTTCTCATCATGACAAAGTACATTATCCACAGAGTAGTATACCTAAAATAATTGTTGTACTGCTTCCAATTTTTAATAAAACAGTTAACCTTTTATTTATTTATTTATTTTGTACTGGGTCTTTGCACATGCAAGACAGGTGACAGAACCACTGAGCTAAATCCCCAGCTAGTTAGCCTTTTTTAGAAAGCTGTCTCAAATAAAATATAACATTTAGTTGAAATTTTTTAAATTTCAGGAAACTTACTATTAAAAAAAGATTTTAATAAGTTGGTTAAAAATGAACTGTATAAGTATTGCGTGCTAACTGGTCATGTGACTGGAATAGATCTATTCTAAATATTAAAATAGAAACAGACTTGGTGGAAGATAAGTTAGGTAGAGCTGTTGAAGATATCAGCATAGGAAAAGACTTTATGAACAAATTCTCAGAAGCATGGTAACTAGCACAAAGAATCAATTGGAATCTCATCTTTCTGAAAAGCTTCTGCACTGTCAGAGAAATCCTAAGCAGAGCTAAGAGACAACCCACAATGTGGGAAAAAATTTACCAGCTGTTCCTCAGACAAAGGTTTACTATCTAGAATATATAAAGAACTAGAAAAAAATCAGACCTCACAAATATAAAGACCCAATTCAAAAATGGGCATCTGAAATGAACAGACATTTCTCAGACAAGGAAGTAAAAGCAGCAAATAATCATACAAAAAAATGTTCAACATCACTGTTCATCCAGGAGATGTAGATGAAAACAACACTGAGATTCCACCTGACCCCAGTAAGAATGGCTGCTATCAAGAAATCAACCAACAACCAATACTGGCAGGGTTGTGGGGAGACAGAAACCTCTCTTCATTGTTGGTGGGAGTGCAGACTGGGGCAATGACTGTGGAAATCAACATGGAGATACCTCAAACAGCTAGGATTAGAAGTCCCATTTGACCCAGCTATCCCTCTGCTGGGTATCTTCCCAAAATAATTCAAAGAATCATACCACAGCAATATATGCTCACCCATATTTATAGCGGCACAGTTTGTAATAGCTAAACTTGGAAACAGCCCAATTGACCATCAACTGGAGGCTGGATAAAGAAGATGTGTTTTTGTTTTGTTTTGTTTTTTTAAATGGCATACTACTCAGCCACAAAGAATGAGAAACTAGAGAGATTTCTAGCTAAGTGAATGCACATTGAGGCCGTACTTGTAAGTGAAATTAATGTCACACATGTGTAAATACCTCATAGTTTCTCTGGTGTGAAAAAGTAAAAGTGTAAATAAGGATTAAAATGTATAATCGATATTGTATAATAAGAAAAGTCTAAAAGAGTAGAGGAAGTGGGAGGGGTAGGGGAAAAGAAAATATGTGAAAAGGGAAAACATGGAAACAAAGTCTTTGTAAACAAGGAAGGGTGGAGGGGCTCAGAGGAGGGCTGGGAAATGGGGAAAAATAAGAGCCTGATAAGTCATGTGTAGGTACAGGATCCCAATGATGAATGTAACTGTATTGTATACCTAATATGTACCAATAAATTTAATAAAGATTTAAAAAATGAACTGCCACCATTTTATACTTGATAAGTCTAGATATGTGTTTTGCTAAAAGCAGGGTACAGTTATAAAATCATAGCTGTAGCACACGCTCTTTTCTATCTATTGCAGAGTTTTTTGGCACTTCTAGAAAGAAAAGTAAAAAAGTGGATCAAGTAATAATGCAAGAGAGATCAAAGCAATTCCTTCTGTCAACAGTAGCAATTCATGCAAATCTCTGAACACCAAAGGCTTCCTCTAGCTAAAGAAAAGTCTGCAAGGGCGGACCATTGTGAAAAACACATCTTTGAAAGTGGTAGCATGTTCTAAATTTTGTTATTTGTAGAGTCTGCTTAGAGACAGCGACCTTGGTGCAGGAGGAGAAAGTGGAATTCAGATTTATTGAGCATCCAACTATAGTGTTTTACATACACGGTAGCTAGGTCTACCTAGTGTTCCTCTCTGGTTCAGGAGTTAAGTGTGGGTGCCTGAATTTGTTTTTGTCCTATTAAATGCATTTGCCACATGCTTGACATACAGCACTAATTAAATATTATTACCATTTCCATTTTACTGATGAGGAAACAGATGCTCACGTATAAAGATATACATTTGCCTTAGTTTAGATGCTTATTAAGTAGTGAAGCTGGGTTTCCAGTACTGAAGTCCTGGTTAGTGATTTCCTCTACACCTTTGCTGTTCAAAATGTGGTCATTGATCCAGCAACATCAGTGTCATCTGGCAACTTGTTAGAAATGCAAAGCCTTGTGTGCTGCTCCCAATCCAGAAAGCCACAGTGTATTTTTGAACAAGATGCCTGCTGATTCCTAGGCACCCTGAAGTTGCGAAGCATTGCAGAATGCCTCACTACCTAATCCAGCCCTTCAAAGCGGAAGGCTGCAGGAGGTTCATCTGCATCTTGCTGCAGACCGCTTGTGCTCCAGGGCTGGGCTGGTCTTCGGTACTCTTCTGTTCCTGCTCGTCCCCCTGCTTCTCCTCCTCTTCCTCTTTTCCTTTTCTTCCTCTCTTCCTCTTCCTTCTCTTCCTTCCTTCCTCCTTTCCTCCTCCTGCCCCCACTTCCTTCTTCATTTTTTCTTTCCTTTTCTGTACCAAGGATTGAAACCAGGGCCTTTGCACCATGTGCAATATCTACAGGCTAAATATCTGGTATCATGTCTGGATCTGAACAGACTGAGTTTGTTTCTTGTGATGACCATCCATTCATTCTCAGATTCTCCCTCTCTCTCTCTCTCTCTCTCTCTCTCCCGCTCCAAGACTATTTCATAAAAGACTCTACTGAGATTTCACAAAGACAGCTGTGTGTGCTATATGAGTTCTTTGCAAAATTTCACTGAAATGTGCCTTGATAAAAGAAATGGGGAAAGAAAATACCAACAAAGGATGTCAGAATCAGTATATTTTTAAGGAGTTTCCTATGAAAATAGGCTAGATTATAGAATCAGACAAGACAGTCCAATGCTAATTCTACCAGGCAAATTGTAATAGTAAGGTTATCTCATGGCTGAGAAGATCTAATAAAACAAAGGTATAAGAAAGTACATGGTGAGCCAGGCATGGTGGCACAAGCATATAATCCCAGCACTTGGGAGGCTGAGGCAGGAGGATCGCTGCAAGTTTGAGACCAGCCTGGGCTACATAGTGAGTTCCAGGGCAGTGTGAACTACATAGTGAGACCCTGTCTCGAAAGAGAGAGAGAAAGAAAGAAGAGAGAAAGGGAGAGAGAAAGAGGAAGGAAGAAGGAAAGAAAAAATGTAGTGTATAGTATTATTCAATAAATGTAAAACAAAAACAAATCTTAACTGTAATAGGAAATTTCTTATCATGGTAAATCTTCTGACAGAAAAACTATTACATTTGGAAGAGTATCAGACAGTGTCTGCCCTTTCTGGAATGCAGTGAATTACAAGCTGAATTTAGAGGAATATCTTCCATATTGAAGGCAATTGCTTTTATGTGGAATAAGCCTCAAGAGGACTCTGATTCTTAGCAAGAATCATCAGTTACATCTTAGTCTGCAAAAATATTTCTTAGGAGGGCTGGAGATTTAGCAAGCCCAAGGTTGTGAGTTTGATCCCTGGTACCAAAAAGGGAATTGTATGACATCTTGTCCTTTTTATTCATGTGACTTAGCAAAAAGTTGCTTCAATCTTAAGAGGATTCTTTATTTTATATTAGGACTAAAATTTTCTACACAGGAGCACAGCACTCATTTTATTAATACAAAACGGAAGAAGCCAGTGCTTAGGGAGTACACCCCTCCCAGGAGCAGGGCCCACCGCGCAGCATTCAAGGCCAGAGCAGCCTGGAAACCCTCCCTCCCTCAGTTCCGGCTCTCAGGACTACAGTGCCCATCGCACAACAGCAAAGCCTTTCAGGCTGCTGCAGCTGCCCTGCTCTGTGGGGCACCCACTGAGCGAAAGGACACGCTCAGCATACGTGGGGAATCCTGGGGGGCCCAAGCCCCTAATTAATTTCCTGAAGTCTACCAAAAATTGGGGAACTGTGAATACAAAGTACAGATAGACTCTAGCGTTAAAAATAGCTTTAAAATGAACTGAAAAAGAAGCGCACACAGCTTGCTTTTGTCCTTCCCTTAGGCTCATGCATTCCCTACGTTTAAACTGAAATACAACCTAAACCTCTTTACCTTGTAGTTTGGCGTCAGCTATTTCACAGTTTTGTGTGGTTTGGCACATTGGAAGTTGGATTTCATTATAATTCATTGTTCGTGTTGGTTGCCATGTAGGCGCACCATTCCTGTACATTTTCTTTTGATTCCTTTCCCCCATTTAAAAGGAGAGAACAACGTTTAATGAGGCTGAAAAATAAATAGAAAAGAATCTTGCACCGTTTGGGAGCAACGTTTTTTATTTTGTTGCTAAAATAGGTTTACAGAGACTTGGCAGAATATATAAATATAAGAACAGATCTCATTTTAAAGTTTTTTTTAACTCTTTAATTGAGGTGTCCTGATATGAAAATGTCTAGACTCCCTAATTGAAATATCTAGATATAAAAATGTGTAGGCATGGATAGCAAGTCTATAATGTCTCTGAAATTTAGAATGATTTCTTGGGAACACTCCGAAGAGACAATTCAAGAATTCCCTTGCCTAGCGGAGGACCGCAGTTGTCCCTGGGAGGAGTAAGAAGCATCAAGTCAGGGACAAAGATGCTCATTGCTTCTTTCCTCCCTGTGTGGAAGATCAGGACAAGTCCACACAAAACATGATTGCAGTGTGTAAAACGACTCAGACTTGTTTATATTCCATCTCTGAAACCCATCCAGGAAACTTCATTTGTGTCTTCTGTTAACACTTCTTGACGGTCCCATGTTTGTACCTTTGCCGTTCACAGTCTAGTCCTTCACTCTTGAGACTTGCTATCCTCATGTGACCTCAGTAACCCGTGGGGATATAGTTTCTAGTGCCTGTCCTCCGTCTCCATGTCCCCGGAGTACATCATGGTGGTCGTGCAATGGTTCCGTAGATTAAAATGGGGCTGGGGAGGAAAGGGAGAGGTAAAGCACCGGCTTGCTGGAAAGAGTGAGCCTCTCCTCAGTCTCACAACAAAAGAACTTCTAGGTCACAGCTCACTCTGAGATTTCACAAGAAATATCTCGGCTTTCCACCACAGTACCTTTATTAGAATTTACTTTACTCTGAGATTCTTTCCTGGGTCATCTCTCTTATGCAGATTTGGCGAGGAGCATTGAAAGAGCTACCTTGAAGGTTGTGACTGTTTCCTTGTTGTGAGTTTCACATTGACTGGTGAGGAAGGGGTGGTAGTGGCCATGGCTTGGGTTTCTGCCGTGCAGAATGGAGATCTGCTCCAGGGAGTAGCCCCAGTTATTCACAGTCACGTAGGATCTCCAACACGCTTTCTTCAGCTAACAGGAGCTCTGCTTTTTCCTTAGCATAATGTGTGGTCTGCTTTGAATGCTCCTCAGATGACTTGGCTATAATTTATCATGGAAACCACCGTATTTTATCAATTCAGAGTCATAATATTTTCACTTTTTTATTTTAATCAAAATAGTTTATTAACTATTAAAATTAGAAACAAGAGGAAGAAACATGACTAAGTGGTAGCATTCGTTTTCAAAATAAAATTACAGTTAAAACTCAGAACTCCAAGTTTGAAATTCCATAAACAGTTTTGAGGTGGTAGATTGTAATATTTCACATGCCACTGCTTATCTCTTGTGTTTGTTTAAAAAACACAGTGGAATCCGCAATATGCAGGGTTGTATGAAGACCTGCTACACCACAAGAAAGCATTGCTGGGCTGGAAGGGCTTTGTTACAGGCAAGAGTCCTAGGATTACATTTGAGAAAGCAGAGAAACAGATTTCTTGGGCAAGAACACTAGTCTGTTTTAATATTTCAGATTTAGGTAATGTCATAATCTCCCTGAAGTCATTCTCTACCCTTTAAAGCCTTCAGTGACATTCCTGAGATTCGTGAAAGTTCCCTCTTAAGTAGGACCACTTGAAATGGGGGACCTAGAGCCAGGTTAACATGTAGGGTAGACTTTGAAAGAAACTTTCATATCACTTGCTGCTATCATGGTCCAGTTTTATTTATTACATGTGAATTAACACTGCTCTTAATAATCTTCCTTTACCAAATCTAGAGCAAAGAAATTTAGATGATGAAAGCATATAGGGCACAGCCCTTCAATAACTATTTAAAAACAGAAGAGAAATTTTGTGGTAATACAAAGCATCCCAAAAATCTCAGTGTAATTTTAAGCTTTGATACCAGTAGAAGTACAGAGGCTACATTATAAAATAAAATCTGAAAGTTTTAATTTTTAAAATGTGGAATATTAAGCCTTTAATTGCAATTTTTGTTCCAGTTCCTCTTTCTTCTGTTCCCTTTAAGAGACACTAGGAAAAAAAAAGTAAGAATAAAAGCTTAATATTTCAAATTTGCAAAACTGAAATTTTTAAAAGATGTTTTGTAAAAGTTTGCAACTTTTATACTAGCTGCCATGCCCTGGGAGGCCGAAGTACAGTAGGGTAAGGGATAGAACTACACTGGAACTTTTGGGACACCTTGTATTTTACTGTCTGCTTGTTATCATTAGACCACCATGTTGGTTTGTGTTATGAAAATATCTTCCATTATATTTATTTAACAAGGGGAAACGTCAGGAAATGTGAAGGACCATTAAGAGTTCATAAGATGCAGCATGGACCCTAAAGAATAGTCCATAACGGAGGCTTTCTCTTTATGACCGCAAACATGCCACAGTGCTTGCAAAGAACATGAGTGGCAAGTGTTTTGCAGCAGCTTTTCTGTGTACATGGATTGAGAATAATGCCTAGCAACTCAGTGATACCACTGGAAAGAAAAACCTTCAATACCTGACAGTGTGACAGTCTACTCCTAAATGGCTTCATGTGTATAAACACTCCCCATGTTTGGGGCTGGGTGGGTGGCTCAGTGGTAGAGATCCTGCCCAGTTTATGGCCAGGATGCTGGGTTTTGTTCCCAGTACCATGCAATTTAAAAAAATAAATCCCCATATTTTAATGATAATACCGCAACAATCCTAAAGGCATAGGTAGCAATATAGGGGCAGAACAATTGTATGGGTACTATTTCTTAATCTAAATTTTAAAAATTAATGAAAACTTTAAAGTAGTTTAAACTGAAACTCTTAATTCAAAAACCTCACAGAGCTCACAGGCAGTGGCCTGCGAAGTAAGCAAATGCCTCTATGTCAGCCGGGAGCTTCTGCTTTGCAGAACTTGCAACTCTGCCCATATCAGGGAGGACGGGAAGTGTGTTGCTGCTTTGACAAGGTCTCTTTGTTTCCCATGCAGTGCAGCTGTCACTGTCCTGGTGTTGGTTGAATTCAAGGTCTTTCCTTTTGGTAAACCTCTTAACTTTGCTGTTGTTTGTTTGTTTGTTTTGTTTTGTTTTTTGCACGAGAGGTGGTGTTTCTCCAGCTTTTGTAAATAAGGGGTTCATGATGTCATAGGTCCCATTTCTCCCCTTTAAGACAGGATGGTATTGGACAAAAAAAACAACAACAAAATTGCCAACACTGGTCGATCTTTTCACAGTTGCTCTGCACAAGTCTTTGTCTTCACACAATCCTGACGTGACTCTAGGTCTTGTACTCTTCCTTTGGTCAGAGGCACAGTCACACAACACATGCCACTGTCATATGCTAAAGAGCAAAGGTCAAAGTAGTATTTGGCATAAGCAGTGATAGGCACATTAACTAAACTTAAGCAGGGCCAGGTAATGCCTGGCACCTTGTTTATGTCCTCAAGGGTAACATCCTTGAAGATCCGGCAGAACTCCATATTCCATGGAGTCTCCTCATCCCATTCCTTGCCGGCAAGAAGAATGGCTCCCAGGACAGTCCTTCTGCATTTAGTAGGACAGATGTCAATCTCATCATATGACAAAAGCCTTTCTAAGAAGACCAAGGTTATTATTGCACATTCAGCTGGTAACTGAGCAGCATTATAAAAGCTAGCAATAAATCTGTAAATACGCATGTATTTAGAATCATGCTCAAAGTATTCCTCTGGAAGCTTTTCTCTTATGAGTAGGTGCTCACCAAAAATATCCCGGCTTCTGTTTGCTTCTCTGTTCTTTATGAGGTAGTATACAGCTATGTTCACACACTGTACCATTTTCCTATGAGTAGGCTTGCTGAGTGTGCTGTCATCTAGAAATATCATTGAGCAGGAGCTGTACTTCCTAGCAAGCTGCCCTGGAGATTCATGCATGAAGTTGTTGCATGTCCTCTGAGCATCTACATATGCTTGATATTTGTTCAGGAAAATTGGGCTTGACCTTGGATGGTCAGAAGGACTTTATTCCAAAGCTACACCTCCAAACGGTAATCTAGGTGGAAGGCCTCCAAAATGATATGGGGGAAGAGATGTAACAAGTTCATGTTCTCTAAGTCGAAGAATGAATTCTAGGAGCAGTAGAGGTTAAGAGTAGAAAAATTTCATTGAGGGAAACAAAGCTTCTGTCAAAGAGAGACAGAGGGGGCCTGGAAAGTGGTCCCCTTTCTTGTCTGAAATTGGAATGTGTCATAATTAATGACAGCAGTTTCATTGCCGGTATCTTTTGTTCTTAGTGGTATATCAGAGCAGTGTTCCATTTTAGAGTCAAACTCATCCTAGACCCAGTTATAATACACATTTGTAAGTTCGCCTTCAAAGAGCTCTTAGCTCTATAGGAATTCAACAGGATCACAGCCCCAGCCATGTTTACATTGTTTCCCAGGGCAAGATCAACTGAAAGTAAAACGAGTTTATAATAAAAGAAATGAAAGGAAAGCAAAAATATTTCAGCTATTCCTCCTTCCTTCCCTCCCTCCCTTCCTTCCTCCCTCCCTTCTTCCCTCCCTCTCCCTCTCCCTCCCTCTCTCTCTGTAGGGATTGAACCCAGGGCATTCACAAAAGACATAGTATTTCAATTTATTTTTATTTACTGACTGGTCTAGAGTCTGAAAACTCTTTTTCCCTTTAAGCTCACTTCCAGTATTCGCAATAAATCAGGTTTCTATTTGCAAATGGTAGACCACAGCAGTCCAATAACCACTGATATATCATCAATCTCCACTACCAAGAAAAAAATACATCTTAATATCATGAAACAAAGTCAGTGTTCCAAATAAGGCTTTTACATTAGGTTATCATAAAATATGTCCAGTGATCTTAGTATACCTCTCCACTGATTTGCTAGATTATCTGTATATTTCATATTTGTTAATATTTGTGCCTGGTTTTGAATAAAAATTGGACGGAAGGATACGAGACTTAAGGTGTTTATTGAGCATAGCCACCCTGAGTTCTTTGTGACTGTTGACCAAGTAGTAATGGAAAGCAGGAACCAAGAAATAAAAATCTCATAAACACAATGAAATCTGTTCTTCTCTCTATACATAAATCTCATGTGTTTGCTTTGCCAGTGGTTTGACCTTTGTCATTGCAATAAAGTTTTAAAAAGTCACTGGATATCACCTCTTTTATAGGTCAACATCTGCAAGTGTATTTATCTGTTTATAAATAAAAATACTTATTTTTCCTAAAGATCTATCAGAAATATTTATTTGTACATGTGATGCATAGTATTAGTCCATCACAAAAGTCTGTGAACCCTGCACATAATTAAAACATCAATTCTTATGTTTAAAGTATACCAACTAGATAAGCACACATAGTTTTCTACCTCAGAACATTTTCATTGTACTGGTGAAAGAATCTTATGTGGTTGAACAGAGAGCTTCTTTTAAACTTTCTTTGGGGAAATTTACTTAAAAGTTTCTACTCTAAAACTTGATCCAACAGACTTTGGACTTTAAATCTTCGAACACCCCACACACACATATGCACATACTCACTATCATATATATTTTTTTATATCTGAGATGAAATTTTTTCATGTTGCTAACAGTATTGAAATTATATGTATCTTATAACTGATGGGAAAATTAGCAGACTTTTCTTCATTTGTGGTTAAAATAATGATTCTTACAATCAGTGCTGCTTTAGATGAAATATAGAACGGTGATAATAGCTACCACTGTTGCTTACACTGTCTCGGGCAAGAAGAATGGCACTATTTGAAGCACTTTGTATGGCTTATTTAATATTTGAAACTACATTACCTAGTAGATATTATTTGATAATGTTTTACAAATGGGAAAAATAAGGCCTGGAGAATTTGAGCATAACTTGTCCATACTGCTGGCTGTAAACAGTAGGAATTGGATGTGAAAGTATCTGGTACCAAAGCTCCGTCTGGTAAGAGACACACAGTGAATCAACTGAACAAAGCTGTACTAACTTTATCCTAAGCTTGTATTAGAAGCTGTTGCAGTTTCAGAACGGTTCTCTCACAGTGATAATAAAATGAGATTGATGATGCCCTCATTAGGTGGTAAATCTCATCTAACTTTCTGGAAAGTTTACTCGGGTAAAATAACTCGTCTTTCTTCAACTTATATTTGCACAGACTTGGGGTGCAGGGAGAGAGATGAGTAAACGTTGAAGGCATGCAATGAGGAAAGGAATCCAGTTCATGTGAAATGAAGAGCAAGTTTCAAGTCAGGCCTAAGGACAAAGAGGTCTGGTTCTAGCGCCATCACCTATTGCTGCTGTCTTGCTCTGGGATGTCAGCAAGTTATTTTCTTTCCAAATGACTGGGTTTTTGCATAATAAACTATGTCTTATGGTAAGAAGAGACTAAATAGTGTGCAAAGCATGGGCAACAATAGATAGCATTGGCATTTGCATGTTTAGTTGGTCTTTGATAAGTGTGCTCATTGACCGCCGATTCTTTTGTGCAGATTTTATCCTCACAGTAGAAGGTGTATGCAGGGAAAAGCAGAATTGTGCTCTCGAAGCCTCAAATGAAACATTTCAGAGTTCCTTAATTTCTTTTAGTTAGCAGCAATTAAATGGATATTTGGCCTACATATAGACATCTTAATGTTCTCTCTCTCTCTCTCTCTCTCTGAATAATAATATAACTGAAATCCCAGTTTTATCACTTAATTGTGCTACATTGAACCTTTTACCTACCTTCTCTAAACCCCAATTTCCTTTATTTAAAATGGGAATCGCACTTTTCATACAATTTTTTTTTGTATAACTGAATAGGACAAAGCACTAAGAATAAGCCTATAACAGTAAAAAATTAACAATTATTGGCTATTTATTGTTGTCTTAATCAGTTGTAGTCATCCATCACCTTTTTTAGTCCCACTGCCTATTCCATTTGAAACAGCAATTCTGTTATTGAAAATTAATATTATGAATGCCATAAATGGTATGAAAAAATAATAAAATACTATCTGTATTCTCAAAGAAATTACATATAGTTTAATTTCTTCCGGATCAATTATTTTACCCAATTACTCATCCAATTTGATGTATTATAGAAAGTGGTGACAGCATTTTCATTTTTTAGAATGTATAAACTCAAGTGTATTTTAATCTATAAAAATCAACTTGGTGTAAGTAGCTGTTCTTGATTTAACCCATATATTACCATTTTCTCTAGATAAGTCATCATGTTTACATTAGCAGTTTATCCTTGCAATACAGGTTGGGTACTTAGTTTCATTTCTGCTATTCTTTATATGAAGTGGGTTGTTTCTCAGAACATTAAATTTTCTCCTTTCTCCCTCTGCCATTTTCTTTTGGGTGGCATTGCCACCTAAATTCCTATGCTTACCATATTGTTGCCCAATCTAGAACTCTTAAATTTTCAAATAAATTCACCCCCAAAGACCTTACATGGGCTTTTGCACATATTGTATACCTGAATCATGTTCATCTTTGAGAGTAGTTAAAAAACCCTGGAGCCAGACTCCCTGAACTCAATTCCTGAGATACTGCCTGGCCTTGGCAAGTTTCTTTTTCTTACTTTGATCTCTTCACCTGCAAGACAGGTGATTGAGTTGATTAAAAGAGTAAAATGTGTAAAATGCTTAGAAGGATGCTAGCCCTATACACATTTGTGTTTATTATTTATGTTTATAATCTTTCATCCTGGATTGATGATATTGTCAGGCATATTCATAATTTTTCCTTTCCAATAAACTGGATGATATGAGTTAGAATAAAGTAAATTTATAGGCAAAAAATGAAATTTATGCTGAGCTTGAAAAGTTATATGAAACATTACCTCCAAGAGATGGAAACCCAAATATCAGAACAGGCAGCCAGAAAGGGAGCAGGGAAAGATTACATGACCAGCAAGGTGGTGGAGATCTTCCCAAAGTCATGTAGTGATGTGTTGGCAGAGGAATTTAAGGGATCAAGGACTTGAGGAATGTAAGGGAAAAAAGCAGCAGCAAAATAAGGAGGAAAACACAGGAAGTGGCCACGTGGTGAGCACCTGCGGTGAACATGAGCTTGAAAGAGGCCAGCAGCTCACTGAGAGGGACTGAACTACTCTGGGGGAATGAGAAGTCGCTTCTGCAAATTTCATAGCTTCTCCGTAGGGAAGAAGGACACTCCTAGGGCTTCTGAATAGAACGATAAGGACATTGAATGAAGAAGAGAAATAAAGAAAGAGAACCAGCACAAGGTAGAGGAGAAGGCTGGACCCGGAATTGAGAAATCCCAAGATCCTGAGCGATGGGTGACCTTAGACCAGGCCCTTAACACTACTGAGCTAGGTGACTTTGGAAGTCCCAAGGTCCTTTGCATCTCATATACTGAAGGAAGTAAAGGCAGAAGGCAGACACAAAAACTTCACACTGTATGGCTTGTGCTTATGTGAGGTTCCAAAGCAGGCAAAACTTGCACATTAAGGTCAAAAGAACTGTTCATCAGGATGTGGAGCACACCTGTAATTACAGTGGCTTGGGAAGCCGAGGCAGGATGATTTCAAGTTTGAGCCCAGCCTGGGCAGCTTAGTGAGATTCTGTCTCAAAAAACAAAACAAGCAAATCGGTACCTTCCACAGACTGAATTGGTTTGGGGATGCTACAGTGATCTCTCTCTTGGGTGCATAGGTCAAACAAGAGAGTGTTCACTTAAGACCTGTGCAGTCTTCAAAGTTGAACCTCTACAGAGTATTCATATTATATATTGTTTTATATCTAATATAATACCTTGTATTGTATAGTCCAGGTCAATGTGAGAGGAATAATTAGATATGTTAATTGCTTTGTATAATAAATAGTTCCATCATTTTATCAATTTTACCTATATAGTCTGTATGCACTCACAATACATAACATCATATACATTATACCAGTAATTGTCAAAATGCTCTACTAAGTACCCAGGGGTTCAGGAAGATACTGCGGGTCACTGTGGGGCACAGAAAATTTGACCCAGCAGTTCTAAGTCCTTTCTTCCCCTACACTAGCAAAAAGAAGCTCTAGTCTTAGAAACTGTGATTTGGTTGTTTTGATTTGTAGAGTTGCTACATAAACATGATTCCACTGTTAAAATTATTTGAATATATGTAGGAAGATATTCATAGGATTACAAATAAAACAAAATGGGGCTATCAGGAATTGTGACTCTACTTTTCATTAATTTTTTGATTAGCACATAATACTTGCACATACTTCTGATTACAAAATGGAAGTGTTCATTGAAGCCTATCAGCAGCTATTCCTGGGAGACAGCAGAATATTCCAAGGATGCTTACGTTCCTCTTCATAATTCTTCTCAAACTAAAGGTCTTGTGCCTACTGTCGGGGCTAAAAATGTGAATGTCATCCCTATCCTTCCGAAGGTTAAAAGGGCCCTCAAGTCAAGCATTTCTGATCTTCCGCCATGCAAGATTCAAGATGGGGAAGGGATCTTTGTCCTCAGTTTTGTCTTCAGTGTGGCTCTTTGTAGCCTAGAAAGTCTCGCTTCGACTCTCTTCTCTGCTGGGAGAATGTCGGCCCCTTTGTAGAGTTTCTAGAGCAGGGGTGCACATAAAGACAATCTGAATGACGTGTGATGTCAGGAGTGATTTGTGGAGCGCTTGTAATACTCAAGTCCTTATTTATGCAGTTGGGGTAAGGGAAAGAAGGAGGTGCCGTGGTCAGTGCTATTATTACAGCACTGACCACGGATCCCACCCGCCGGAGCTTCCGGTTTCCAGCACCTTTGACAGCCACCTCTGGCTTCCCAGGCTGCAGGTTCGTTCTTCGTCCGCCTGGGCAGCTGACATCCGGGTGCGCATCGGGCCTTTGTTTTCCAACCTCTCCAGATTTAAATCTTGCCCGTCTTCTGCGTGCTTACTCAGAGCTCACATCCATCCTCAGCTCCGTGACTGCCAGACTCTGTCCGGTCCTTAGCGACGTTTCCTTTTCCAGGGACCTAGTGAATATTTGAAAGCTCCGAGTCATTAATGTTGACAAAATATACTTTATTGTTTCTTGTATATACATATATATATATATATATATATATATATATATAGAGAGAGAGAGAGAGAGAGAGAGAGAGAGAGCAGTTAAATTGCCTTCTAAAGTCCTATTGACCTTGGCGAATACATTCAGAAAGTACATTTTCATGTACTTTGCTGCGTCTGAGCCGCGGCCCCTCCTAGACCTCCAGTTCCCCGTCCTCGGGTAAGCAGCTCTGACGCTGGTTCTTCACCGATAAGCGCCAGATTTATTTATTTTACTGTCGCATGTTCCTCATGAAATAAAGTTAGAAGGAAATAAAGGGGTCTTGGCTTTTACAGGTTATTAACCTCCAGAGAATTAATGTTTGAGAAACCGTTGTTCCTAAGAAAACATACTACAAGCCAAGTGTGGGGAACAGACTGGTGGGTTGCCCCCCGGGAAATGGAGTGAGAGCGGGGGCCTGGGTTGGACCCCAGCAGCTAGCTACCCACGGGGGCTTGCTCAAAGCAGGGTGTGATCTGTTTAGAGCAGCAGAGTTTAGTCCACACTGCACTTTAGAACTTTAAATTTTTTATTAAATTTATTGGTACATATTAGGTATGCAGCACAGTTACATTCATCATTGGGATCTTGTAACTAAATGACTTATGAGGTTCTTATTTTTCCCCATTTCCCAGCTCTCCTCTCAGCCCCTCCGCCCTTACCTGTTTACAAAGACTTTGTTTCCCTTTTCACATATTTTCTTTTCCCCTACCCCTCCCACTTCCTGTACTCTTTAGACTTTTCTTCCTATTACACAATATCAATTATATATTTTAATCCTTATTTACACTTTTACTTTTTTACACCAGAGAAACTATTAGGTATTTACACATGTGTGACATTAATTTCACTTACAAGTACGGCCTCAATGTGCATTCACTTAGCTAGAAATCTCTCTAGTTTCTCATTCTTTGTGGCTGAGTAGTATACCATTAAAAAAAAAAAAAACAAAACAAAAACACATCTTCTTTACCCAGCCTCCAGTTGATGGTCAATTGGTCTGTTTCCAAGTTTAGCTATTACAAACTGTGCCACTATAAACATGGGTGAACACATATTGCTGTGGTATGATTCTTTGAATTATTTTGGGAAGATAACCCAGCAGGGGAATAGCTGGATCAAATAGGACTTCTAATCCTAGCTGTTTGAGGTCTCTCCATACTGATTTCCACAGTCATTGCCCCAGTCTGCACTCCCACCAACAATGAAGAAAGATTTCTGTCTCCCCACAACCCTGCCAGTATTGGTTCTTGGTTGATTTCTTGATAGCAGCCATTCTTACTGGGGTCAGGTGGAATCTCAGTGTTGTTTTCATCTGCATCTCTCGGATGACTGGTGATGTTGAACATTTTTTTTTGTATGATTATTTGCTGCTTTTACTTCTTTGTCTGAGAAATGTCTGTCCATTTCAGATGCCCATTTTTGAATTGGGTTTTTATATTTGGGGGGTTGATTTTTTTTTTTTTAGTTCTTTTCATATTCTAGATAGTAAACCTTTGTCTGAGGAGCAGCTGGTAAAAGCTTTTCCCCCACATTGTGGGTTGTCTCTTAGCTCTGCCTGTGATTTCTCTGGAAATGCAAAAGCTTTTTAGAAAGATGAAATCCCAGTTGCTGATTCTTTGTGCTAGTTCTCACACTACTGAGGATTTGCTCATAAAGTCTTTTCCCATGCCAATATCTTCAAGAGTTCTATCTAACTTACCTTCCAGTAATTAAGTGTTTGTTTTACTATTTATATCTTTAATTCACTTGGATTTTAGGTTAGTGCATGATAAAAGATACACGTCTAGTTTTAATCTTTGATAAGTTGATATGCAGTTTCTCCAACCCCATTTATTGAAGAGGCTGTCTTTCCTCCAGAGAAGTGTTTGGCTCCTTTGTCAAAGATGAAATAGTTGAGTGTGTCAGGAGATGTTTCTGTATCTTCTAATCTATTCCACTAATCCTCGGGTCTTTTTCTTTGCCAGTACCATGCTGTTTTTATCACAGTGGCTTTGTAGGACAGTTTCAAATTGTGGATTGTGATACCCCCTGCCATGTCTCTGTGGCCTAGAATTGCTTTTGCTATTCTAGGTCTCTTCTGATTCCAAATGAATTTTTGGATTGTTTTCTTTAGTTCTATGAGATATACTGTTGGGATTTCAATAGGGGTTGTATTGAATATGTGTAACAGTTTTGGAAGTATGGCCATTTTCACTATATTGATTCTTCCTACCCAGGAACAAGGAATGTTTTTCCATTTCTTATATCCTATTCAATTTCTTTTTTTAGAGTGCTATAATTTTCAAGGTAGAGGTCTTTTGTCTCCTTCATTAGATTGATTCCCAGATATTTCAGTTTTTTACTGTGAAAGGGATTCTTTCCCTAATTTGACTCTCAGTGAGTCTGTTATTTGTGTACAAGAAAGCTACTGATTTCTGAGTATTTACCTTGTATCCATCTACTCTACTGAATCTGTCAATCAAGTCTAGAAGTCTTTTGGCAGAGTTCTTTGGGTCTTTATATAGAGTATCATATCATCAGCAAATAATAACAGTTTCACTTCTTCCTTTCCCATCTTTATTGCTTTTATTTCTTTCTCTTGTCTAATTGCTGTGGCTAATGAACAGGAGTGGTGACAGTGGACAGCTTTGTCTTGTTCCCGATTTCAGCATGAAGGTTTTCAGTTTTTGACCATTTAGTATGATGTTGGCTGTTGGCTTTTCATAGATAGCCTTTATCAAGTTGAAATAAAGATCATCTATTCCAATTTTCTGTAGGGTTTTTATCATGAATGGGTGTTGAATTTTGTCAAATGATTTTTCTGCATCTATTGAAAGGATCATATGGTTTTGTCCTTGATTCTGTTATACAGTGCATTACATTTATTGATTTATGTATGTTGAATCATCCTTGCATCCCTGGGATAAATCCAACTTGGCTAGGTTGTATAATTTTCTCGATGACCCTCTGTATTCTGTTTGCCAGTATCTTGTTGAGGATTTTTACATCTATGTTCATTAGGGGGATTGGCCTGTAGTTCTCTGTTTTGGTTGGGTCTTTCCCTGCTTTTAGAATCAAAGTAATACTTGCTTCCAGGAATGAATTTGGAAGTATTGTTTCTCTTTCAATTTCATTGAAAAGTTTAAAGAGTATTGGCAGTAGTTCACTAAATGTCTTGTAGAATTCAGCAGTGAAGCAATCAGGACCTGAGCTTTTCTTTGCTTGTAAATTTTTAATTACATTTTCAATTTCACTGATTGTAATTGAGGTGTTTAGAATTTTTTTATATCTTCTTCAGTCAACTCTGGCAATTCATATGTAGCTAGAAATCTGTCCATTTCTTCTACGTTCTGCATTTTATTAGAGTCCGGTTCTCGAAGTAAGTATTGATGATCCTCTGGATATCTGCTGAATCTGTTGTGACTTCACCATTTTCATTCCTAATTACATGAATTTGAGCCTTTTCTTTCCTTTTTTTATAAGGTTGGGTAAGGGTTTATCGATTTTATATATTCTTTCAAAAACCAACTCTTCAATTTGTTGTTGTTGTTGTTGTTGTTTTAATCATTCTCTTAGTCTCTATGGTATTTATTTCTGCTCTGATCTTTATAGTTTCCTCCCTTGTATGAGCTTTGGGTTTGTCTTGCTCTTCTTTTTCTAGGAGTTTAAGATTCACCGTTAGGTTATTTGAGCTCACTCTGTTTTCCTAGTGTGGGCATTCACTGCTATGAATTTCCCACGTAAAACTGCTTTCATTGTATCCCATAGATTCCTGTATGTTGTACTGGCATTGTCATTAAATTGTAAAAATTGTCTAATTTCTTCTTTAATTTTAGCTCTAACCCATTGGTTGTTCATGAGAGTATTATTCAATTTCCATGCGTTTGAGAAGTTCTTATTGTTTCTTATGCCATTGATCTCCAGTTTAATTGCACTATGGTCTGATAATATACATTGGATAACTTCAATTCCTTTGCATTCACTTAAATATGTTCTGTGAGCTAGAATATGGTTTATTTTAGAAAATGACCCATGTACAGCTGAAAAGAATGTATATTCTGATTTTGTGGGGGGGCATTCTGTAGACGTTTATTAATTCAGTTTGTTCAAAAGCTTGGTTCAGTTCGAGTATTTCATTGTTGATTTTTAGTCAAGAGGATGTGTCAATTTGTGACAAAGGGGTATAGAGGTCCCCCACTACAATTGTATTAGTGCTAACTTGGTGCTTCATGTCCCTTAATATTTGTTTTTTATAGTTGGGGGCATCAGTATTTGGTGCATATTTATTTATGATTGTCATCTCTTCCTCTTGGATTGTTCCATTAACAAGGATGTAGTGACCTTCTTTATCTCTCTTAATTAGTTTTGGCTTGAAATGTACTTTGTCTACAAATAAGATAGCTACCCTTGCTTTTTTCCGGGTTCCTGACTCATGGAGAGCTGTTTTGCATCCATTTATTTTCAGTGTATGAGTATCTCTTTCAAGTAGGTGTACTTCTTCTATACAGTATATTGTTGGATTCTTAATCCATTCTGCCAGTCTATTTCTTTTGCTTGGTGAATTGAGGCCATTGACATTGATGGTTATAACTGATATTATATTATCATAGAAGTATTGACTTACCATTGATAAGTATTGACTTATCATTGTCATTATTTTCCTGTTGTTCGTTCTTTTTAAAAAATTTTTTTCTCCCTCTCCTTTTAAATTCTTGCCTATTGGATTTGCTCTGTTAGGCCTCATGGAGTTGTGATCTACATTGTCTTTTTCTAGGATATTTTAAAAAATTGTTTGGAGTGCTGGTGTGGGATTCATGAAGTTTCTCAGGTGTTCTTGTCATGAAAATATCTTACTTCTCCATCAATTTTGAAAGATAGTTTTGCAGGATACATCAGCTTAGGTTGGAGGTTGTTTTCTTTTGAAGCTTGAAATACCTCATTCCAGGCTCTCCTTGACTTGAGGGTTTGTGTTGAAAAGTCAGTTGTGATTCTGATGGGCTTTCCTTTGCATTTAATTTGTTTCTTTTTCTAAGTGCATATAGTATTTTGTACTTCTGTTGGGTTTCCAGGATCTTGATTATATGTTTAGGTGTAGATTTTATTTTATTGTAACTAGTTGGAATCCTGTATTCCTTATTTATCTGTATTTTAAGTTATTTTGCTCTGTGTGGGAAGTTTTCTATCATTAATTCTGTGAAGTTTTTTTATGTCATTTGTGCTTTTTCCTATTTTTTCATGGACTCCTCTTAATCTTATATTATTCTTCTTTGCAGCATCTAGGAATTATTGGATTAATTTCTCATGGTTCCTTACTATTTTTAAGAGATCTCTCTTTTCAAGGTCACTGACTGCCATCCTATCTTCTATATCTGATATTCTGTCTTCAGATTGTATTAATCTGCTGTGTATACTTTTAATAGAGTTTTTAATCTCCTGGATATCAGTTTGAATATGTTTCTTTTGAGGAGCTTTTTAAAAATACCCCTACCAGTCAGGCGTTGTGGTACATTGCTGTAGTTCCAGCACTCTGAGAAGATGAGGCAGAAGGATTGAAAATTCAAGCCCAGCCCGGGCAATTTAGCCAATTTAGAGATTTACTGAGACCTTGTCTCAAAAAAAGAAAAAAAAATTCAAAAATGCAGTGTGAAGGCTCTGCTTCAATCTCCAGTACCATCCTAAAGAAAAAAGTGACCTAGCAGCTATGTGTTATAGGCCCAAATATGGGTCAAAGTCTTTAAAGCAAAGCTTCTTAAATTTAACTCAACCTCAGAGTTTCCTGGAGCTGGATAAAGCACTGCTGGCTGGATTCCCAGAGCTTCTGGTTCTGTGGATTTGGGTGGGTCCAAGCATTGAGTTTCTAACAACATCCCCAGTGGTGTTGATGCCACTGGTCCAAGAATATATTTTTGAGAATCACTGCTTTAAAAAATAATGAACTGGACAGGATTACATCACATCTGCTAAGACATGGGGAAAAAATTACCTTTGCTGCATTCGTTTTTAAACCCATGGGGGGAGGAGCCCTGGCAAATGTAATTTTCATGTCCAGAAGTGCTACCATGGAAAGGTATCTGTCATATGGGGGCCAGGCATTTTTGCTCTTGCGTTGTGGTTACCTCTCTTGTTAAGCTTCTGTCCCTTAATCTGCCACAGTGTTTTCCTGGATCACCAATTATGCTGGATCCAATTTTCTAAATTATAAGAACATTGGGAAAGTATGTTTAACAGAAGTATTATTTTAAGATGACCAAATGAACTGACATAATAGGTCTACATAGGATCAAGTACAGTCCTTAGGCTGTGTTAGTTGAGCAACCAGAACAGAGGAAATTAACCAAAACATCAATAAACCATCTACTACTCTACAGACAGAAAATTTAGCAAGAGGAGTAGTAAAATATTCACTTCATGACAATCATTGGGAAAACTAGCTTTAAAAACAGAATATGATAAATATGTGAGGGTAAATTAAATTTAGGGACTTAAGTAGAATTCTTACAAAATATCTTTTTAGAGAGCAGATGTGGGCTTAGTACCTTGGAATCACACAGCTTATGGGTTCAAGCTGGTTGTACACATGAATCTGTTGGGAATGCATGGATGATTTACAGAGTAAAGCTAGTGATTTTGTGTGATAAACATGGGTATAACCAGACAGGGGTCAATGGAAAGAAACTATCCAATGTGCTCCCTCACTTTCTGCAACAGGTATGCAGACATATTGTGCAAGAGCTTGAAGCTGGGATTGTTGGCATGGAATTAGCTGTTTTGACTCAGGAGTTAAATTGTGTTCCCCCAAAGTTCTAACTTCCAGCGTATCAGAATATGACCTTATTTGGCCATAGAGTTGTCATAGATGTAATTTGTTAAAATGAGGTTATAAGAATGAGAACTAATCCAATACAATTGCTGTCCTTCTTTAAAAAAGGGATATTTTGGCATTGGACAAACACATGTACTAGGGAGCACATTAGGTGAAGATGAAGAAAAGGCTGAGGTAGAAGAAGCCAATCCTAGTGACACCTCGGTCTTAGACGAGCCTGCAGAACTGTGAGTCAATACATTTCTGTTGTGTGAGCCATCTATCGGCAGTACTTTGTTGTGGCAGTCTTAGCAAAATAACCTGCTAACCTAGATTGTCATGTTACATAATGGTGTAGCAGTAGCCTTGTGTGGCCCCTACCTGACAACTCAAACATGTGTCTTAGGAGGGAGCTAACACTGTACAAGGCACAGAGAGCCCATTGCAGCCATCCAGAGAATCAAAAACCAATGGGAATAGGTCCCAAAAGAGAAGCCAGTAAAGAATAGAGACAAACAAACACTTGCCTATTTCCTGCTTGCTCCCTGTTTCCCTCAGTTGGGATGGCCATGTCTTGGAGAGGACGCAGGAAAGAGTTGTTGGAGCCAGACCTCCCTTCCTTGCCTTCCGATCTAGGCATTCTGGGTCTCAGATCCAGGATGTTGAGAGTAAGAGTGTTGGGGATATAAAATAAGAGATTTAATTTACTTGAGCTGAGAGTTTTAAATAAGATAAAATTTTAATTATCCAAACAGACCCAAATGTTACTGAATTTACTCAAGATATTGCTAAGCGATGGGAAAGGGAGACCAAAAAAAAAAATAATAATAATGCAGTGAAAATTTGTGCCCAGAGAAAAGTTAAAATGTTTCATGATTATACTCCACTGAGACATATAAGGGGTGATTGAAATATACAGCGAATATTTAATTTTAAAATATTACAGTAAAAGAAGCATTGACATTAAGCCCTCTCAAAATCTCACCCCTTCCTCTGAACATTCTTATTCCTGCCAGTTTCTCAAGCAGTTCTGGGAATCCTCCTTTGTGAATATCTTTGTTACTTGTGATCAAAAATACTGTGAATGCTGCTGCAGAGTGCTGTTAACAGAGAAGCAGATTCATAAGGACATTACTGTGTGTCCCACCCACCTTATCATGTCTGGCATGGTCCCCTTCTGGCTCTTCTGAAGTCAAAATGATCATGAAGGTTATGTTTTGAATTGATTCAGGACATGGAGGAAGCCGCTACAGTACAACTAGAGACCCTCATAAAAGAAGACTTCCAGAGCTGCTTCAGAAAGTGGTGCTGATGATGGGATCAGAGTGTTTGAAAGTGAGGGGCAGTATTTTGAGGGGGATTCGTGGTGGTGTGTTTTTTACTGTCCTCACTTCAAAGAGGAAAGAAAAATGGCAGATCAGTGTCAGCAGCTCAGCTTCTCCATGTGTAGAGTCTGGAAAATGAGAAGCTTGGAAAGGAATCAAAGCGAGACGAGAAACCAGAAGGGAAGGGACAGAGGAGATGGAAAAAGTTTTAACGGATGGCCAAGACACCACACCAGGAAGGACAGAGAAGAGGCCTGCAGGCCTACTGGCTGCCAGCAGGTGGACAGCGCGATCTCCAGGAAACGCAGAGAAGTGCACAGCCATGGGGGCTGTGAGGACCAGGTGCTGGACCCCACGGGGAAAACCAGCGCAGCCTGCAGAGCGCCTTCCACAACCCACAGAGGCGAGTGGGCCGCGTGCGGCCCTGCAGGAGTGAGGGGGAGCCATGGTGGAGAGGTCCATTCCACACCCAGGTTCCTGGCTTGGGTGAGGAAGGTCTGACACGCGAGAGGCCAGAGAGGTGGAAGGGCTCCTTGTGGAGGGGCTGGGGCTGTGAACAGAGGGCTGCTGAGGCAGAGGCGGGTGGGCCTGAGCTCCTCACGGAGCCTGTCCTCCCTCAGGCCGCTCATGTCCTCCCCGCAGCCCGCTCCTGCGCACAGCATGGACAGAGGCCCTCCTAGCCCGGGCTCTGCTCCTTAATCCTAGGCTGAAGAGAAGAGTCACAAGTTCTAAAACACAGAAAAATTTATTATTATTATTACTTTTTATTTTTAATGTTCTCTTTCTGCTATTTGCCTTTTTCAATTAATTTCCCCACCATTTCTATTCCAGTATTTCTCCCCTTTTTTCTTGAGTGTGTGTGCTTCTCTTCTTTCTTCCATTACAGCTTATAGGGAGGGTAGGGGAATTCTCCCGTCTCTATCCCTCCTACCCTGATCTGTATGTTTTTGCCACACTTCTTTCTGTTGTTTCTTGTTTTTCTTCTCTTTCTTCTTGCCCTTTTATTTGTCTCCCTTTAACTTTTTTCTAATATTTATCTCAGTCATAGAATCTTTTCCCATTCCCATTTTCACCACCAGCTCTGTACCCACTTCTCCATTATCCCCATCTAAGTATATAACATACTTCACCATCATTAGGAAGCTTTGCCCTCCTCCTGTTGCCTCCTCTTCATAACACATAGCAGAAGACTTCTTTTAAAAGAAGTCTTTAATTATTAAATTATTAAAGACTTCTTTTAAAGAAGTCTTTTTTATTTTCTTCTCTTTCCCTATTCTGGCATTATCCAGTCCCAAACCCCCTGGGCTTCTGAAAACTGAATCTATAATTACTGTGAAATGCTGTTTTTCACCATTAGAAGAGACGGAGCCATCACAGTTAGTGCATATTAACTGTGGGTGAATACTTAGGCTGTTATGATGCTTATAATATAACCATGAATTTCTTCTCTAGGATAAAAGGATACCCAAAATAGGGCCTCATAATATGTTATTTTTACGACTCAACCTGATAAGTAAAACTGTCATAGATTAGCATGGTAATATGTAGCCGATTTGATTGCATAGAATAATCCTGACACACTGGACAATTTTGTGCTAGTAAGTCTGTCTGCCAAATCCGCCATCACACTGACAGAGAGGAACAGCAAAGGTTCCTAACTCAGGATTTCAGCCTGGGTCTGACTTTATAAGAATACCTGCTACCTGGTTGAAAGAAGCCCTAAGTCTGAGTTAGCTTCAGTATTACAGTGTTAAAATCAGAGTGGTTCTTGGAGTGTGAGCCCTGACTCTGACAGAGAAGCCACTTGGGCATCATTTATGCAATATCTCATTGGAATATTTAAACTGTGATCCCATTGGACACATTATAGGTTTAAGTTTGTGTATGTTTCTTGATTTATTTAGGGATGCCGGGCTATGTTTTGTCTCTTAATGGTTTCTTGTGTTCATTAGGTTGTTATTTCTGTGTGTTTGTTCTGTCGTTGGCTCTGGTTCAACAGATGGCTAGGTTCTCTCCCTTGTGTCAGCTCCCTATCATTTCTTCACCTCAACTCTGAGAAACAATCTTATTAACACATCTCTTCATTCTTTCTCCAAATACATAGACTCTGCCCTAGCTTTTAAATTTGCCATCTTTAGTTCACTTAAAGTCACTCCTATCTTCTCCAGTATCAACCCTCCATCTCCATCTCCCCATCCTAAGCCTTTGGCTCTTCCACATCTTACCTAGCCTATTGTCCTCCCCCTCAGCCGGTTCTGACAACCACATAGCTTCCCTCAATCACAAAATTAATTTCCTTTCTCCTATACCTCATCCTTACCCTCACAAATATCCTCTGAAAATTCTCAATATTAACCCTTCCACTCAACTAAAGTTATGACAATAGAATCAGACCCCACATCAACCTCTTCTTTTCACCTACTACTATTCCCTGCTTCAAATCTCTGCCATTAGTGTCTCTTCATTCAACCACCTCCAATTCTCCTCATCACACCTTACCTACCTCATTACAGAACACAAATAATAAACTATCTTAGTGTGCAGAGAGGATAGATAAAAGGGAGAGGAGTAAGTGCAAGAACTATCATATAGAAGTGTTGTACTGTGTACCTAAAATGTACCAATAAACTCAATGAGAAAAAAAAAACAAGTATTTCAAGATTGAATCTCTGGATGCTGTTAAAACCTGAAGTATTTATTTCAGTAAAACAGAGACAGGGTTGAAATCACTTGAAGTACATAACAGAAGGAGTAAATGCTAGCACTTGATGTACAAAGCTGAAAATTGTTCACATCCTACCAAAAATCTCCATATAACTCTCCCCACTTCTCCAGTCCTCAACTAGTAGTACCTCCCAGAAACAGAGGAGGAAAAAGAAGGGGACATGAGCAGAATGGGGGAAGCAAGGAAATACAGATCCCTGAATTCTCTCAATGAAAAGAAATACCAGGTAGCGGAAATCTATGACAATAAGGGATAAAGAAGATAGATGCGTTCAAAGAGGAAGTGAATCAAAAGTTTGCAGTAGTCTCAATTCAGTATGCCCCCAGAGAATTTTGGGAAAATAGGTAAAAAAGCTGAACAAGCTAACCAAAACTGTTCAAACTTTAAATGACAGATTTAACAAGGATATGGAATCCTTGAAAAGATGTGAGACAGAAATATCTGAAATAAAAAGCTGTTTAGAATTCATAAATTTCAGAAATGGCCAATGTGAAGACAGAGTGTCTGATATTGAGGACAAAATAGTGAATTACGATAAAGAGCTCAAAAACACCAAAAAGAAAATAAGACAATAAGATAAGATTATCCAATATCTATTATCCAGTAGTGATTTATCCATTAGTAAGACCAACCTAAGGTGAGTTGGAGTTAGAGAAAAACTAGAAGATAGGATATATGGATTTACTAATATGTTTACAGAATCCATAGAGGAAAATTTTGCAAATAGAGGAAAAGAAGTAAAATGAAGTAAAAAATAATACTTATAGAACATCAAACAATTATGAAAAAAGCACCCCAATGTATAGCCTTATTAAATTTCCAGATATCCAGCAGAAGAACAAAATTTGAAAAGCTTCCAGAGAAAAACAGCAACAAAAAAATCACATATAAAGGCAAGCAAATTACAATCACAGTAGACTTTTCAATGCAAACCCAAAGCCAGAAGAGCTTGGAGTGAAGTATTTCAAGCCCTAAGAGCAAATAACTTCCAACCCATATTAACCTGTCTAGAAAAGCTATCCTTCAAAATAGATTGAGAAATAAGACCAGCTCAAAAGATACAATACTAAACTAGCTCTTGTGGGTATTACTGAAAATACAGAGGAAACTAGTGAAGTTATACACCAACAATAACTGTCAGGAAAAGGAAAGCAAAGAGTTCATCCACAGATAAAGAGGGCAATGATAGTAAATAACCATCTAAATGTTAATGGCCTCAACTCTCCAATTAAAAGATGCAGATTGGCAGACTGTATCAAAAAACAAAATGAAATAGTCTGTTAAATTCAAGAAATTCATCTAATTCAAAAAGATATTCATAGACTAAAAATTAAAGGATAGAAAACAACATTTCATGCACCAGGACCTTGAAAACAAGCATGAGTAGCAATTTTAATACCACATATGGTAAGCATCAAGCTAAAACTGATTAGAAGAGACAAAGATGGCCCCTACATACTCATTAAGAGAGCAGTCCAACAAGAAGAGATAATGCTGATAAATATATATGCACCAAATACTGGAGCACCTATTTTCATACAACAAAGCTACTGAAATTAAAATATTGAAGAAACACTAACACAATCACATTAAAGGATTTTATCATGCCACTTTAACAGAGAGATAAATCAACTAAACAAAAAAACCAACAAAGAAATATCAGAGCTGAACCACACCCTTGAACATATGGATTTAATAGATACATAGAGTATCCCACCTCACTGCAATAGAGTACACATTCTTTTCAGCAGCACATTGTACTTTTTCCAAAATAGATAACATACTAGTCCACAAAACCACTTCAAGTAAATATAAAAGAATTGAAATTATTCCACGCATACTATCATACCACTGTGCAATGAAAATAGAAATCAACAACAGAAGAAATTTTGGAAAAGGCAAAAGCTCCTGGAAAATCAACAACATACTCCTAACAACCAATGGGTCATGGAAGAAATCAAAGAAAAAATTGTAAAATTTCTGGAAGTTAATAACAAATTTGTGAAACACTATGAAAGCAGATCTAAAAGGAAAAGTCATCATAATCATTAGGAAAACTGAGCAAGCTCAAATAACCTTATGAGAAATCTTAAGATACTTGAGAAACAACAACAAACCAGCCCCAAACCAAAATAAAATGGGGAAATTATAAAGATGAGAGTAGAAATCAATGAAATTCAGACTAAATAAATAGTAAATAAAGAAATCAATGAATCAAACATCTGGTTCTCTGAAACTATAAATAAAATAGATAAGCCAGACTCACCGAGAGAAAAGACTCATGTTGATGCAGTTAGAAATGAATAGGGTGAAATTACAACACTTTAAAAACCCAGAAGATAATCACTACTTTGAAAAACTATATTTCAACAAATTATCAAATTTTGAAGAAATAGACAGATTTCTTGACTTGTACAAACTACCAAAACCAACCCAAGAAGACATAATTATATTTAACAACCCAATAATAAGTAATTAATTTATCACAGTAATAAAGAATCTACCAATTAAAAAAGCCAAGGTCCTGATGGATTGATTCACTGCTGAATTCTACAAAACCTTTAAGGATGTTATATCATAATACTTCTCTAGCTGTTCAAAGAAATTAAAATTCATCTATGAAGGCCAGTATCACCCTGATGCCCAAACCAGATAAAGATCCACCTAAAAAGGGAAACTATAGGTCAATCTCCTTAATGAGCATAGATGCAAAAATCCTCACCAGGATACTAGTAAATAGAATGTAGCACATTATCAAAAAGATGATAGATCATGATAAAGTACGCTTCATCTCAGAGATGCAAGGATGGCTCAATATACATAAGTCAATAAGTGTAATACATCACATTAACAAAAAACTATTATACACATTCAAGGCAGTTCCAATCAAAATACCAATAGCATATTTTACAGATCTATTGAAACTAATACTAAAATTCATATGTAGCCAGAAGAGACCCAGAGTAGCAAAAGCAATTTGAGGCTATAAGAGCAAAGCAGGAGGCACAGCAATACCTGACTTCCAGCTGTAGTACAAGGCAATAGTGATAAAAACATTATTGTACTCAAACAAAAACAGATACATGGATCATAGAACAGATCCGAAGATACAGAAACTTCCCTGAACATAGCCAACTATTTGATCTTTGACAAGAGTCAAAAGCACATTGGAGGAAAGATAGCCTGAATCAACATGGATTGTAGGCAAAACTGGTTATCTGTGTGCAGAATATTAAAACTGGACCTTTACCTCTCAGCATATACTAAAAATGCATGAAAGATCTAAACAATAGAAGAGAAACATTAAACCTACTAAAAGATGAAATATTCATATAAATAAGAATTATTATTACTATAAATGAAACTTTGCGACAGTCTTTAGTTTCCTTCAGAATTTCTGAAAGCAAAGGATCAACTTTTCCCTTTCATCTGAAAATGAAATCATAATCCTAATTCTAAGGACTATTCATCAGCCTATTCTGACTATGATTAATGTCATGATTCAACACTTCTTTAAAGAAGCTTAGGTTGATGTAAAAATATAATTGCCATCCATGTTAAGAAAAGTAAATTAAATTACAATAGAAAGAAAAATAACAATAAACTATGACTCTTCTTGCCTGAAAAAAATAGTATGTAATATATAGTCTCTGTTTTATTCATCCAAATGCTTCAATTTCCTTACAGTGAGCCCCTCTCCCCCACCCCCTTGGCACTGGGAATTAAATCAAATCCTTCACACTGAACTAGAACCCCAGCCATTTTTATTTTGAGACAGGGTCTTACTATGTCACTATGTTGCCTAGGCTGGGCTTGAACTTGTGATCCTGCTATCCTAATCCCCAGAGTACTGGAATTAGGCATGTGCTAACACACCTAGCTGGGGATGAATAAAATAATATTGATGCAAGTTCCTGTAGATACTACCAAATACTTCAGCCTAACAGGACAATTACTTCCCTGAATTTCAATGGCTAGATACAAAAATACATCCTTGACTCAACATATTATTGCAACAGATCTTATCTTTAACAGTTACTTTCCTACATTTATTCATCATTTTCAAAACCTTTCTCTTTTGCCTCTGTTTTTATTAATGTAGTCACATAGTATACTATGCTTGAAAGAACTGAAGGAGACTGGCTTTCACTTCATTTTTGGTGAACCGGCAAAAACAGAATTGATGACTTTTCCACATGTATAGAATGTCTTTCATCTCACAACTTGTTTTGAAACATCTCAAGTTCCATTCCAAACCCGACCCTGTGTGCTGAAATTTATGAGAATTATCTAATATCTTTGAATAAAGTAAAATTACTGAGCAGAAAGGATTTGTTGACCACCTAGTCCTGGTTTCTTATTTTATGAGAGAATAAATGCCAAAATGACTTTTCAGAATGACAGTCATTCACCCAACTAGCTCATTTAGACTGAATCCAGTCTAAATCCAGGTGAATGATACATATTTGGGTAGTCTCCATATTTGAGGTGATGACCATGATGAGCAAACACTTACATCATCAGCTGGTATCATGAGTCTTCCTAAGACAAAGATTGATTTTCCTTAGGAAAATACCTTAAAACCCTCCCCTTGAGGGTACTGTGATTAGGAGAGCGAGCTGCCCTGCTCTAGTCTAGGACTAGAATCCAGAGGGTTAAACAGCTGAGTAGATTTTAAGAACAGGGAAGCTTAGTACTCAATTTCATGCAGTTCCAACAATGGAACAACCATAAACTCTGAGTGAGAAATAAAAAGTTTACTAAGGGTGGGGGATTTAGCTCAGTGGTTCAGTGGCCTGCCTTGCAAGCGCAAGGACCCAAGTTCAATCCCCGGTACCAAAAAATAAAAAAATAAATAAAAAGTTTACTAGTAGGATCAGGAAATCACAGAAGGGAGATATGAACCACTGCTCGATTCTGGAAATGGTGAGGAGGACTCTGAGTTTCATGTGTGGCAAATAATAAAGCTTTTGATACAGTTGTCTCTACATTTGGAGTACAGTCTCTCATTGACCCATGGGATGGAGTCCTGTAAAAACTAGTGCATACACGTTAGGTGGGTACTGCGAGAGCAACTTCTCATGGACAATTTCTAATATACAGAACCGCTTCACAACATCATCATGATTGTCTCTTATTGATATCTATATATCACAACACACAGGCACAGTAATAGTGGATCCAAGTGTAATGTCACCCCCTCCTGAGTGTGAGCTCGGGCAGGTCATTGAGGCTCTAAGTATCTGTATTCTCACCTTTGAAATGGGGCTGTAAACTGACTACTGCGCAAATAACGCAGCATAAAATAAAGGGTATTCACGAAACAGATTAGTAATGGAAATCAGATCAAAATAAACATATATTTGGAAATGTTTCTTAAAAATTGAGTGAGGCATAATTAAGGAAAGGAAAGTATGAATCCTTGTTCATTTTCATTCCGTCTTTGAACATGACTGATAGAGAATAAAGCTGAAATAGAATATTATGACAGATACACATTTTCTTTCCGCTATTCCAAAAATTTGATAAAGACTGAGGTTACAGAAGACTTGACCATGTTTTATATTCACTGCTTCTTTCCTTTGTTCTATTTAACTTCGATATTGCTCCCATTCTTTTAAGCTTTTTATATTTGACACAATTTTTAGATAAAATAAATATAACTGAAAACAGCTCGCTGGCTTGTCCTCCTCACAAAGGGATATGAGGAGGCAGATCATCCCCAGGGGTAGAAAGTAAACTCCCTGAAATCAGGGCATTTTGTTAGTTCACTCAGATCTTTCAAAGGCCCAGGGCAATGCTTCATCTATAAAATGCATCCAAAATATTTATGAATAAGAAGTTTGAAAATTCAATTTACTGATTCTTTTTTACGTCATAATACTATATAATTATGTGCTGGTAATACTGTGATGCTAAGAGAATTTTTTGCCGGTGGGGCTTCTGTGATTTGTAGCGGAGCCCTCATTCTACAGTGGGGTGATTGGGGGGTTCTTCCCTAGAGCTGGTAGTAGACAGAAGATTCCTTCTGCTTAAGCTTTGATTCTGCGCATGGGCAGTGGACCCTGCTATCTCTGAGGTGTCCGTGTTCAGTGATTGCTCTGTTTCCTAGATGAGCAAAGTGAGACTCTGCAGAGTAGTTAGACTGTGTGCAGAAGCCCTTATTCCACTGGTGGTCTCCTGGCAAGTTGATCACAAGACCTCTGCCCATAGCCATTTCAGAGCAACCACTTGCACTGTCGGACATTCTGTATCCTGGCTCAGGTATCCCCACAGGTGAAAGAACAAAACCATAAGCTCAGAGTGCTGACTTGCATCTTCCTTTCCTTCTTCCCTACCCTACTCCACTCCTATGAATTCACTTTTTTTCTCTTTAGGGAACTGAAGTTTGAATTCCCTCCGGAGACTAATTTAATCTGATAGCTTTCTAAACTAGAAGGGTTTGCTGACGAATTTCTCTTAAGTCCGTAAGTCTAGCCGTAGCACACTGCTAACAAGAACTCAGGTTTTTGTGATTCATTGTGAATGTTTAAGAATTGATCATCCCCAACATCTCACTGTCTGCTGGGTTAAATTTTAAGGAGCCCTCTCTGCTACTTTGCACCCTGTCCACTGGAGCCTACACCTTTTTTTTTCTTTCTCATTGAGTTTATTTGTACTTGTCCACTCCCGGGATTCATTTAAAGGAAAGGAATATTGGGTGCAAAATAACCTCAGAGGAAGGACATGGTCCTGATAACTAAAACCTCAACATGCTTTGATTGGTCTCATGCAAGTTTTAGTGCCAATAATCTGAGGGAATCTTAGAGAACCTTGAAATCTCTGCATAAGAAATGAGAGGTTCTTGTGGCAAATGGCACCAAATGCCATTGTTAAGAGATGTAACAGAAAGATTGAAGTGAGATTTTAGTAATCCTTTCAGGAAGTTACTAGTAATTTATGATAGTCCTATTCAGAAGTTCATAGGCTTAGATCTCTAGTATCAATAAGTCAGTGTTTAGATGATCTGTGAGGATAAATAGAACTAAAAGTGTGTCCCTAAGAAACGTGTATATGGACAATAGGTAAGGTAGGCAATGTTTGTCATAAAGACATCTGTGATATTAATAATAAACTTTAGAAACTCTAGGCATACAGATAAGATTACAAGAATTTGAAGGTAAGAAACAAAGCAACCAACTTTTAAATAAAATATCGTAACTTTTCTTCTTTCTAGTCTCTGTTTTTCATTAATTCTTTGAAGTCACGCAGCTGTGATTCAGGCCTTGGTGACAGAAATAAATCAGAGATGGCACAAGGGTCCAGAATTCTTGGCCCATTTTATAAAAAAATTGTTCATCTATCAAGGAATTATGTAGTACTCTGATTCACTTATGGTGGCCCAAATATTACTTAAGCAAGGCCTCTTATGTTCTTTCTGTTTCTTTATGTAATACTTGCTGAGAAAAGCCAGTAGCAAGGTAAATATACTTAGTTCTTTGAGTCTTCCCCAAAATGTCTGAGGGCTATCATACTATTTTCTATGATTCAGTCTTCTAAATAAAATAATTCTCAGTTCAGGTTGAAATAATAAGATCTCGTATACCCAAGTAAACAAGCAAAAATTATGGCATAAAGTATTGATATTTTCTTGAGTCCCACTTTTAGACATTTTTCATACTGGCCATTAGGTAGGTCTCTCAAATGATGTCTACAAATCATGCCTCAAACTGAGTTAATTTTAATTCATTTTCACTTAAGAAATCATTGGCTTAAAGAGCTGGGCACGAGAATCTTACTAGTTAATCTTGCTTCCATAGTATCTCCGCTACTCGTTTGTTCTGTTCCCAGAGTCTGTTTTGTTTGGAAGGTGACCAGATTGTGGGGGTGCTATCCTCATCAGTGCATTCAGCCCTTGTTGAGTTCAGTAGCTGACTGTGCTCTTGGGACATGGGACCTGGCTGGAGACGGGGCACTCATGGAATGACTCAGAGGTATATTCTTGTCCTAGCTCCTCTCTTCTTCTTGGATGCCAAGGACATTGCTATGTCCTTCTGCCATGATGTTACTTCCTTGGTGTCAACTAACCATGAACTGAATCCTCTAAAAACCATAAATCAAAATAACCTCTCCTCCTTTAAGTAGTAGATGTTAGGTACTGTGATGGGAAAGAGACTACTACAATGCCTAAAATCAGTTGTTTAACTTTGAAGGCTCACTGTCTTTGCTTGTCAAAGAGGAAAATAATGTTTATCTTACTGGTTGGCTATGAGAAATAAATGAGAAAATGTGTCTTAGCACAGAACCCATGCTAAGTGGCAGCTGGTTTATTAGCATGATGCTAAATGCCCAGCCCTTGGTTTAGCAAATCAGGCCCACAGCTGAGAATAAAGAAATTACTGAGAATTAAGTAAGTGCTAGACATGGAAAGTTTAGAGAGTTGTCATTTATGGATGTCCACTATCTCTCTACAGGACAGCTGGGAGAAGCCAGCCCAGTTTAGAATGGAGTGAGGGAAAATAAGGTTGATTAGGAAGGACAGGACTGGCAGGAGATACTTTATATAATGGAAGTTCAGTGATGGTAAAGGAAAATCTCATACCTTTTCTAACTCATTTGTGGAAGCCAAAAAAGGAGTATTCTCTTGTTGAAGCTGAATGAGGGTGGCCTCAAGATTTAGGGAGGTTATAATAGCGTCCTCCACTGGTCTGTTTAGCCATTCACTTGCATACCTGCACTTCCTGGAGAGAGATGATGAAATTTCCAAGAAATACAGAAGAGGAACTCCATAGAAACTCCACACCCTAAGTGGGAGTCACCACTCATGGAGCAGAGGCAAACAGGAGGCCAGAGATGCTGGGGAGATCACAGGAAAATTGGGGTCCCCTAAAAGAAGTGGGGGAGTTTCCCATGGAAGGAACATGTATGAAGAGAGGGTGGCTTTAAATAGAATATGACCGTGTAGCTCTCAAATGCATGATGAACAAAATAAGAACAAAATAAGCCTATTTTAATAACTGCAGAAAGTCAAAGAATTATTTGTGGAACTAAAAACATTTTGAGTCTCAAGTAGGATCAGTCTAAAAATGTGCTAACTCTCCTCTGATTATATGTTTTCTACTTTATTTACTTTGAGGAATTTCTGTACACTTAGGCCAGCTACTCAATGGTTTTATTAGGATCCTCTCAGGACCCTTGTTTTTTGTTTGTTTTGTTTTTGTTTTTGTTTTTGTTTTTTTGTTTGGTTTTTTTTTGGTGCCAGGGATTGAACTCGGGTCCTTGCACTTGCAAGGCAGGCCACCGAACCCCTGAGCTAAATTGATTGAACTCGGGTCCTTGCACTTGCAAGGCAGGCCACCGAACCCCTGAGCTAAATCCCCAGCTCTCAGGACCCTTTATACACTTTTTTCTTGACTGCCACTCCCACCATGAAATTTAAAAGTCAGCTCTACTGTACTGTATATCTCTTAATGCACCTCTACAAATAGGTATGCTTTATATGTAATAAGACTAAAATCTTGTTCACTGCTAATGAACCAATTCCCACCTTTTGGATAGAAATTACCCCTATTCAGAAGGCATGGGGGAGCTGACAAGGGACAGTTCCCTGAACAGGTTGGACCTTCCTTTTTCCTCATTTGTAAAATTCAGAATTCAGTTCAATCCCATGAATAGTCCTCAAGCTCTAAGTGCTGTTCCTGACCTATAGAACACAAAGGTTATTCCTGAAATGACATTTGCTATGTGTTCCTTTACAGGGCACTTTCAATATGTAACATCGATGTTTCCTATAGAAAAATATTTTATGATGGACATTGTAATTTTCCTTGGATGGCGGCTTTTGGAAGACATGAAACACATTTTTATTTTTGATATTATTAAAATTTTACTATAAAATAAAAAACAACATTGTACTTTAAGAAGAGAATTATGAACATGTTAGAGTTGCAGCAGCCTTGGAGCACACCGTCACACAGTCTTCTTGGGTCCCAGGACACACAGTACAATTGCTGCCATCGCTGTTTCGTTGGCTGGGACTCTTCACCTGGCAGCAAAATTTCAGTTCCAACTGAACTGAACCAACAGGCTGAGGGACTTTGCTTGAGTGATTCATAATGCTGGACCTTTATGACTGCACTTCGAAGATGAACTACAGGGCTTTCCAAGATCTCTTTCCATAAGAAAACTAAGAATCTAAATCTTTAAAAATTTCCCTTAGATGCACAATGAAATCGTGCTATTATTCATGGACAGTGTAAAGAACTGACATAGTATATTATTTCAGAAGGAAGAACATCCTTGTTTTAGGAGTAAAGACTACAAATAAGCCCTTTGTGCTACACAAAGAACTGATCATTTTTCATGTATTTTCCTAAATCGGCTGAAATCATTATCTTAGTTTTTTCACTCTTCATGGAAACTTTTTTTGTCCTACTATCAAAAACCACAATTAAAGTTCTTCCTGAATCCATTTCTTTACCATATTTCAAACTTGAGTTTTGCTGTACTACCTAACAGTTTAATTTGTAATTTAACAATTGGAAATTTATGCTGTTCCCTAATATCGCATGAGCTCTCCGTTGTGAGAAGATTATTGGCAGTGACTTCTTCTGCTCCCTTCTGGATCCCATTTACCTCTAGGTATTCCTTAACATCTTTTTTCCCCCTGAACATCTTCTTGACTGTAGTAGGACCTAGACCAGGGCTGGCTAATTCTTTGTCCTGATTTAGCACTGACTCATTTTGAGTGTTCTCTGGTGTGTGTTCTTAGAACGTTGCCCCATAGCATTCTGTGCAGAGCTGCACATAGCACTGTCCCCCAGTGAAATTTCATCAGTGCTTCAAGTGATGCCCAAGTAACATCAGCACCATGAAATATACTTCATAATAATCTTACTTGCTTTTCTTTCTCTGCTGTCAAAGGTCTTACAGACGGTTTGGTGAAAAGTCCACATTTATTCTTGCCGAGTACCCTCCACGTTTCTATTTGATATTGACTTCTCATTCCTGATCAGGTTTTATTATTCACACAGCTTTGTTGAGAAGTGGGGAGAAGCAGTTTACTCCAGATGAGAGGATGGTAGCTCTTTCCTGGGGAGCAAGAACAAAAGGTCCATCCCAGCCCACAGAGTCTCTGTAGCCTCACTTCTGGTTTCTGGTGTTTTGGGGAGGGGAGAGAAGACTGACAGCATCCTGCAGGCACAGCTGGCAATGCCATCCCCTCGGACCCAGCAGTGATGCTCTCTCTGCTATGGCAGACAGAACTACTGCACACTTGAAGTGTGGCTGTCGTGACTGAGGAAATGGATGTTTGAATTGATTTAATGTGTACTGATTCACACTGCAGTGACTGTGGCTAGGGGCTACAGAATTCACGGTGCAGTCCTACAAAGCAGTGTAACTAGTTCTGGGGCCAAGAGATAGGTTAAAAGTTGCTCACATATCTCTGCTTCCACTGTCTTTGAGCTGTGTTCCACGAGAACATTGCATATCTTACCTCACCTTACTAGCACAGGGATAACCCCATGCCTGCTTCTTAGGGCAATTGTGGCTAATGAGAGATGATTCGTGCCAAACACTGACATGCTGCCTTTTACAATACACACTTTCCATGTTAAACATTATTTAAATTATTTCTTTCAGAAATGTGGCCAGAATACTTGGCCTGGGAAGTTCATTAATGTATTCGGAACCTAGAATTGAATTTCCCTCTCCGGTCTCCTTCACAGGGATGGCGTCAGCTGAAGGACTGAAGCCGAAAATCCTTCTGGAGTGGACTTTGTAAATCAGGAGCCTCAGCTTCCGGTTAATATTAACCCCCAAGGTTAGTGTTTAGTCCCCCTCAACAGTCTGATCTCAGCATTCTTCTCTCTTTTCATTTCGTTTTATGTCTTACTAAATGTTTAAGAATGTGGAAGTTTCTCATAGAACAGTTCATTGACAGTGGTCAAATTACTTCCAGTTTTAACTTCATGTCTCTTGTTAGAAATTTGTGGAAGCCAAAGGATGTCTGCGGAGAAAACCAAATATCAGTTCCCTCAAATACATCCACCTCAGTACGTCATTTGGGGGAAAAAAAAAACACTTGTGTTTGTACTTTCTGATTTATACTGTCAGTTCCTTCTCACCACGAGGGAACAGAGCAGTCATGGAAGGCTTAATTATGTTAATAGGAATTACCATAGAATGGTGTGACAACTGGGAAGGAAAACCTTTCTTCCTGACAACTTGGGTGTCTTTCACTTGATAACTTTCAAATATGTACCTTAAAATTAAATTACATAAAGCTTGACTTTGGAAGCCAAACCGAAATTTAAGAAACATTTACAATATGGTGGCTTGTTCCCGAATGCCAGTAGAAGGAATGTTTCTAGCATCTATGCTAATGGAAATTAAATTCATAGTCAGTGATATGTCAGCCCAATATGCTCATTTTTTCCTCTTAAGAGTCACAGTAATAAGAAACAGATTTTGACTTTTTTGCTTCCCTTTTGCTTTGCTTTTCTGCATGCTGTTAACATAAGTGGAAAAGGATGTTGAGATTTTTCTCCACCTTTCCTCCAATTCTGCATCTCCCTTGAAATTGTCTGGTGTGTAGCAGCTGCACCAGTTGAGCCTCTCTCCTTTAAGATGTGTGAACATTTGAGCCCCGACTCACAGGTGGAGCTGGGTACCCCATAGCCCAGGTATGCATTCGTTAAGTCTAAATTCACGATCTAATGTGTCAGAGTGTAACGAGTTATCCTTAAAAAAGAAACATGTGATGTCTGGCTGAACACACTGTCCTTCTGCAGAAGATAAATTACAGCCTGTTTTCTTTCTCTTGCTGAACTGCCATACTCTACTTCGGGCCTCCTTCTCTTTCTTTTCTAATGGGAATATAGGGAATTCATACCATTCCCTATTTTCCTAATGATTCTCGCAGATAATGATAAAATGTGATCCCACTATCTACCAATCAAAGATTTTCATTAAACATCAATCCTGGGACACTTTAATAAATGGCCTCAATTTTTTTTTCTTTTGTTTTAACCTGTGAAACACCAGTCTTCTTGAGTCACAACTCCTAACATTTTCCTAGGCATGAGGCCACTTTAAAATCTTAATTAGTTCCATAAGCTTTACAGGCATTATTTTATTTTTATGTCCAATGCCAGTTTAGCACAAAGTACTTCTGCAGGAATTCTGTTTTTTATCTTCGAGGTTAGGCTTTGAGGTTCAAGAGAGGATAGTAACTGTTATATACATCATATTTAATCAGCCTCTTTGTTTTAGTTACTTGAGTATTAAAACTGAAAGGAAATCTAAACTGAAATAACACTTATGATCTAAATTCTTTTCTAAACCATACAAACATTCAGCTGTAGAATTTATCAGAAACTTTATTGTTGCAAGAGCACTTTTCACTTTGCTACTATTAGATGTTTAGTTTTCCATCAGAAAGTAGTAGGTTTTCATCAAGCAATAGAAAACAACCTTTTTTAAAATGTCAAAATCATTAAAATACAAGGTGGGGAGGAAGCCTTTGTGGGGTAAGATGATTTTCTATCCTTTTCAACCTAGCTGAGACTAGTCTTGTCTCCTTGAGGCTGTCCCAGTGGGATATTTATATATGTATCAGTTTGACTCTATTAATATACTGTATTGATCTACGATTCATCTAATTGGTGAGAGGATATTAATGGATTCCATTAGTCCATTTTCTAATTTCCACATGCTCTAAGGACCATAAATCTTTATCTACTCATGAGAAGAAGGCAGTTCCCACAAAACCAACTGAAACAGGACAAAGAAAATTCTTAGCAAAATTAATTAGCACAAATAGAACCCATTCAAGTATTTCTGTTTTTGTTATTATTATTTTTTTGTGTGTGTGGTACTGGGGATTGAACTTGGGTCCTTGGGTCCTTGTGCTTGCGAGGCAGGCCACCGAACCACTGAGCTAAATCCCCGGCCCTCATTCAAGTATTTCTAAAATTTCTCCTTGAAAGATATCAATTCCATTTTTCAGAAAGGACTTGCCTCAAATATTATAAATGCAAAATTGTACGTACAGATATGTGCAGAGTCTTCCCTGTGACATTAAGAGCTAGAACCTCAGGGAGACCCGGACTCCTTTTGGATCCCTAAGCCCCACTGACCACTCTTACCAGTGATTGTTATATTGATTTCAAGAAGTGTTTTTAGACAGCTGTGCAGCTAAAACAAAGAGGCCTGCTTGTTAGGGTTACTGCAAGCAAAAGAAACAATGTTTGTTCAGTGAACAGCACAAGGCCGAGAACCTACCATAAGTACAGGGGCATGATCTTTATGGGGCCACTTTATCGTATCAAGTGACTTAGGGGACAGTGGCCGGAGTTGTAAATGACCACTTTCTGTCACCCTCCAGTGTCCCCTTAGCTATTTATCTTACACCTATAACAACAGTAGGAAACCAAAGACAGCCTTAAAGAACCCCAGAGCAGAGTGGGTGGAATTTTTGGCCGAACAGTGCTTAATCCATCAATGCCAAATAAAATCACTAGGAATTTGTAAGATGAAAGTAATTAGGCTTAGAGAGTTAGAAGGGCAGTGACACACAACCTAAACTCTCCAGGGCAGGAATCTAATGCCCAAGGAGGGGGAAGAACTTACTGAAGGATTCAAAGCTGTTGTATTTAACAAGCCAGGAATAAAACTGAAAATTTCCATCCCCAGCCTCATGCTCTTTCCAATATTTAACGATACTTTCACCTTAGTAAACATAAATTTTGGAACCATACTTCTTTGTTTGGCTTTAGTGAATATTGAGTGCCTGCCACGTGTAAAACACCACCACACTATGCTTAAAGTTGTGGAAGGTGTGAAGATAAACAAGAGCTTGGCCTTCAAAGGCACAGGCACACATATATATTCCTTGCTTATATACATTAACATCCCATATAACACCTGAGGCTCCATATGGCCCATTCTCTATGTGGTGTAACAATCAAAGAAATAGCGGTATCTACTGGCTCTGAAGAAAACTTAGATCTAGAGTATTCCTTAAATGGGTTTAGACAGTATGCATATATGTTAGGCGTCATTCCCTTTCCACATTCCCCGCCCTGCAGCAGGCACTAAATCTGTTCATCTCTGTCTCCTCACACAGCCACTGCAGCACTTGTACCGTCTCCACTTCATCACTACCTTCCTTATTGTATGCATTGTTGTACAAATATGATTACAAAATGGCCTCGGTACCAACAGCTTTTGGAGGGAGATGAAAATGAGCCTTTCTAAACTCTTCCTAGAAGCTTGTGACATGCTCCTTTTTACCTGTGGCAAACAAGTAGATAAGAGGCAATAAAAAGTCTTTGAAATTTTGGTGTAGTTAACTAACGCTCAGTGCACCACTGCCAACGATGCTGTTACTAACCAATATGTCTCACCGTGGCTTTGACTAACAGCTTTATTGCAGGGGGTCATAGATTTATGACTGAGATTCGATCGCTCCTCATACTTTGCTCCCTAGAGCTTTGTGATTACGGGAGCAGAGTGAAGGGCTGTGAGTTACACGGATTTGTAACACTGTATGCTCTAATAGGAAACACAGTATTCAAATAATGGTTTACACAGGAATTCTGGTTGCATTAAAAAATCCTAATAGCCTTTTATTGAAAATTGTTGATATGTCTGTTTGGATTAGAGCTATAATTCTACATACTTTTTTTTGAAACAGGGTTTCACTCTGTAGTTGCGACTGACCTGGAACTCACTATGTAGCCCAGGCTGGTCTTAAACACAGCGCGATTTACACGGATTTGTAACACTGTATGCTCTAATAGGAAACACAGTATTCAAATAATGGTTTACACAGGAATTCTGGTTGCATTAAAAAATCCTAATAGCCTTTTATTGAAAATTGTTGATATGTCTGTTTGGATTAGAGCTATAATTCTACATACTTTTTTTTGAAACAGGGTTTCACTCTGTAGTTGCGACTGACCTGGAACTCACTATGTAGCCCAGGCTGGTCTTAAACTCACAGCGATCCTCCTGCCTCAGCCTCCCGAGTACTGGGATTACAGGCGTGCACCACCATGCCCGGCTAATTCTACATTCTAAATGCCATCTTTGTGTGCAATCAGAGAAAGGCTGGTGATTTTGGTGGGCAAAGATGAGACAGGCACATGGGGCTCCCTGGAAGGTGACTGTGGTCCCCTTTACCACCCATGAAATCCTGGGTCATGTCTTACCTTCCTCCAGCTCATCCCACTTCCCCAAAATAAGCCATATATGTCTGTGGACTGTAGACTTTGAGCAGGAAGTAGTAGTTCCCTCCTTTTCCAAGATCCATAGACCCTAACCTACAAACTAAGAGAAATCTTGGCATCTGATTTGCTCTCATGTGCAGTGAGCACAGCATGCATCTTGGCTCTTTTGTCCTTTTTGTGCGTATGTGGCCCTGAGAATTGAACCCAGAGTATTTTCACTGAGATTATCCCCAACCCCTTTTCATCTTTCATTTTGCAGGATCTTGCTGCGTCACTGAATTGCATGGGCTGGGCTCAGATTTCCTGCCTCTGCCTCACAGAGTGCCGGGGTTATAGGTATAGTCTACCCCTCTCAGCTTGTCTTTGAACATACCAGATCAGCAAGGTGACCAAGATTCTCTTTCCACTCTGTTCTGCCAGATGTATTTGCTGATTTTTCTTATCTGTGGACCATTTAATAAGTTATCTTGGCATTGTTTTTATAGTTTTCTCCTAATCTTCATAATCCTTTTATGAATACTGCTTTATTTCTTTTTTCTGGTAGTATTTTCAAGTTCAGCTTGTTCACATTTCTGCTACAGTTAATCTACTACTCCTTAGTTTTGTCACAAGCAGTCCCATGTTGCTTGCTAAGACTGCAAAAAGATATAGAGCTCTCGATTGTACTTACTAATGTATCTACTTGCTCTGTGAACACTGTAGTGGGAGACAACGCATAGTTTCTTTTCTCTTTAGACATCACAGCCTTCATTATGTAGTGAGTTGTATTGCCGAATGCCTCTGAAATGTACACACTTCAGCCTGTTTTCTATTGCTAATAACACAGGCTACTTAGAAAGAGATATCCATGGTCCCGATCCAACAATCAAGGGGATCCAGAGTCTGCATGGGGAATCACAGGGTGCAAAGCAAACAGCACACATGAGACCTAGCCAAACTAGCTATTATAGAAGACTCACTCTCGATCTATTAATCCATTAATCCCATGAGTGAATTAATCCATTCATGATGGCAGAGTCCTACTAAGCTCTTAAAGGACCTATCGCAAACTTCCTTTAATCTTTCATAATGAGGATTAACTTCAACGTGAGTTCCAGAGAGGTAAATCATATTCAAAACATTGACAGTATGTTATAAAGTTTACTGAGAAATTGTAGCTGCCTACCAATCCAGATACAGGGAACTAAGAGGGTTAACCATTATTCTTCAGTTACTATGGACTTATTTTAAGCATTCACACTTTGCATATAGTAATTCATTCAATCTTATCAATAACTGTGGAGGTAAATATTATTATCATTTTATAGCTGTCGAAATGGAGGAACAAAGAAGTAATGTAACTGCTTGATGGTCAAGAGATAAGGAGCACAGGGGTTCAAATATTGTTTTTCCGATTCCAGAGCCTTTGCTGACTACTCCTAGACCCTGAGTGTCCACACAGGACACATTTGATACATTATAGTGTAGTAAACGGGATAGAGTGCTAAAAAATAAAAAAATGAGTTGCGTTATTCCTTAAAAGTGGAAACGGAAAAAAAAGAAGAATTAAGATATATCATGTACAGGCACAAATTCCATATGATGAATGCTATCATTATGTATATCTAAATTTTATCAAAATAATTTTTTAAAAAGAAAAACAAAACATTTTCCAATAAAGTTAATCATGTTAACTATTTCTACAATTGTAAAGATTGTAAAGCATACAATTGTAAAGCATACTCTGAAGACTAATTTCAGGCAGATGCAGAATTTTGGGCTACATAAGTATTATTATAGTTTTCAGAGTCTGAACATGCATTGGCCGTTAAATAGATTTAGAAGTAGATACGCTGGGGTATTATCTATGAGGTGTGTAGAAGGCCTCAGAACATCTGTCTGTCCTACTATATTTCTCCCACCTTAAGTTAAGTCCTCTAACCACAGAGCTAGGAAACTGAGTTCACTTTACAGATTACATAGAAACAACAGAAAGCCTTATTCTAGGGGTTTGTAGATTTCTTGGACTCCAAAGTTGATTTCAAGTGATATTCAGCTCTACATATCTTAACTGAATATTCAACTGTGACATCAGTTGCTTAAATTTGTATCAAATCCCTCCTGGAAATTGACCCAACCAGGGATCTTGATGTTATATAATTATGTAATCATAATTTTGAAATTTCCACAATTGGTAAATATGAAGTGGGACTCCCAGTGGTATGTTAGTACTTTGGAAGAATACAGATCTATCTATCTATCTATCTGTCTATCTATCTATCTATCTAATCAGCTTTATCTTCTAATGAGTAAAATGTTCTTAGGGCCATTCTTTAATTTCATCCAGGCCTCTAACTTTAGTATTTCAAGATAACTTCTGATAAGTTTTTAAAATCTGTAATGTTATCAGTTGTGAGATCCATCATGTTTTATGACAAGAGAGAAAGGTTGCACAAAATATCTTAGCTCTGCCATCACTTACAACACACATCCTGATATTCATGTCTCTAAAAGAATCTTTGCAGTTTAGAATTGACGAATGCAATATTTTTTCTTTTTAGTGATTCTCCCAAGTGAAAGAAAAATCCAAACCATATTACTTTTGTTTGGTGCATGAAGCTTAATTTGATTCATTTTAAGAAAGGAGAAAAGTGACTGAAGTCAGAGGTATCAAGACGTAGCAAGCAATTTATTTAATATGGATGTGTAGGAAAGAAAGAGGAGAAATGTAAATTGCTGTCAGAAGTTTCAGTGTATTTAGTATATTATTTTCACTTTGGATAAATGTGTATTGTACTGTACAAAAATGCAGTGATGTGGATCTGGAAATCCTTAGAGCTATGAAGCATTACTAATTACAATAAAATGTAACACAGTCCTTACATCAAATAAAAAGAAATCCAAAGCAATAACTCTCTTGTAAACTATGCATCTATTCCATGGGTAGGCTAGATAACAGTTGTAAACATTTGATTTCCATGCCTGGCATGACAATTTTATCTTATTTACTCTATTCAAGGGCTGTTGCCCCTCTAAAAACATACCTATAAATATTCTCCACCTCCTAGTACATAAATGATCCTGTGGAAGAAAATTAAGAACTTCCAAAACTCCATAAACTTTTGAGGTCACCAAAGTACCATTTAGTAAATTATTGCCCCACAACCCTCAGTGGTACCTAGTAGCCTTGAACAGTTTAATGCACCTTTCAAAGTTTCTGATTTACTTCCTGGGAGTACCAGACTAGTGGACAGGCCTTAATGATGAATTGCGCACTGAGGTGCATTTTCCCAAGGGATTTGAGCACAGTGTTGTCTGAGTAAAATTAATGCCTTACATTTACTTCGAACACGTGGAGGCAAAGGCCTGCAAACAGTTTCAGAAGCCTAACATGAAAAAATTCCATCAGCCTAAATGCAGTAGAAGGACAAGGCAAATTCAGTTTGTAAATGGGTTCTCAGAAATAAAACAGACCGAGGCAACTGAATCAGAAGTGTCCTATGTATGCTTAAGAGAGACACCTGAACAAGTAAGATACAGAACAAAAATCTCATGTGCAACACAACTGCCCTTCTGTTATCCTTGGGTGCTCCAGGAAGAGCTCCCTTGTAAGAATGTAACCGGCCCAACCTTGCAGACTAGGGTCACATCTCAAGGTGGTCGTGAACAGTCTTGTGTGTGTCTACTGGAAAGTTTCTACTGTAAAGAAAGTAAAGTATTTTGCCCTTTGAGAACTCTTCCTTTGTGAGCTCAGAGAGATTGCATAAGTGTCTGGTATCCTACTTATTATTGGTTTTCCTTTGGGGAATGACGAAAGAATCTGCAGTCGTTTCTAAATCCCAGGACCCTGAACTCATATGATCTTTATTTCCAAACAGCCGTAAGCAATTAATACTTACAAGCACACCAACTTTTTCTTACCATATTTTTACTTTCACTGATGATTGGCTATTTAATTCCTTTAGCATCATATTTAAGGCTAATATAACTAAGTGAAATGCTATTACATGATAGAAGCGCCAAGAGAAGATTCCTTGGAAAAGATCATGGTCGTGTTCACCAAATATTCGGTTTTCTCTCCTGGTGCTGCCCCACCCTGTAGGAGGGATGTATCCTCATTCTGTTGGGATCAGGGATGGTCATGGAATAGGTGACATGTCAGTAGTTTAGTACAGAGGCTTTCAGATTAGTACTAGGTACATTTTCTATCCATCAGAAAATGATCAATAGCCCTCAGTGAGGCTCCTCAATCCAGCCAAATCTGCTAGCAAAGTTGATGACGGATCAGGCACCATAAACACATAAGAGATCCATGGCCTAAATGAGGCACATATGTGACATGAGTGAGTGTTTCAATAATCAGAGAGATTTTGGGTCCTTATTAAAAAAACAATCCATCTTTACTGGTAAGAATGCCCAATGCCTGGCAGTTAGAAAACAAATCCAAATTCAAATAATAATGTTGCTTTTGCAATATAAAAATGTCATGAAAAATAAAGTAAAACAAATTATTGTACAAACATCACTGATGTATTGTGACACAAAGTGATTTCTTCTGTTCATAATGAAGATGGGAAATATTTAAATTCTTTGTGAATGATTGGAAGTGCACATGTAGTAAATTTACATCCACTAAAAGTATCTGTATATCCATACATACGAAAACTGAAATGGATCATAAGAGCTGGGTTAGGCATGTGAGATTTGGAAACAATTAAAAATTACTTTTCAAAATGTTAGTTTTTGTAACAAAAAAGACAAAAGCATAAAAATAATACTCAATATATAAAACTTGTTCGCAACTTCAGTAATTGTGCATGATGATGTGTTTAATTTCAGAGGCTGCTTTCTTAGCTGTATTTATTAACAATTGAATTATTGACTACATATCATTTCTTCTAAGCATATTATCCCCGGTTCTCCTCTGTGAAATTCAGAGGAGTGAAGTAAGGTGTGTGGAATGGTCTAAAGAAATAAGATAAGCTGAGATCTTATCATGATTCCTTGAGGAATGCATAAGGCAATAAAACCCCACAGAGCTGTTTTCATTGGCAAATATTCAAATACCAGCATTTTACTTAAAGCTTCGCTGCTGAAAGTTGGCAAGGCGAGCTTCTGTGCTGTGTCAGTGAGCAAAGGTCCTAACTGACCAGGGACACAGCCAAGCTGTATCCAAATTTTATTATTAAAGTGTTGGCAACAAAGGTCTTAATTAGGCTCCCTAATTCTCCCCGTGGTAGTTCAGAAACACAGAAGCCGAGAGCGAATCAGAGACTTCTCTGTGTCAGAGGGCTGAGAATTAGGCAGAACGAGCACAGTTACTCTTTCTGCTTTAGCCAAGGCCTACATGAAGACTGTACCTAGTATTTTGACGGTAATCCCACATTAGTTTCAAATCACTTTCACGAAACACTAGGCGATTCTTATCAATCCTATGCAATGAAACGATTTGACATTCTACGCTTAACCCACTGTACCATAGTTTTGTTGTTAGATGGTGAAATAGAGCCTCAGGAGGGGCGGGAGGAAACTGATTCTGAGCCTTTTCTATTTTTGAGGTACTGTGGTCCTTCATAAGAGGTTAACAGTCCCTTTTGACAGATGACGAAATTGATCCTTCTGTCAAGACAACACGCACAGCCTCCCCGTCCTCATCAGCCAGCCATGTGCCACTGCAGCACAGTTCTCTGGACTCCAGCTCTAGTGTATTTTACCCTATCAGCAAGCTATAATGTTATTCTTTCTCTGAAGAAATTAACGGGAGGCCCATGTTAAAAGAATCTTTCTTGGGTCAATGGCAGCCACTCATCTCCCTGTGAACCAGAAAAAACAGACTCATAAATAATAAAACACTATGCATAGTAGCCACCTGGCACCTAAATATTAATAGTATGTACATGAAATACTTTTACATGGTCATATTAGAAGCATTAAAGAAGTGTCAGGACTTGAAAAATTACCGCTTTCGGTCACGGCTGGCTCCTAAATTTTCCAGTCTGGTTATTAGAGCATTTTTTTTTTTTTTTTAGATTCCACTGTCCTGGGTTTCTTCTCTCCAGGGAAAATATTATTTTTTCAGACAATAAAGTCATTTGAAGTTCAAAATTTGTTAACTTGTCTACTACTTAGGAAGTTGGAGCCATGCTGTTTTTTAAACAACGGCTATTCTCTTCCCCCCAACTCGAAATTTGTGGGCAACTTAGCCATGTGGGCAACTCAGGGCAATTCTCTAGGCATGGGACAGAGCCAGGGACCTTTGATTGAATGGAGGACTAGGCTTAAATCATCAATTCGCCGATTCAACTATTTGATCCTTTCTCCAGTATCTTCTTAGAAAGCTAACTAGTCAAGAGGAAAGCTTTCAGGAGTAAAAAAAGCATTTCTGCTTCTTTCCTCCTAGATAAATCATATTGCAAATTATTTTTGTTGAATTTCTTTCCCCTTGTTTTCTATTTAGTTTTGTTTCATTGCCTTTAGGTCTCATACATCCCTGCTGCATAGTAAATTCTTATCTGTTTTCAAAATAAATGCTCAACAGAAGAAACAAATATTAGGGGGAAGGGCAGAGTGAAAAAGAATCCGGCTAATCTTGACTGTATATTCAAGGCTTAGTTAAGAGCTAAATCTTTCAGCACATCTGTACTCCCACATCGATATATCATCCAACTTGTGTAGAAACAAAGGCAAACAGATACACATTTTTTGTTGATTTTAATCAAAATGCAGAAATGTCATCCACATTCTCCTGGATAGCAACCAATTACCAGAACTCTAGATCTGTTTCTATAGCAGTCTGCTTCTTTGTCAGTACAGTTTCTGCTAGTTTGACTTCATAATATCCAGCATTATTTTCTAGCCTGACTTTTCAAACAGAACCACTGGGGGTGGGAAGAATTCTCTGGAATGTGACAAAACTAGCTCAGCGGGAACCTCATAAGATCACTACTAGCCACAGTATAGAAGTCATGCTGGCTAACCATGAACCAATATGGTTTTTGTGGCAGGTTTTAGGGTTCTTATTGGTGTCAGTGGAGTAATCAAAAGAATGTCATAATTGTGCATGTTCTTATAGGAGATACATTGTTTTAACTGTCATTTTAGGACTAGAAAAACAATGTCTGCTCCTGACAAATATGAAAAATTGCATTTTCAATTGGTTGCGATGAATTTTACTTTTTAAATAACATTGTCCCAGCATTTATTACCACAATTTGTATTTTTTGAGGAAGAAGAAAGTAAAAGTCAGCCTTAATCTGACTGCTAAAATACAACTATTGCTAACATTTTAGTTGTTTCCTTCTAACATTCTCCCTGCACATAGTTAGGTAACACTATTCTGAAAATACTGCACGTAAGATTTGTTTCAGCCCTTCTCACTTGCATGCTAATAGCTGCTTCTCCATTCGTGAGAGAATGAATGCCTCTGAAGAGAACAGAGTTGTTAGTGTTTGAGAGAGACCACGATGGTGAATAATGGGAATAACATTTCCTAAACTGGATGGCGATTATAGTACGTTAGTCTCTCATAAACTCATTGAAGTGTAGACTGATAACTTGTGTATTTTTATGATTTGGATATTATCCTTCAAAGAAACGTTTATTTATACAAAATAACAAATTAATTGAAAAATGATTCACATTGACTGCATAACATTCCATTAGACACTTCTAGCATTGATTAAGTCATTTTTCCGTTGTAGGTTATCATTTTGACTCCCATAAATACTATTCCTGTGAATATGTTATGTATTCATCCACCTCACATTTACAAGAAGTAGAGATGTAGAAGCCTGGCCCCTTTCCTGAGCAGAAATACCTGATCATGGTGGATGGATAGTAGTGTAAATAAATTTTCACAATTGCATGCAATCGCGACATGAATCAGTGGCGCCTCCAGCCCTTGGAGTTGTAGCCTGGATCGGAAGGTGCAGCTGTTAATTTCTGAGCTGAGTTTCACGTGGAACTTGGCACAGGCGAGTTGGTCTTCACTGCACCAAAATTATCATCTGTTCAATCAACTAAGCACTTTTGTTTTGTTTTTGTTTTTGTTTGTTTTTTGGTCTTCACTGCACCAAAATTATCATCTGTTCAATCAACTAAGCACTTTTGTTTTGTTTTTGTTTTTTTGTTTGTTTGTTTTTTGAGACAGGGTCTCACTATGTAGTTGAGACTGACCTGGAACTCAATATGTAGCTCAGGCTGGTCTCGAACTCACAGCGATCCTCCTGCCTCAACCTCCTGAGAGGTGGGATTACAGGTGTGCGCCACCACACCTGGCCACTAAGCACTTTTGTACACCAAGTACAGGGCAGAACTTTCTTGGACACAGAGATGAAAAGGTATAGCATCCTTCTTGTGTAGAAATAATAGTTGAACTTAGAGGAACAAAGGCAGTTAGACAAGAGAAGGCTGCTGGTGAAGAACCGCCCTTTTGTCTGGCTGAGCACCTTGTGCTCTGCCCCAGCGTAGGTGCCAGTAGTGATTTTCTCTTTTACACCTTCAGATTTCATTAGGTAAAGTAAAATTGCCTAAAATTCATATCTGCTTTTTGAATGAAGTTATTCTACATCAAAAATGATTGGAGAAGGCAACCCAGAAGGTGCGATTTGGGTGCAAACATGCTTTTTCTTTCCGCAGTTTTCCCCAACAGGAATTAGGAGGCCTGTTCAGCAGTCCTCACCGTCATTTCTTTGTGCTCAACTCTTGTTTACTTCTACTGCTGACAGTCACAGCAGCTTGTTAGCAGAAAAATTACATCATATATTTACTCCTAAAATTGGCGGTGAATATAGGAGCCCGTGGGAGGTGGAGATGGGGCGTGGGCCCAGACTTATAAATATAGTAAATGAAAATTTAAAAAAACCAAAGCTGAATTTCTGGGAGCACATTTTAGATTTTTGAATACTACATAAACTGCTCCAAGACTGTATTTCATTTGCTAAAGTACGGTAATAAATAAGTAAAAAGGAACATCAGAGGATTTAAGTAAAGTTCTACCAAAGTAGCCACCAATTACTATAGATTTATTTTTACAGGATAATAGTTAAATAACTAGAGTCCGCAAAGATATTGAAGTAAGTTAACATTTGTCCTTCAGCGTGAACTGTTCACAGCTCACCTCACCTTTGAGTTTCAATAAAAGTCTTGTGTCAGCCATTTGAAGACTTTGTCTATGGAAATGTGAAATCAGGAATGGAAATATGAGGCAATGTTATTACTGCAGTCAGAAATGAGAGATTTGGTAAGTTCATGTCCACAAAACAACATTCTAATGACTTTGATTGCACCAAACACAATCCTTGCTTCTGTAAGTACTTCATGTCTATGGCAGGAGCAAATAGGGACAAAAATGAATACTGCTTAGCATACGTGTACTTCAGAATCTGAGGGACATGGGTTCAAGTTCTGATTCTGTAACTTACTCTCCAAGTGAACTTGGGCAAGTCACTTAAAGTCTGACCCTCAGATTTCTCATTTGTAGAATGAGGAAAATGATGTGCAAATTCACTGCAGAGTAATATTTATATAATGCCAGGCACGGAGTAGAGTTACAAGTAATTAAGACTATGTTTTGTTTTTTTTTTTACTTAAAAATAATATAAAAGTCCAGGAACTATGAAAACGTGAGAGACACTATTTTTGTTTTAAACACAAACCGCTTTTGGGGTATCCTCAACATAAATGTTAACAAAGCAAATTTGCCGGTTGTGAGTAAGAGGTTAAATTAGGAAAATACTGCAGATAAACATTTTTTGTAATGAAGGCTTCACTGCTATCCAGAAGCTTTTGTTGAACAAAGTCGTTTCTCCCAATAATTCAATTCTGAAGTATACCCAGTGAGACTTTGATCTTGGCAGGAGGCACAGGTAAATACCTAAACCACAGCTGCCCTAAATATTTCACATTTCATCCACCTTCTCACGAAGCTTCACTGGACCAGGCACTGGAGGCAAGGGTTTTCTGTTTGGTTGGTTTTTTTAAACCCTCTGATCCAGTCAAATTATCTGGAGTCAAAGGAATGCTTTAATTTTTCCATACAGTCTAGGAGGAAGTAAGGTACAGTAGAAAAGCAGCGCCTTCTCCTCAGGAGGGCTTTAGGTTGACCCCACTTTCCTCTACTGTTGGGAAACGACTCAAGAACACCCTCCGAGGTGCCCATTGTTGGCTGTGAGTTTCCAGGGCCAGAGTGCTCCTTGCTGAGGGGCCACTGCTTTTTTATTTGCATAAAAAATTAGGACACAGAAACATAACCAGTCCTTTCTGGAAGATCTGCTGGTTTCTATTCTTTCTACTCCACACTGGTCCTTCTGAATATGACCACTGACTGGTCATATTTCATCTTGTTTAAAAACCTCTTTTAAAATATAAAAAAAAGGCCAGGGATTTGTTTTGTTTTGTTTTTGACACAGGGTCTTACTATGTACTTGAGACTGACCTGGAACTCACTAGTCTAGGCTGGTCTTGAACTCATAGCGGTTTTCCTGCCTCAGCCTCCCAAGCACTGGGATATGCAGGCATGTGCCACCACACCAGGCCAATTTTGTAAACTAGCACAAGGTAGTTTTATTATTAAAAGGCTGAATCCATGAAAATCATATTAGTAATATGAACTTTTTGGTCCTCTTGCATTTTCCCTTTCGTTTGAAGTCTGTGATATTTTCATAAAGCTACCCTTAGTCATTTCCAGCTTTTCCCCTTTTAGTGGAAACTAAAATGTGAATTACAATAATGGAACAAAAATGGGACATTGTACTTACAAGTTTATACTTACTGAAATCTTACAGCTCATTTTTGTTAGTCTCAGGAAATGTATTCTTCTTTGATTATCCTTTACATTTTGGATTTCACATTGCTTTTCAAAATACTTATTTTTCCCCTCTGTTGTCAAAACTTCTTTTTCTCTTAGATACAACTTCTCCTCTGATGAGGGCTTGTAGAAGTATAACTAACCAAGGAGCTAAGTGTTCTTGAGTCTCTTAGGAGGACAACTTTCTTTTTATAAAATCAATGCCTTGAGCTTCTCTGGCATCGACACTGTTGCTGAGCGCTTGTCACCTTACCTTCAGGTCGGCTGTGACCTCATGCACAGTGTGGGAAGAACCCTGGGCTGTGGAATAGTAATGATTCTGGGAAGTTAAAGATGAAACTGAATTTCATTGATACTAAATTTAAAAAATTGACTACTAGCCTGTTGAAATTTCTGAATTTAACCCACTGTCTGTATGCAATATTAAAGCAATCTGGGAGGGCTTGCAATAGTTTCAAATGTGCACATATGTTATTTTCCCCAAGATAATATTACAGATACTAAATTTTTATAAACTGGCATGGAAATATTGCATTTTTGGCACCATGCGTTAAACTTTTATGGTACAATTTATGTGTGTTAATATTTTCTGAAGTAAACCATGGACAAATTTTTTATGTTCCCAGTGACCAACATAGCAGCATTTGACAAATGATCTTTTATACATTTCTAATAAATTTAAAACATCACATATTTTTAGTCCAGTGCATAAAGCAAAGAAAGTAAAATTACCAGATATTGCCAGTCAAGTATATAATACAAGGCTGTTTTTAAAACAAACTTTTAGAAAACAAGATCTAAATCCTTTTCTTCTTCACCTTTCTACCCTAACCCGCTTCAGCTTAGCAGTGAGTTCAGTATTGCCATTTCTGATTATTAGTTGGACTCCTGTCTATGTTTCCAGTCCCCTTTCCCTCTGCTCCTATTTAGAAATTCTCCTCCCATCCAGACGGGACTCTTACTTTGCTCCAGGGCAGTCACTGCCTTCCCTCTCTCTCTGATCCTATGATGCTTTGTCAGGACACCAGGAAAGGTTTTTTTTTCCTCCGGATGGTTTTGCTGCCAATCGGAGTGTGCCGCAGATGGGGTGACCAAATCAGAATCCAGAAACTTCTTTTCTGTTGGCTGTGTTTTCTAAGGTCCTGCTTCTTCATTTGAAATGAGCAAACGATTATGAAAAATGTAAGAGCAACTTTCAAATGTATTGTTGTTGCTCATTGTGCGTGGGGAATTTGTTCTAAGACTCCCTGTGAATCCTAATCCAACGATACAGATTTTGGTATTTAGACATGGTCTAAATACAGGCCCCTTAGGTAAAATGATGTATGCAGTCCCCCTTCCTTCCTCCTTCCTTCCCTCCTTCCTTTCTCCTCTCCTCTCCTC